>NC_060181.1:94289001-94471501 GCF_021184085.1 Oncorhynchus gorbuscha | reverse complement strand
AATAGAGTCTCCTGCCATAGAGTCTGCTGCCATAGAATCTGCTGCCATAGAATCTGCTGCCATAGAGTCTGCTGTCATAGAGTCTGCTGCAATAGAGTCTGTTGCGATAGAGTCTGCTGCCGTAGAGTCTGCTGTCATAGAATCTGCTACCATAGAATCTGATGCGTTAGAGTCTGCTGCCATAGAGTCTGCTGTCATAGAATCTGCTACCATAGAATCTGCTGCCATAGAGTCCGCTGCCATAGAGTCTGCTGCCATAGAGTTAGCTGCCATAGAGTCTGTTGCCATAGAATCTACTGCAATAGAGTCTGCTGCCATAGAGTCTGCTGCCATAGATTCTGCTGCAATAGTCTCCTGCCATAGAGTCTGCTGCCAAAGAATCTGCTGCATTAGAGTCCGCTGCCATAGAGTCTGCTGCGATAGAGTCTGCTGCCATAGAATATGCTGCCATAGAGTCTACTGCCATAGAATCTACTAGAATAGAATCTGTGTTTGTGTCTGCTGCCATAGAGTCTGCTGCGAAAGAATCTGCTGCCATAGAGTCCGCTGCCATAGAGTCTGCTGCCATAGAGTCTGCTGCCATAGAATCTGCTACCATAGAGTCTGCTGCCATAGAGTCTGCTGCCATAGAGTCTGTTGCCATAGAGTCTGTTGCCATAGAGTCTGTTGCCATAGAGTCTGTTGCCATAGAGTCTGCTGCGATAGAAATACTGGCCGCAAGTTGTCCAGAGAGATGGGCGAAGAAAAGACTCGAACACTGTTTCATTAACTACTCACAAGAGACACAGACTGCATAAATGTTTAGACACACACATTTATCTTGTATGTAATAAAACAAAACCTCAATATTTTACATGAAAATATTTGTGACAATGAGCACAGTCACTTATTCGTCAACTGGCTACTTAATCGACTTTGAAATGACACCATCGTCATCAACTCAATGAGACAAAGTATATCTGCACTGAAGTCATTGGGTCCATGAGGTCATAATATGTAGGGGTCACAGGTCATAGTGTTGGACACAGAGTGGCCAGACAGACCTTCAGAGTGACACCTATAATTCAGAAATGTTATTACATTGCTCTTATCCAGCCTACTTGTTTGTAAATATATATGTTTGTCTGTATGTATTGTGACTGCTGCTAAATGGGACATTAAAACGCTTTCTCAACCTGAAGCTACCCTCTCTGACCAGATCCTGCTGTGACCCTGAACTTCAGCTCCTACAGATGGGAGCGCGACCCCTGTTTGCATACGTTGATACTGACCTTTGAACTCTAGCAGAGGACCAGACTGACCACCTCATGTGCATTATGGGTAGACGAGTTCCCCAGAGGCCCGGTCCTACCTACGAGACACCCTCCAAGGGGGTCGTGACCTTTTCCTTTATCAGGTCCGAGACGGAATAGACAGATGACCTCCATGGTGTCATTACAGAACCAAAGGGGTCACATGTGGACCTGCATTAGGACAGTCTGGATGTAATCTTCATTAATATTAATCATTCTGAAAGGTACTGTATGTATTTATCGAACGCACATAATGTTGACTCAATTATCTCCTGTACTCAATGATAATCCTGTGCATTATAGTTTGTATTCTAATCTCGATTAACCCGGAACTAAAAGCTTGCATAATGTTACATAGTCCGTTCACAAGATATTACTAGTATTCTGAACAGAGATATCTGCAACTCTTTATTGCTCTGGGAAGACATAACTCTCTCTGGATCAATGAGATATTACTAGTATTCTGAACAGAGATATCTGCAACTCTTTATTGCTCTGGGAAGACATAACTCTCTCTGGATCAATGAGATATTACTAGTATTCTGAACAGAGATATCTGCAACTCTTTATCACTGGGAAGACATGACTTTCTCTGGATCAATGAGATATTACTAGTATTCTGAACAGAGATATCTGCAACTCTTTATCACTCTGGGAAGATATGACTTTCTCTGGATCAATGAGATATTACTAGTATTCTGAACAGAGATATCTGCAACTCTTTATTGCTCTGGGAAGACATAACTTTCTCTGGATCAATGAGATATTACTAGTATTCTGAACAGAGATATCTGCAACTCTTTATCACTCTGGGAAGACATAACTTTCTCTGGATCAATGAGATATTACTAGTATTCTGAACAGAGATATCTGCAACACTTTATTGCTCTGGGAAAACAGAACTCTCTCTGGTTGGATTGTGATTCAGCCTCAGTAGGTGTGGCAGCAGCAGCAGCAGTGTCTGTGTGGTTCTCTGTGTTGACGTGCACTAATGTGACAGGAGAAATGCTGGCATGAGGAACCTTCCGGACAATGGGGTAAAGGCACCACACTGGGCCTGCTACTCTGCTCTTTTCCAGTCCCATAATAATAACTTGGTTGGAATACCAGCAACGGAATCTGACGTGCTCATAGTCATAGTCTTCACTAACAACTAGTCAACTAATAACAAATCTTTTTGGGGGTTATCCAAGATGGCATAGCAGTGGGGATGTCTGTTTTGATTATCTTGTCCTGTCCCTTGTTAACCTGTTACTCCTACCCCCTACCTTTTTGAAGATTCTGTTAAAAATCGCGCAACATTTCAGCGCCCTGCTGCTCGTGCCAGGAATATAGTATATGCATATGATTAGTATGTGTGGTTAGAAAACACTCAGACATTTATAAAACTGGTTAAATCACGGCTGTGACTATAACAGAACGTGCGTTTCATCGAAAATTGCAGGAAAATCTGATCACTGAAAATGGAAAAATATATCCATGCGCGACTTGAACCCATTGATAAAGGTGAACCACATTTAATGGGGCTGAGGTTGCAATACCTACAGCTTCCACACGTTGTCTACAGTCTTGTCATTTGCCTACTATTTGTTTCTTGGTCAAACAGAAGCAAGGCAGCGCAGTTCTTCCGGTCTCCGACCGGATATTTTGGTTGAGATTTAGCCAGACATTATTTCCAGACAGACAGCTAAAGAATATACATTGCCTCGTGATCAATTTGGTCGCTTATTTTTTTAAATGTTTGTTTTTATTTCACCTTTATTTAACCAGGTAGGCTAGTTGAGAACAAGTTCTCATTTGCAACTGCGACCTGGCCAAGATAACGCATAGCAGTGTGAACGGACAACACAGAGTTACATATGGAGTAAACAATTAACAAGTCAATAGCACAGTAGAAAAAAGGGGAGTCTATATACAATGTGTGCAAAAGGCATGAGGAGGTAGGCGAATAATTACAATATTGCAGATTAGCACTGGAGTGATAAATGATCAGATGATCATGTACAGGTAGAGATATTGCTGTGCAAAAGAGCAGAAAAGTAAATAAATAAAAACTGTGGGGATGAGGTAGGTGAAAATGGGTGGGCTATTTACCAATAGATTATGTACAGCTGCAGCGATCGGTTAGCTGCTCAGATAGCTGATGTTTGAAGTTGGTGAGGGAGATAAAAGTCTCCAACTTCAGTGATTTTTGCAATTCGTTCCAGTCACAGGCAGCAGAGTACTGGAACGAAAGGCGTTGAGGTGTTGGCTTTAGGGATGATCAGTGAGATACACCTGCTGGAGCGCGTGCTACGGATGGGTGTTGCCATCGTGACCAGTGAACTGAGATAAGGCGGAGCTTTACCTAGCGTGTACGGTGGGATTCGAGATGGTCAGTGACCTGTTTGTTGACTTGGCTTTCGAAGACCTTAGATAGGCAGGGCAGAATGGATATAGGTCTGTAACAGTTTGGGTCCAGGGTGTCTCCCCCTTTGAAGAGGGGGATGACTGCAGCAGCTTTCCAATCCTTGGGGATCTCAGACGATATGAAAGAGAGGTTGAACAGGCTGGTAATAGGGGTTGCGACAATGGCGGCGGATAGTTTCCGAAATAGAGGGTCCAGATTGTCAAGCCCAGCTGATTTATACGGGTCCAGGTTTTGCAGCTCTTTCAGAACATCTGTTATCTGGATTTGGGTAAAGGAGAACCTGAAGAAGCTTGGGCGAGAAGCTGCGGGGGGGCCGGAGCTGTTGGCCGAGGTAGGAGTCGGAAGGCATGGCCAGCCGTTGAGAAATGCTTGTTGAAGTTTTCGATAATCATGGATTTGTCGGTGGTGACCGTGTTCCCTAGCCTCAGTGCAGTGGGCAGCTGGGAGGAGGTGCTCTTGTTCTCCATGGACTTCACAGTGTCCCAGAACTTTTTGGAGTTGGAGCTACAGGATGCAAACTTCTGCCTGAAGAAGCTGGCCTTAGCTTTCCTGACTGACTGCGTGTATTGGACAGTTGCATACTGACTGCGTGTATTGAACAGTTGCATATCGCGGGGACTGTTCGATGCTATTGCAGTCCGCCACAGGATGTTTTTGTGCTGGTCGAGGACAGTCAGGTCTGGAGTGAACCAAGGGCTGTATCTGTTCTTAGTTCTGCATTTTTTGAACGTAGCATGCTTATCTAAAATGGTGAGGAAGTTACTCTTAAAGAATGACCAGGCATCCTCAACTGACGGGATGAGGTCAATGTCCTTCCAGGATACCCGGGCCAGGTCAATTAGAAAGGCCTGCTCACAGAAGTGTTTTAGGGAGCGTTTGACAGTGATGAGGGGTGGTCGTTTGACTGCGGCACCGTAGCGGATACAGGCAATGAGGCAGTGGTCGCTGAGATCCTGGTTGAAGACAGCGGAGGTGTATTTGGTGGGCCAGTTGGTCAGGATGACGTCTATGAGGGTGCCCTTGCTTACAGAGTTAGGGTTGTACCTGGTGGGTTCCTTGATGATTTGTGTGAGATTGAGGGCATCTAGCTTAGTTTGTGTACTTATACCTAAAGTTGCATTACAAAAGTATTTCGATGTGTTTTGTGAAAGTTTATCGTCGACTTTTTAAATAAAAAAATGACGTTACGTTATAAGACGCTATTTTTTTCAGTTTATCACACAGTCTTCATAGATCGATATCTAGGCTATATATGGACCGATTTAATCGAAAAAAAGACCCAATAGTGATTATGGGACATCTAGGAGTGCCAACAAAGAAGATGGTCAAAGGTAATGAATGTTTTATATTTTATTTGTGCGGTTTGTGTAGCGACGACTATGCTAATTATTTTGTTTACGTCCCCTGTGGGTCTTTTGGGGTGTTACATGCTATCAGATAATAGCTTCTCATGCTTTTGCCGAAAAGCATTTTAAAAATCTGACTTGTTGCCTGGATTCACAACGAGTGTAGCTTTAATGAACGTTTGAGTTTTAACTAGTACTATTAGCATTTAGCGTAGCGCATTTGCATTTCCAGATGTCTAGATGGGACGCCTATGTGTCAAGTAGGAGCAAGAGGTTAATATCGTCTTTCTTCGTATATATTTTGTATATATATATATATATATATATATTATATATTGTATATATTTAAATATGCATATATATATATTTATTTTTTAAAATCTCATTTTACTTTTACAGACAGAACATACTCTCCTGCAACCCGCCTCACCCAATGGGGTATGGATCTTCTATTTTTACACTTTTGAACCGGAACCCTCTTCTTCAGGAGCTAGCCAGCTAACTAGCTACTAGCTAGTGGTCAGTTAGCCACTGCTAGCAGTCATCACCATTAACGCGGACTGCCAGCCTCTGCCATGGGCAACTCCTGCCAGCCTGCATAGCACGATATCTACCCAGAGCATATCGGACTGCTTTTCTCTACCACTTCTCCAGATTTCCATCGCAAGCTCTGAACCTTTACTCTGGATCATCGCAGCTAGCTAGCTGCTATCCGAGTGGCTACTCCTGGCTAACGTCTCTGTCCCTAAGCAAGCACCAGTTAGCCTGGAGCTAGCTTTGAACTAGGCCCATCTCCCAGCTAGTAGAAGAGATTCCATCAAGCAATCCCTGGGATTCAGTTACCTCTTTTGCCAATTGGCCTGGACCCTTTGCTGCCAACACGGAGCCCCGCTGATGCATCACAACTGGTCTACCAACGTAATCATCCGAGGGAGTTTCTGTCCCGAAGCAAGCACCAGTTAGCCAAGAGCTGGCCACGAGCTAGGCCCTTCTCCTGTCTCGCCGAATAATTTCCATCAGATAATTCCTGGGCTTCAATACCTCTTCTGCCAATTGGCCGGGACCCTTTGCTGCCGACACGGAGCCTCGCCGTTCCATCACGACCGTTATACTGAAGTAACCGTCCGAGGGGGTTTCAGGCTCTCCCGTTACGACGTCCCCCTGAGGCGCATCTGCTAGCCTGCTGCAAACCCCGGCCTGCTAGCTGTCTGAATCACTGTGCCTCCAGCTCGCCAAGCTACTCACTGGACGCCATGATCACTCGGCTACACATGCCTCTCCCTAATGTCAATATGCCTTGTCTATTGCAGTTTTGCTTAGTCCGTTTTGTCTTATTTCAGTGTAGCGCCTCCATCCCTGCTCAATATGCCTTAGCTGGCCCTTATGTTCCACCCCCCACTCATGCGGTGACCGCACCTGGCTTAAATGGTGCCTCTAGAAACAAAACCTTTCTCATCATCACAGTACTCGCATCCTACCATACTCTTGTCTGTGCATTAAGCCTTGAATCTATACTTCCGCGCCCAGAAATCTGCTCCTTTTACTCTCTGTTACTCTCGCACTAGACAACCAGTTCTTTTATCCTTTAGCCGTACTCTTATTCTCCTCCTCCTCTGTTCCTCTGGTGATGTAGAGGTTAATCCGGCCTCTGCAGCCCTGAGCATCACTCCCATACCCCAGGCGCTCTCATTTGTTGACTTCTGTAACCGTAAAAGCCTTGGTTTCATGCATGTTAACATTAGAAGCCTCCTCCCAAAGTTTGTTTTATTCACTGCTTTAGCACACTCCTCTAACCTTGATTTTCTAGCCAGGTCTGAATCCTGGCTTAGGAATGCCACCAAAAAGTCTGACATTTTCATCACTAACTATAACATTTTCCGACAAGATAGAACTGCAAAAGGGGGCGGAGTTGCAATCTACTGCAGAGATAGCCTGCAGAGTTCTGTCATACTATCCAGGTCTGTGTACAAACAATTCGAGCTTCTACTTTTAAAAATCCACCTTTCCAGAAACAAGTCGCTCAACATTGCCACTTGTTATAGACCCCCTCAGCCCCCAGTTGTGCCCTGGACACCATATATGAATTGATCGCCCCCCATCTATCTTCAGAGTTCGTACTGTTAGGTGACCTAAACTGGGACATGCTTAACACCCCGACCATCCTACAATCTAAGCTAGATGCCCTCAATCTCAAGGAACCTACCAGGTACAATAATACATCCGTAACCATGGGCACCCTCTTCGATATCATCCTAACCAACCTGCCCTCTAAATACACCTCTGCTGTCTTCAACCAGGTTCTCAGAGTTCACTGCCTCATTGCCTGTGTGTGTACTGGGATCGCGGTCAAACGACCACCCCTCATCACTGTCAAACGCTCCCTAAAACACTTTAGCGAGCAGGTCTTTCTAATCAACCTGGCCCGGGTATCCTGGAAGGATATTGACCTCATCCCATCAGTAGAGCATGCCTGGTTGCTCTTCAAAAGTGCTTTCCTCTCCATTTTAAATAAGCATGCCCCATTCAAAAGAATGTAGAACTAAGAACAGATATAGCCCTTGGTTCACCCCAGACTTGACTGCCCTTGACCAGCACAAAAACATCCTGTGATAATCAGTCATTTCAATAAGCATTTTTCCATGGCTGGCCATGATTTCCACCTGGCTACCCCTACCCTGGCCAACATCTCAGCACCCCCTGCAGCAACTTTCCCAACCCCCCTCACCCAAATCCAGACAGTTGATGTTCTGTAAGAACTGCAAAATCTGGATCCCTACAAATCAGCAGGGCTAGACAATCTGGACCCTTTCTTTTTAACATTATCCACCAAAATGGTTGTAAACCCTATTTCTAGCCTAGCCTGGAAAGCTGCTGCGGTCATCCCCCTCTTCAAAGGGGGAGACACTCTAGACCCAAACTGTTATAGACCTATATCCATCCTGCCCGGCCTTTCTAAAATCTTCAAAAGCCAAGATAATAAACAGATCAGCGACCATTTCGAATCCCGCCGTTCCTTCTCCACTATGCAATCTGGTTTACAAGCCGGTCATGGTTATTAATATATTAAAGCAGAGAAGTGTGAGTTCCACCACTCGACAATCTCATTTCTGGGATATGTCATCGCTGATGGAAATGTCCAATTGGATCCTGGAAAAGTGAAAGCGGTGGTAGAGTTGCCTCAACCTACGTCCAGTGTGCAGTTACATTTCCTGTGGTTCGTTAACATTTACCGCCATTTCATTCGGGTTTACAGCACCCTGGCGGCCCCCCCAACTCTACAATCACCTCTCCCAAAGTATCGTTCTCATGGTCTCCAGCTGTCGACAGAGCCTTCTTGGACCTGAAGCATCGGTTCACCACAGCACCCATCCTCGTCCATCCTCATCCGTCCCGTCAATTTGTGGTAGAGGTTGATGCTTCTGATGTTGGAATGGGGGCCATCCTGTCCCAGCGATCTGCCCAGGACTGAAAGCTCCATCCCATGTCCCATTGTCTCAATCCTGCAGAGGAACTACGACGTAGGCAACCGAGAACTCCTGGAGGTCAAGATGGTGCTGGAAGAGTGGAGGCACTGGCTGGAAGGAGCAGAACAGCCATCCTTGGTTTGGACCGACCATAAAAATGTGGAATATCTCCGTACAGCCAAACACCTTAACTACAGGCAGGCCTGGTGGGCTTTATTGTTTACAAGATTGAACAAACACCATTTCCTACCGCCCAGAATCCAAACATGTGAAGCCTGACACCCTCTCCCGCCTATGCAGTTCCTCTGCCACACCCTCGGTCCGAAACCATTCACCCTATCTCATGTCTTGCGACTTCAGTGGATTGGGGAATTGAAACCTTGGTCCGCAAGGCACGATGTTCCCAGCCTGAACCTGAAGGGGGCCCGGGTAACCGGTTGTTTTTCCCTAACTCAATCCGGTCCCGGGTCCTGGAATGGGCTTTTTCCTCCAGGCTGACCTGTCATCCAGGTTCCTGTCGTGCCCTAGCCTTCATCAGACAACGTTTCTGGTAGCCCACAATGGATCCTGACGTCTTTGCCTTCGTCGCCTTGTGCACAGTGTGGGCTCAGAACAAGACTGCACTACAAGCTCCTTTTGCCCTCCTTCAGCCACTACTTTCCCTCATCGTCCCTGGTATCATATCTCTCTGGACTTTGTCACTGGGCTCCCTCCATTTGATGGCAACACCATCATTCTGACGGTAGTGGATCGGTTCTCCAAGGCTGCCCATTTCATCCCTCTCCCCAAACTACCCTCTGCCAAGGAGACAACCCAGCTTATGGTGCAGCACATCTTTCGGATCCATGGACTCCCAGTGGACATGGTCTCCGACCGTGGTCCTCAGTTCTCGTCTCAGTTCTGGAAGGCATTCTGCACCCTTATTAAATTATATTAAAGGGACGGCTTAAGATAAATATACTGAAAACCTGAATGAAAACTTCACTAGAAAATCTGTTGGCCAGCAAGTGGGAGGGTTTTCAGCGGTTAAATGAAAAGTATTAAGCACGCATAAGGGAATCACGCCTGCAAAGCCCGTTACCCATAAAGGTAAGTACGAAAACCAAGATCTGAATCGGGCCCTAACTGTAAGTCGCTCTGGATAAGAGCATCTGCTAAATGACTTAAATGTTAAATGTTTACAGACAGATATTTAATAACTGTATAGATTTTTTTTATTTATTATATTGTCACAAATGTATTGTTTGTACAGGTCTTTATTTTATTTTGAATGTTTTTTTTGTTAGATTTTGACTGTGTAAAACCTAGCAGTACTACTTAGTACTAGTTGCAAAAAAATATGATTATTTGTCTCTCTGAAATTAAACACATCAAGTGATAGATTCAAACAAATACATGTCTGTCATTGACCACCCCCATGCCATGATTAGATAGTGAAAAAAACAACCTATTTCATAAAATCTTTGAACAATAAAAGTTCATTCACGAACATATCTGAAAATGGATATATAGCATTTTGGAATTAAAGTCATCATATGTAGATTGTCCTGCCCCCCCCCCCCCCAATTCACTCTGATGCATAGCCCCCCAGGAACAGCCCTAGAGGAAGCTGGGACCCCCTGCCGGGCCTAACAAGGCTCCCCAGGAGAGAGGAGCGGGTGGGGAGCCAGCAGGGTCAACATTGGGGTGCAGTCATTCAGAGAAAGGGACAGGACACGCTCCCTGGGCCTCTACCTCCCCTACTCTGGGGTGGTAATGGAGGCAGCTGTTTAGCAAAGTGGCCTGAACAATTACCACCCCAGAGAAGGTTTTGTGATTGTCCGAGTTCCTGCGTGGGTTTGCTCTTTCTGAAGGCTCGTTGCTTGTGTACAGTCAGTGGTCACAAAACTGTTGTTTCGTCAGGTTCCCTCCTAAAAGTTCTTCATCTCATCTCAACTTTTTCCCCCAGAATGCCGAGGTGTGACTGTTCTGTGTGTTACACAAGCGTCTAATTTCATTTCAAAGTAACCAACACCACAGGTGAAAGGCCTCTCCAGCGGATAGATTTAACACAGTAATCAGGTCTGAATAGTTGCCGACGGGTAATCCAACCATGCCACCGTAGCAGAAAACCCAGCCTGGACAAGTGGGTCGGGTTGAAACTGTAGTGTGGGACCAGCGTGTACCTCATCTTCCCCCGCATGCCTTTCCCTTTCTTCGTGGTGCTCTTGACCTGATGCTGCCGCCCGGCCTAATCCACTGATCAGCATGCCAGGGAGGCCCGCTCCTCCGATTCGCGAGGACCAGCCACCGATCAGATTGTCTGGAGCCACTTGTACTAATACACTGAGGCCTCGGCCTATTGTGGGGGGTGCCCAACCCCCCGCTAGCAGCCACCCACCAACCCTGCCAACTCAATTGAGCTAAGAACGAGGGGAGGGGGGGGGGGCAGGGGAGTAAAGAAAAATAATTTGAATTCATTAATTTATCACATTTGCTACATTTTACATGATGATGATAATGGATTGGCACCATTATAAGGTGGTGAGGCAAAGAGGAATGAGAGAGAGGGACTGGGAAATGGATAGGAGAGAGGGGGAGTGGGAAATGGATGGGAGAGAGGAGGAGTGGGAAACGGATAGGAGAGAGGAGGAGTGGGAAACGGATAGGAGAGAGGAGGAGTGGGAAACGGATAGGAGAGAGAGGAGGAGTGGGAAACGGATAGGAGAGAGAGGAGGAGTGGGAAACGGATGGGAGAGAGGAGGAGTGGGAAACGGATAGGAGAGAGGAGGAGTGGGAAACGGATGGGAGAGAGGAGGAGTGGGAAACGGATAGGAGAGAGGAGGAGTGGGAAACGGATAGGAGAGAGGAGGAGTGGGAAACGGATGGGAGAGAGGAGGAGTGGGAAATGGGAGAGAGGAGGAGTGGGAAACGGATAGGAGAGAGGAGGAGTGGGAAACGGATGGGAGAGAGGAGGAGTGGGAAACGGATAGGAGAGAGGAGGAGGGGAAACGGATGGGAAAGGAGGAGTGGGAACGGATGGGAGAGAGGAGGAGTGGGAAACGGATAGGAGAGAGGAGGAGTGGGAAAAGGATGGGAGAGAGGAGGAGTGGGAAACGGATAGGAGAGAGGAGGAGTGGGAAACGGATAGGAGAGAGGAGGAGTGGGAAACGGATGGGAGAGAGGGGGAGTGGGAAATGGATAGGAGAGAGGGAGTGACAGAGAGGGGGAGGGGGAAACGGATAGGAGAGAGGGAGTGAGAGAAAAGGGTAGTGGGGAAAGGATAGGAGATAGGGAACGAGGGCAGAGGGGAAGTGGGGAAAGGATAGAGGAGAGGAGGAGTTGGAAACGGAGAGGGAATGAGAGAGATGTAACAGGAGAAAAACCTTCTTTACACAGGTCTGGTCTGTAGCCATAGTCAGGTTCAAGTTGTTATCCACACGGACAGACAAACAGCACAGTGAATGGACTGGCTTTGGTGGCTCAGGGGTTGGTGCTGCTTGGCACACAAACACTTAGCACTCGTTCCCTGCGAAGCCCGTGGTGGCCCCCAAATCCCTACATTTGTCCGAACAAATTGGCTGGGCCCTGGGTCTTGTTTGCCTAGCTCTGCCGTGTTGATGAAGAGGGGTTTGGGGGGCAGCAGGAGAATGCCCTTCCACAGACCAGGGCTCATGGGAACAGAATAAATAGATATCCTTGGTCTGAAATAGGGCCTCACAGGACTCATTTAGATGTATTGTGAGATGAGCAAACGCACATGTTCATGTTCGCAATAGAAAACAACTATCACCTGTTGAATCAGGGAACATTCAGTCAGTCGGCTGGATTTACTCAGATCCACAAGACACTTCACGGACAATTATCAGGGCAATGAGCATTGGTGGGAAAAGTACCCCTTTTATACCATACTGTAGTAAAAGTAAAGTTATTTTAATAGAAAACGACTCAAGTAAAACTGAAAGTCACCACGTAAAATACTACTTGAGTAAAAATGAAAAAGTATTTGGTTTTAAAAAAGTATCAAAACTAAATGTAAAACTGGAAATCATTTCAAATTGGTGATATTAAGCAAACCAGACTTGTGATTTTTCTTGTGTTTTTTGAATATGTGGATAGCCAGGGTCACACTCCAACACTCAGACATCGTTTACAAAGCATGTCTGTTTAGTGAGTCTGCCAGATCAGAGGAAGTAGGGACGACCAGGGATGTTCTCTGTTTAGTGAGTCTGCCAGATCAGAGGAAGTAGGGACGACCAGGGATGTTCTCTGTTTAGTGAGTCTGCCAGATCAGAGGAAGTAGGGACGACCAGGGATGTTCTCTTGATAAGTGCGTGAATTGGAACATTTTCCTGTCAAAACGTAACGAGTACTTTTGGGTGTCAGGGAAAATGTACGGAGTAAAAATAACCTTATTGTGACTAAGGAATTTAATTTTACCTTTATTTAACCAGGCAAGTCAGTTAAGAACATATTCTTATTTTCAATGACGGCCTGGGAACAGTGGGTTAACTGCCTTGTTCAGGGGCAGAACGACAAATTTGTACCTTGTCAGCTGAGGGGTTTGAACTCGCAACCGTCGGGTTACTAGTCCAACGCTCTAACCACTAGGCTACGTTGCCGACCCGAATACAGTATAGTGATGTAGAAGTTGTCAAAAATATATAAATAGTAAAGTAAAGTACAGACACCAAAGAAAACTCCTTAAGTAGTACTTTAAAGTAAGTACGTTACACTGACTCATATGAAATCCATAACATTTACATTTACATTACATTTAAGACATTTAGCATGAGACTGTAACAGAATCATACAGATGAAACCGAAACACAAACGCGAGGCCTATGAAGTCCAGGTCAAACAGACAAAATGCACTTTTAACAGCTCAAACCATTAATGTTGGCTCATATGGATCACAGTGATCAACAAGGAGGGTCGGCTGGGAGTGGAACCCACTGATCCAAGGTCAGAGATCTCTACAAATCAAATGAAAGCACGTGGTATTTGTCATATGCTTTGTAAACAACGTGTGTAGACTAATAGTAAATGCAGAGAGAATAGAACATCAAAACAAGTAATAATAAATACTCAATGAGTGATGATAACTTGGCTAATATACAGGTGGTAAATGAGCTGAGGTCCTGGGCACAATGAAGGCTTGGCATCCCGGAGAGATCAATTAATAGCAAAACCACATGTTGAGGACAGAGTGCTATGGTTTCTGCCTGTGTGTGTGTGTGATTAAAGGAACTGGGAGGACCCTGAGGAAATGACGGTGCCGGTGGGCTGCACCCAGCTCCCTTTGAACAGTAGTTAGTGTAGCGTGGCACCATACGAACACCGGCCCTACAGCCAGGCACCATACGAACACCAGCCCTACAGCCAGGCTCTATACGAACACCGGCCCTACAGCCAGGCACCATACGAACACCAGCCCTACAGCCAGGCTCTATACGAACACCGGCCCTACAGCCAGGCTCTATACGAACACCGGCCCTACAGCCAGGCACCATACGAACACCAGCCCTACAGCCAGACTCTATACGAACACCGGCCCTACAGCCAGACTCTATACGAACACCGGCCTTACAGCCAGACTCTATATGAACACCAGCCCTACAGCCAGACTCTATACGAACACCGGCCCTACAGCCAGGCACCATACGAACACCAGCCCTACAGCCAGGCACCATACGAACACCGGCCCTACAGCCAGGCACCATACAAACACGGGCCCTTACAGCCAGGCACCATCCGAACATCGGCCTTACAGCCAGACTCTATACGAACACCGGCCCTACAGCCAGACTCTATATGAACACCGGCCCTACAGCCAGGCTCTATACGAACACCGGCCCTACAGCCAGACTCTATATGAACACCGGCCCTACAGCCAGGCTCTCTATGAACACCGGCCCTACAGCCAGACTCTATATGAACACCGGCCCTACAGCCAGACTCTATATGAACACCGGCCCTACAGCCAGGCTCTATATGAACACCGGCCCTACAGCCAGACTCTATACGAACACCGGCCCTACAGCCAGACTCTATATGAACACCGGCCCTACAGCCAGACTCCATACGAACACCGGCCCTACAGCCAGACTCTATATGAACACCAGCCCTACAGCCAGACTCTATATGAACACCGGCCCTACAGCCAGACTCTATACGAACACCGGCCCTACAGCCAGACTCTATACGAACACCGGCCCTACAGCCAGACTCTATATGAACACCGGCCCTACAGCCAGACTCTATACGAACACCGGTCCTACAGCCAGACTCTATATGAACACCGGCCTTACAGCCAGACTCTATATGAACACCGGCCTTACAGCCAGACTCTATATGAACACCGGCCCTACAGCCAGACTCTATATGAACACCGGCCCTACAGCCAGACTCTATATGAACACCGGCCCTACAGCCAGACTCTATATGAACACCGGCTCTACAGCCAGACTCTATATGAACACCGGCCCTACAGCCAGACTCTATATGAACACCGGCTCTACAGCCAGACTCTATATGAACACCGGCTCTACAGCCAGACTCTATATGAACACCGGCCCTACAGCCAGACAGTGGATGGCAGTACGATGGATGACAGAAAGACAGTGGATGACAGACAGACAGTGGATGGCAGTACCATGGATGACAGAAAGACAGTGGATGACAGACAGACAGTGGATGGCAGTACCATGGATGACAGAAAGACAGTGGATGACAGACAGACAGTTGATGGCAGTACGATGGATGACAGCCAGACAGTGGATGGCAGTACCATGGATGACAGACAGTGGATGGCAGTACCATAGAAGTTAGCAGATGACAGTACCATGGATGACAGCCAAGCAGTGGATGGCAGTACCATGGATGACAGACAGACAGTTGATGGCAGTACCATGGATGACAGCCAGACAGTGGATGGCAGTACCATGGATGACAGACAGTGGATGGCAGTACCATGGATGACAGACAGACAGTTGATGACAGTACCATGGATGACAGCCAGGCAGTGGATGGCAGTATGATGGATGACAGCCAGACAGTGGATGGCAGTACCATGGATGACAGAAAGACAGTTGATGGCAGTACGATGGATGACAGCCAGACAGTGGATGGCAGTACCATGGATGACAGGCAGTGGATGGCAGTACCATAGAAGTTAGCAGATGACAGTACAATGGATGACAGTACAATGGATGACAGTACTATGGATGACAGGTTATTGTCAGTACCATAGATGACAGACAGCATCACTGTAATTAAATATAGAAGTGTGAAAATTTAAGCTTCAAAACTCACTGGAACCCAAACAAAGATTGTGCCACAAGTTTCAAGTAAAGGTGGGAGTCCTTTCAATAGAGGGACTGAGATGTGATTTGACGAGTTGCTGCAAAACAAGAGGCACTGGTTGAGTGGTAAACGGTTGTGAGGAGTTCGCTCTGACCTCTCTCTCTCTTCACAAGTCCTTGTAGCCTCACAAGAGCCTCCTCTAGATATGGAGCCCATCTGTGACCACCTGTCAATCACTCCTGACCCATCAAAGGAGGAAGGACAGCCCAGCAGCAGCTCCAACCCTCTCAGGGATACTGGCCCGACCCATCGTCCCTCTGCACAGATCAGATTCTCCATTACATCCCCTTTTAAGCATAGTGATCTTGAAACAGGACATCTGAGTTCGCAGGCCATACCGGATAGGATATAGCGAGGAAAGCTAGAGGAGAACGTTTTGCTGAAACAACAGTGGGACAGATTTGAACCCATGCTGCAGTGATATATGTTTCACAGAGGCAACAGCTTAGACCTCTAGACCGCCATAGAACACTCTAGACCACCCTAGAACATGCCAGAACACCCTAGAACACTCTAGACCATCCTAGACCACTCTAGACCACCCTAGAACACTATAGAACACCCTAGAACACTCTAGACCACCCTAGACCACTCTAGAACACTCTAGACCACCATAGACAACTCTAGACCACCCTAGAACACTCTAGACCACCCTAGACCACCCTAGACCACTCTAGACCACCCTAGAACACTCTAGACCACCATAGACAAGTCTAGACCACCATAGAACACTCTAGACCACCCTAGAACACCCTAGAACACTCTAGACCACCCTAGACCACCCTAGACCACTCTAGACCACCCTAGAACACCCTAGAACACTCTAGACCACCATAGACAACTCTAGACCACCCTAGAACACTCTAGACCACCCTAGAACACTCTAGACCACCCTAGAACACCCTAGAACACTCTAGACCATTCTAGACCACCATAGAACACCCTAGACCACCATAGACAACTCTAGACCACCCTAGAACACTCTAGACCACCATAGAACACCCTAGAACACTCTAGACCACCCTAGACCACCCTAGAACACCCTTGACCACAGGCCATCATTTATTCTAAGTGATGACATTACCTTATTTATAACATGGACATTTGGGGATATTACTCTGCCCACAATGGAATCAATTATGCAAAAAAAAACACAGCTAATTCCATACATGACATGATGTACACAATATTTTGTAACTTTGATCTGTTTTCTTCCATCCTCAAGCACAGCAGGTTGATGGTAATCATACCATATTCCAGACTGGTCTCATACACTAGCCACACCAAAGTAAATCCATTACAGTCAAATTAGTGTTATATTATTTACGTTTAGTATTGTAACTTAAGAAAGAAGGTTACTTAAGGTTAAAACAAAAGGATAGTGGTTGGTCGGAGAGTATAACGAGAACATCTAGCATCTCAAAGGTTGCTAGCTCCAATCTCATCATTTTAGCTAATTAGCAACTTTGCAACTACTTAGCATGTTAGCTAACCCTTTCCCTAACCCGTTAACCAACCTCCTGTTCCTAACCTTAACCCTTTAACCAACCCCTAACCTTAACCCCTAACCTTAACTCCTAGCCTAGCTAACTTAAACCTCATAGCTGACGTTAGCGTTAGCCACCTAGCCACTTAGCATTACATTAGCCGCGAGAAATTGGAATTCATAACATATCGTACAAAATGGATGATGGACATCCACAAAATAATATGTAACATATCACACTAAATGGAGTGTCCTGGGATTTACGTCTAGAATAATACGAAATGCTCTGAGACCCACATTGCATGATCCCGCTTCAGACACATGCAGTACACTGGACGTACACAGCGTTAGGCGTAAAGCCGAGACTCCTTGTTTGTGAGAATTAGAACGTTGGAACGTTGGACACTGACAGAGACAGAGGTTGTTCTATAAGAGGTCAGCTGACTGACTGGAGTCCAGTGGCAATACAATAATCTAATACCTTTGGTGTAATTTTATATTATTTATTATATTTTTAGACTTTCGAGCAGAAGAGGCCAAACAGACAACATGTTTCCAAAATAACCACTTTATTCCACGGATATGATGAGTACACTGACACATCTCATGTACGAGTCCAGGGAAATACAGCCATTCACAAAACACTGCCTTTTATCTTAGGGCAAGGACTACTCTCAAGCTATGAGTCTGAATTAAATGCTTTTTAAAAAAAAATCAAATTTCAGGCAGTTTACATATTTATAGGACCTAAAAAAAGGTCAAAGACCCCAGCCATAGACTGTTCTCTCTACTATTTGCCTAGAAACACATAGATGATATTCCAGTTAATAAATTCTTACACCTGCTCTGAATCTCTGAGAGAGAGAGAGAGAGAAACAGAGAGAGAAACAGAGAGAGAGGGAGAGAGAGACAGAGAGAGAGAGAGAGAGAAAGAGACAGAGGGAGAGAGAGACAGAGAGAGAGAGAGAGACAGAGACAGAGAGAGAGAGAGACAGAGAGAGACAGAGAGAGAGAGAGAGACAGAGACAGAGAGAGACAGAGACAGACAGAGACAGAGACAGAGACAGAGACAGAGAGAGAGAGAGAGAGAGAGAGAGAGAGAGAGAGAGAGAGAGAGAGAGAGAGACAGAGACAGAGACAGAGACAGAGACAGAGACAGAGACAGAGACAGAGACAGAGACAGAGAGACAGAGACACAGAGACAGAGACAGAGACAGAGACAGAGACAGAGACAGAGACAGAGACAGAGAGAGAGAGAGAGAGAGAGAGAGAGAGAGAGAGAGAGAGAGAGAGAGAGAGAGAGGGGAATCTGTATACATTTGCATTGGCACCGAATGGCTCATGGTCTGTTATTGCCCTCTGCTGGACAATAAAGAAACTGGTCGTGCTTCACTACATTAGGCTTCAAGTCTGTCGAGATCCTCTAACAGGGAATTGTATTTATAGATGAGCTTATTAAGGGATGGTTTAACAAGGTGGTGCTACTGGGCATGACCCAAAACACTTTGCATCATACTTGCATCACTGCCTGGTACGGCAATTGCTCGGCCTCCGACCGCAAGGCACTTCAGAGGGTAGTGCGTACGACCCAGTACATCACTGGGGCAAAGCTTCCTGCCATCCAGGACCTCTACAACAGGCGGTGTCAGAGGAAGGCCCTAAAAATTGTCAAAGACTCCAGCCACCCAAGTCATAGACTGTTCTCTCTACTACAGCATGGCAAGCGGCACTAGTGTGCCAAATCTAGGACAAAAAGGCTTCTCAACAGTTTTTACCCCCAAGCCATAAGACTCCTGAACAGGTAATCAAATGGCTACCTGGAATATATGCATTGTGTGCCCCCCCTCCCCAACCCCTCTTTTACACTGCTGATACTCTCTGTTTATCATATATGCATAGTCACTTTAACTATACATTCATGTACATATGAACCCAACTACCTCAATTTGACCTACTTACCAGTGTCTGTATATAGCCTCTCTACTGTATATAGCATATAGCCTCTCTACTGTATATAGCCTGTCTACTGTATATAGCCTCTCTACTGTATATAACATATAGCCTCTCTACTGTATATAGCCTCTCTACTGTATATAGCCTCTCTACTGTATATAGCCTGTCTACTGTATATAGCCTCTCTACTGTATATAACATATAGCCTCTCTACTGTATATAGCCTACTGTAGCCTCTCTACTGTATATAGCCTGTCTACTGTATATAGCCTCTCTACTGTATATAGCCTGTCTACTGTATATAGCCTCTCTACTGTATATAGCCTGTCTACTGTATATAGCCTCTCTACTGTATATAACATATAGCCTCTCTACTGTATATAGCCTCTCTACTGTATATAGCCTGTCTACTGTATATAGCCTCTCTACTGTATATAGCCTCTCTACTGTATATAGCCTCTCTACTGTATATAGCCTGTCTACTGTACATAGCCTCTCTACTGTATATAACATATAGCCTCTCTACTGTATATAGCCTCTCTACTGTATATAGCCTGTCTACTGTATATAGCCTCTCTACTGTATATAACATATAGCCTCTCTACTGTATATAGCCTCTCTACTGTATATAGCCTCTCTACTGTATATAGCCTCTCTACTGTATATAGCATATAGCCTCTCTACTGTATATAGCCTCTCTACTGTATATAGCATATAGCCTCTCTACTGTATATAGCCTCTCTACTGTATATAGCATATAGCCTCTCTACTGTATATAGCATATAGCCTCTCTACTGTATATAGCCTCTCTACTGTATATAGCCTCTCTACTGTATATAGCCTCTCTACTGTATATAGCCTCTCTACTGTATATAGCCTATCTACTGTATATAGCCTCTCTACTGTATATAGCATATAGCCTCTCTACTGTATATAGCCTCTCTACTGTATATAGCCTCTCTACTGTATAAAGCATATAGCCTCTCTACTGTATATAGCATATAGCCTCTCTACTGTATATAGCCTCTCTACTGTATATAGCCTCTCTACTGTATATAGCATATAGCCTCTCTACTGTATATAGCCGCTCTACTGTATATAGCCTCTCTACTGTATATCGCCTCTCTACTGTATATAGCCTGTCTACTGTATATAGCCTCTCTACTGTATATAGCCTCTCTACTGTATATCGCCTCTCTACTGTATATAGCCTCTCTACTGTATATAGCCTCTCTACTGTATAGAGCCTCTCTACTGTATATTGCCTCTCTACTGTATATAGCCTCTCTACTGTATATAGCCTCTCTACTGTATAGAACCTCACTACTGTATATAGCCTCTCTACTGTATATAGCCTCACTACTGTATATAGCCTCACTACTGTATATAGCCTCTCTACTGTATATAGCCTCACTACTGTATATAGCCTCACTACTGTATATAGCCTGTCTACTGTATATAGCCTCTCTACTGTATATAGCCTCTCTACTGTATATCACCTCTCTACTGTATATAGCCTCTCTACTGTATAGAGCCTCTCTACTGTATATAGCCTCCCTACCGTATACAGCATCTCTACTGTATATAGCCTCTCTACTGTATATAGCCTCTCTACTGTATATAGCCTCTCTACTGTATATAGCCTCCCTACCGTATACAGCATCTCTACCGTATATAGCCTCTCTACTGTATATAGCCTCTCTACTGTATAGAGCCTCTCAACTGTATATAGCCTCTCTACTGTATATAGCCTCTCTACTGTATAGAGCCTCTCAACTGTATATAGCCTCTCTACTGTATATAGCCTCTCTACTGTATGTAGCCTCTCTACTGTATAGAGCCTCTCTACTGTATATAGCCTCTCTACTGTATGTAGCCTCTCTACTGTATGTAGCATCTCTACTGTATATAGCCTCTCTACTGTATATAGCATCTCTACTGTATATAGCATCTCTACTGTATATAGCCTCTCTACTGTATATAGCCTCTCTACTGTATAGAACCTCACTACTGTATATAGCCTCTCTACTGTATATAGCCTCACTACTGTATATAGCCTCTCTACTGTATATAGCCTCTCTACTGTATATAGCCTCTCTACTGTATATAGCCTCTCTACTGTATATAGCCTCTCTACTGTATAGAGCCTCTCTACTGTATAGAGCCTCTCTACTGTATATAGCCTCTCTACTGTATGTAGCCTCTCTACTGTATAGAGCCTCTCTACTGTATATAGCCTCTCTACTGTATGTAGCCTCTCTACTGTATAGAGCCTCTCTACTGTATATAGCATCTCTACTGTATGTAGCACTAATTTCTACTACTGTTGTATTCAGCATTTCACCCTCTACTGTATATATTCAGCATTTCACCATAAGCAGCTCTTTCACCCTAAGTTCTACTGTATGTAGCATTTCTCTAAGTTTATTTTTCACAACACCTGTTTTTTCACTGTTGTTTTATTTCATTTTCTTACCTATTGTTCACCTAAATTCACACCTGTTTTCAGCATTTCACCTAAGTTCTACACCTGTTGTATTCAGCATTTCACCCTAATTTCTACACCTGTTGTATTCAGCATTTCACCCTAAGTTCTACACCTGTTGTATTCAGCATTTCACCCTAAGTTCAACACCTGTTGTATTCAGCATTTCACCCTAATTTCTACACCTGTTGTATTCAGCATTTCACCCTAATTTCTACACCTGTTGTATTCAGCATTTCACCCTAATTTCTACACCTGTTGTATTCAGCATTTCACCCTAAGTTCAACACCTGTTGTATTCAGCATTTCACTCTAATTTCTACACCTGTTGTATTCATTATTTCACCCTAAGTTCAACACCTGTTGTATTCAGCATTTCACCCTAATTTCTACACCTGTTGTATTCAGCATTTCACACTAAGTTCAACACCTGTTGTATTCAGCATTTCACACTAAGTTCAACACCTGTTGTATTCAGCATTTCACACTAAGTTCAACACCTGTTGTATTCAGCATTTCACACTAAGTTCAACACCTGTTGTATTCAGCATTTCACACTAAGTTCAACACCTGTTGTATTCAGCATTTCACCCTAAGTTCAACACCTGTTGTATTCATCATTTCACCCTAATTTCTACACCTGTTGTATTCAGCATTTCACACTAAGTTCAACACCTGTTGTATTCAGCATTTCACCCTAATTTCTACACCTGTTGTATTCAGCATTTCACCCTAAGTTCAACACCTGTTGTATTCATCATTTCACCCTAAGTTCATTTGTATTCACATTTCACCCTAATTTCTACACCTGTTGTATTCAGCATTTCACCCTAAGTTCAACACCTGTTGTATTCAGCATTTCACCCTAAGTTCAACACCTGTTGTATTCGGCGCATGTGATAAATACACTTTGATTTAATTTGATAATTTTCACACTGCCGCTGGAAAAATATTGTGAAGACCTGACAACAATAAGAAAGTAAAATAAAATAAATATAAAGTATAAATAATATAAAATCTATCACAGATAATAATAATAATAATAATATATGCCATTTAGCAGACGCTTTTATCCAAAGCGACTTACAGTCATGTGTGCATAGATATATGACTGTGATACGTGGTTGTGTCTCCTCGATGAATGCTCTTTACTGGAAGTATCCCTGGTTACGAGCGTCTGCTAAATGACTACAACTTAAATTATATAGAGATGCAGATCCTTGTTGACCTTGTAGTCTGGACCGTCCACAGCAAACGTAGACCTGACACACAACCATACACAACCAAAATAGATGAGTCTGAGAGGGACAGAGAGACATACGGATCAGTATGAGAGGGACAGAGAGACATGTAGATCAGTATGAGAGGGACAGAGAGACATGTAGATCAGTATGAGAGAGACAGAGACATGTAGATCAGTATGAGAGGGACAGAGAGACATGTAGATCAGTCAGAGAGAGGCAGAGAGACATGTAGATCAGTATGAGAGGGACAGAGAGACATGTAGATCAGTATGAGAGGGACAGAGAGACATGTAGATCAGTATGAGAGGGACAGAGAGACATGTAGATCAGTATGAGAGAGACAGAGAGACATACAGATCAGTATGAGAGGGACAGAGAGACATGTATGGTCCTTCTGTAGCTCAGTTGGTAGAGCATGGCGCTTGTAACGCCAGGGTAGTGGGTTCGATTCCGGGGACCACCCATACGTAGAATGTATGCACACATGACTGTAAGTCGCTTTGGATAAAAGTGTCTCCTAAATGGCATATATTATTATTATTATAGTATGAGAGGGACAGAGAGACAAATAGTAGATTATAGTTGATTGAGTCCTTCGGTATGTGAGACACCATGAACGATATTTTAATGGGAAAATGTTCAGTTCAGACGATAAGAAAGCGAACGCTCTGCTGAGGGGCGGGGCTGGAGAAATGTGGACAGAGCTTCAGACACAGCGACTGATCATCTATGAGATCAAAATGATAGTTTTAACTGTGATGTGGGGCTAGACATTGTTCACAAAACAATGAATTGAAGAAAGCTTTAATAAATTGCTACCTTTTAAAAGCTGTCCCAGCTACAGGCTGTTGTCTGCCTCCCAAAGCCCCCTGGGAAGATGATGGTGTCATGGTTGTAGATGTAGACGGTCAGTTTGGCCAGATCAGCGACGTTGCCCCTAGCGATGGTCAGTTTGGCCAGATCTGTGACGTTGCCCCAAGCGATGGTCAGTTTGACCAGATCAGCGACGTTGCCCCTAGCGATGGTCAGTTTGGCCAGATCAGCGACGTTGCCCCTAGCGATGGTCAGTTTGGCCAGATCAGCGACGTTGCCCCTAGCGATGGTCAGTTTGGCCAGATCAGCGACGTTGCCCCAAGCGATGGTCAGTTTGGCCAGATCTGTGACGTTGCCCCTAGCGACGGTCAGGTTGGCCAGATCTGTGACGTTGCCCCTAGCGATGGTCAGTTTGGCCAGATCAGCGACGTTGCCCCTAGCGACGGTCAGTTTGGCCAGATCTGTGACGTTGCCCCTAGCGACGGTCAGGTTGGCCAGATCTGTGACGTTGCCCCTAGCGACGGTCAGTTTGGCCAGATCTGTGACGTTGCCCCTAGCGACGGTCAGTTTGGCCAGATCTGTGACGTTGCCCCTAGCGATACGTGCAGACTCTGACAGGACATTCCTGGACTCGTTCTCACCTGGCGCTCTCTTCCCGGGGGTGATGACATACGTACATCTGGGACACATCAGGGGTGTACATCTATACCTCTGCCTTCTGGCTTGTAGAGGTCGTGGAAAAGGAAACTTTCTTGAATCAAAAACTAATTTCTGCCCGACATAGAATTCAATGCAATTCAACGTCAGGTTTCCAGGCAACTGCTTGTAGACAAATACACTAGACAGCGGAAAGTGAACAGCAGATGTGGTAGCTCATGTGGCAGGTTTCATGCAGTCGTGCAGGGATAACTAGCTATGCCAAACATGAAATGATTTTAGCTAGCTATCATGCAATGAAAATACAACAAGATTTCACCTGGAAAATCTTTCAACTAGTTTGATAATTACCGTAATGTTTGAAAAGTGCTTGTATTAGCTCTCATATCTGGTCCCCTCGACATAAACCAAATAAAAAATGAACAGCATACAGCCGTAATTACGGTATATTCTTATTTGCTGATTGTCCGTCTATCAATGATTTCACAAGGCTACAGCACCCCCATGTGGCCCAGTGATGACAACGCATACAATAATTGACCTTGGGCAAAATTTACACAGACTCCCCATGTCAATAGACCCCCCCACAAAGACAATCAGACATAAAAAGTGATGGATCATTTGACACCTATATAATTCTACTAATATCTTGAATCTTTACAACAATCTTTCATATGAATCAATCTCAACAAGAGTATTTGAAAATAGAGATAAACAGAAATAGAAACCAGTCAAATTAGTTTTGTTGGGTGTTTATTATAGAACGACACCATAGAACATTAATCAGAAGGATTCTACGCCCTCGATAACTTACCACGTCAACCTTTTGGGACGGGACCATAACAAAATGAAACCGGCTCATAGGGGGAAAACTGCAGCACATTAAATGAGGGACAATAGACAATGGCAATGTGTGTTGGAGGTAAGAGACAGTTGATATATCAGTTTAAAAGAAGAGGAGAATGACATCACAATGACTATAGTGACGTGGCGGATGAACCACTTGGTTCTTGCTGTTGTTGTTGTTGCTGCTGCTTCTGCTGCTGCTGTTGTTATTGTTGTTGTTGTTGTTGTAGATTAATTGTCTACTTTCTCAGCCTCTAGTGGTCACAGCCAAACAGCTCCAGGGCTGTCTTGTGCTCCTCGGGAATAGCCTTCGCCATCAGCATGACCATGACGCTCTGAAAGTGGAAGTAGTGGTTTCCCTTGAACAACTTCACGCCCTCTGGGCCGCACATCGCAGCGTCCACCTTGTTGAAGAGTGTGAAGGAGCCTTCTTTAACTGGAACAGGTGGGGACGCCTTCAGGTCAACATCGTAGACTGTCTGACCTGGGATGGGGGGGAGGGAGGGAGAAGCTCAATCAATGCATCCGTCTCTCATTTATGCCCATCTCTGAGTGACACGTTTACTGGGAGTACCTGTCAGTGGGACTATGTCTCCATCTATTGACCTTCGTTTGTATTGCACCGTGAGTCCACGTTGATTTGTTGCGTTTGAAAGTGGCTGAAGTGATTTGCCCATGTAGTTGATAATGTAGGTGACTATCGGCCACACGGTTACCTTTAATGACGTGAGCGATGTGGTGGTCCTGGCACACGAAAGCAGCGTCGATAGGGCCCTCCACTCCCAGCACCTCCTTCAAGGGTTTGGGGTACCCATCCAGGTGGGTGTGGGGCTCCCCAACTTTGTAAACGTACACCTTGTCATCCTGCACACAATGAGAGAAGTGTTGGTTTATAATTTGATTTGATCTAGTGATTTTATTTGACAGCTTAAAGGAAATGGTGTATTGACCTAATTGTATTATCTCTTGACTAGTTTTTAAAATGTGTACATGTATATATATATATTTTTAAGTGTATGGTGCAACACATTACATAGATACAGACATGAACACGGTTCTATAGTTAACCATCAAACCCACAACTAATGTACTGGGGCTTGATTGACCCGGAGTTATCTCTCATTCATAAAATCTGTTATTTAACTGGGGCTTGATTGACCCGGAGTTACCTCTCATTCATAAAATCTGTTATTTAACTGGGGCTTGATTGACCCGGAGTTACCTCTCATTCAGAAAATCTGTTATTTAACTGGGGCTTGATTGACCCGGAGTTACCTCTCATTCAGAAAATCTGTTATTTAACTGGGGCTTGATTGACCCGGAGTTACCTTGATTGACTCATTCAGAAAATCTGTTATTTAACTGGGGCTTGATTGACCCGGAGTTACCTCTCATTCAGAAAATCTGTTATTTAACTGGGGCTTGATTGACCCGGAGTTACCTCTCATTCAGAAAATCTGTTATTTAACTGGGGCTTGATTGACCCGGAGTTACCTCTCATTCAGAAAATCTGTTATTTAACTGGGGCTTGATTGACCCGGAGTTATCTCTCATTCAGAAAACCTGGCGATGCTCAATGTCAAAATGCATGTCAATAAATCACTGGGGTTAGAGCGGGAGCTCATCCAGGGTCTTGTTACGAGTCCGGCTAACAAATCCCTTCTCCCGACCTCTTCCTGACCTCTTCCTGATCTCTTCCTGACCTCTTCCTGACCTCTTCCTGACCTCTTCCTGATCTCTTCCTGACCTCTTCCTGATCTCTTCCTGACCTCTTCCTGATCTCTTCCTGACCTCTTCCTGACCTCTTCCTGACCTCTTCCTGACCTCTTCTTGACCTCTTTATGTCTGCCTTCTTCTGTCCAAGGTGTGTGTGTGTGCATGCGTGTGTGTGTGTGTGTGCATGCGTGTGTGTGTGTGTGTGTGCATGCGTGTGTGTCTGCAGCAAACGACAGTAGCTTACCTTGACCATGTAGAGGTGGTTTTCATAGGAGAAGGTGGCATCCACCTCGCTGTGCAGCTCCTTAAAGTCGCTCTCAATGGTGTCGGCTGCCCACGTGTCGTTGCCAGCATCTTGCTCCAGGAAGTGGTGGCCTAAAGGTCAAGGGTCGGGAGGAGAGGTTAGTAGGAGAGAAATAAGAGGACCATATTATTAATTTAAAAAAATATTTTAAAAACACAACAGCAATCTCAAAACGCTCGATGTAATGAGATAATGTCAACCGGAATTAGACTTAGACAATCAATCCCTTCAGGATGTCGTAGCGATTTGTTTGTGATAGTTGCTTTGTTTTGCTGCAGCGATTCTGACATTTTGTATAGAAATCTGTGAAGATTGATTGGACCATTTTATCAGTAAAAGTGTGATGATTGGTTTGTAGTGCGGTGATGTCACTGTGTTATGTGGTAATATTGCAGTAATTTGACTGTGTTATGTGGTAATATTGCAGTATTTTGACTGTTTTATGTGGTAATATTGCAGTAATTTGACTGTTTTATGTGGTAATATTGCAGTATTTTGACTGTTTTATGTGGTAATATTGCAGTATTTTGACTGTGTTATGTGGTAATATTGCAGTAATTTGACTGTGTTATGTGGTAATATTGCAGTATTTTGACTGTTTTATGTGGTAATATTGCAGTATTTTGACTGTTTTATGTGGTAATATTGCAGTATTTTGACTGTTTTATGTGGTAATATTGCAGTAATTTGAATGTTTTATGTGGTAATATTGCAGTATTTTGACTGTTTTATGTGGTAATATTGCAGTAATTTGACTGTTTTATGTGGTAATATTGCAGTATTTTGACTGTTTTATATGGTAATATTGCAGTATTTTGACTGTTTTATGTGGTAATATTGCAGTAATTTGAATGTTTTATGTGGTAATATTGCAGTAATTTGAATGTTTTATGTGGTAATATTGCAGTATTTTGACTGTTTTATGTGGTAATATTGCAGTAATTTGAATGTTTTATGTGGTAATATTGCAGTATTTTGACTGTTTTATGTGGTAATATTGCAGTATTTTGACTGTTTTATGTGGTAATATTGCAGTATTTTGACTGTTTTATGTGGTAATATTGCAGTAATTTGAATGTTTTATGTGGTAATATTGCAGTATTTTGACTGTTTTATGTGGTAATATTGCAGTAATTTGACTGTTTTATGTGGTAATATTGCAGTAATTTGACTGTTTTATTTTGACTGTTTTATATGGTAATATTGCAGTATTTTGACTGTTTTATGTGGTAATATTGCAGTAATTTTGAATGTTTTATGTGGTAATATTGCAGTAATTTGACTGTTTTATGTGGTAATATTGCAGTATTTTGACTGTTTTATGTGGTAATATTGCAGTAATTTGACTGTTTTATGTGGTAATATTGCAGTAATTTGACTGTTTATGTGGTAATATTGCAGTAATTTGACTGTTTATGTGGTAATATTGCAGTAATTTGACTGTTTATGTGGTAATATTGCAGTAATTTGACTGTTTATGTGGTAATATTGCAGTATTTTGACTGTTTTATGTGTTAATATTGCAGTATTTTGACTGTTTTATGTGGTAATATTGCAGTATTTTGACTGTTTTATGTGGTAATATTGCAGTATTTTGACTGTTTTATGTGGTAATATTGCAGTAATTTGACTGTTTTATGTGGTAATATTGCAGTAATTTGACTGTTTTATGTGGTAATATTGCAGTAATTTGAATGTTTTATGTGGTAATATTGCAGTAATTTGACTGTTTTATGTGGTAATATTGCAGTAATTTGACTGTTTATGTGGTTAAGACATCCAGCTACAGTAAGTAACAGTGGTCTGACCTCTGAAGGCGTAGATATTTCCGCCGTCGTCAGAGGTGATGGCGTCCAGGTGCACACGGCTGCAACGCTCTCTCTCGATGTGGTCTGTGGTGTCTCCTGCAGCAGAGACACAATACTGGAGCGTGAGCTGTTTGTGTTAGATATTATTCCTTCTCAGGTTTGGTGTGATGAGGAGACTACAATCTCTCTCTCTCTCTCTCTCTCGTTATCGCTCACACTCTCCCCCTCCTCTCTCTCTCTCTCTCTCTGTGCCCCCTCTCTTTCACCCCTTCTCTCTCTCGCTCTCTCTCCCTCTCCACCTCTCTCTCCCTCTCTCTTCCCCCTTCTCTCTCTTCCTCTCGCCCTCTTTCTCTCTCTCTCTCTCTTTCCCCCCTTTCTCCCTCTCTCTCTCTCCCTCTCTCTCGCTCTCTCTCTCCCTCTCCACCTCTCTCTCTCTCCCTCTCTTTTCCCCCTTCTCTTTCTCCCTCTCTTTTGCCCTCTTTCTCTCTCTCTCGCTCTTTCCCCCTCTCTCCCTCTCTCTCTCTCTCTCTCTCTCTCTCTCTCTCTCTCTCTCTCTCTCTCTCTCTCTCTCTCTCTCTCTCTCTCTCTCTCTCTCTCTCTCTCTCTCTCTCCCTCTCTCTCTCTCTCTCTCCGTCTCCACCTCTCTTCCCCCTTCTCTCTCTCTCTCTCTCTCTCTCTCTCTCCCTCTCTCTCTCTCTCCCTCTCGCTCCCCCTGTCTCTCTCTCTCTCTCTCCCTCTCTCCCTCTCGCTCCCTCTCTCTCCCTCTCTCTCCCTCTCTCCCTCTCTCTCCCTCTCGCCCTTTTTCTCTCTCCCTCTCGCTCTTTCCCCCCTCTCTCTCTCTCTCAAACACAACATCTTGCTGTTGTCTTTAGTCTCTCACCGAACTTGGAGCACTTCATGAAGTAATCGCGTGCCTCCTTGGGGTATCTCCCGTGCACCTCCCCTGTCTTAGGGTCGAACTTGGAGAACTGGTGTCCATGGAAACAGTAGTAATGCTCCATGAAGCGGAATGCACTGGTGCAGTTGGGCATTCCCTCAAACTTTTTCTCCTCAACCTTCTTCGTCTTCACATTGTAGTGGTAGATTTCATCACCTGGGAATAAATGATATGGACAATTTTACCGCGAGCAGCTGCTGACCCAGATAAACTGTAGCCAGTGTTACAGACTGCCGTGCGACCAACAGGGCAAGTCGAGATGTCGCCAGCGCTCCAGCCTGCTTCACCTCTATCTACAGACTGCCGTGCGACCAACAGAGCAAGTCGAGATGTCGCCAGCTCTCCAGCCTGCTTCACCTCTATCTACAGACTGCCAGCCAGACCTGCAGCCATCGGTGCCCAAGCCAGCACCTCAAAAAACACTCCAGCTGGTGTCGCTGTTGGACCAGCCATCACCGGACTCAACTCTGATGCTGGTCTTGTATTTGCAGATCTGCTCGGGCGTGGACTTGACACCACTAGATTCAGTGCCAGATCCTGGATCCACAAGCCTGGACAAGATCTGGGCCTACTGGAAATGACCAGTAGGAGACCAGTAGTGTCCAGAACACATGTTTATTGCCACACTCATGACATGCACACGCAGCAAACAGGAAGTGAGCTAGGTAGAAGTGAACCTGATAGTCTTCCATAGTTATTTTTTTTTTTTTGGAGAGTTTCACACAATATCGAGATATCGACTCACCCTTGAAGAAGATGACGGCGTCTTCCTCACAGTCGGGAGCGGGACACACCACAGCAGCGTCCAGGTGGTCAGGGATACCAGGGAACACCTCAGAGATGTCCTTGGGGAAGCCCGTCTCCAGTTGGTGTTTGTAGAAGCTGAAGACTTTGGTGTCCTGCACCAGAGCAACACAGGACAGAGGTCAGAGGTCAGCCACCTCAGTTAGTGAGCTAATAAATAAAAGTGGATTTAGGCCCTGGCTTCTTTAGTGAATAATATGAATAATATGACATATATATCTAGTCAGAGCAACTCATCCTCTACTCATCCTCTACTCAGAGAATCTAATCCTCTACTCAGAGCAACTCATCCTCTATATCCTCCTTTACTCATCCTCTACTCAGAGAAACTCATCCTGCACTCATCCTCTACTCAGAGAAACATATCCTCTACTCAGAGCAACTCATCCTCTACTCAGAGAAACATATCCTCTACTCAGAGCAACTCATCCTCTATATCCTCCTTTACTCATCCTCTACTCAGAGAATCTAATCCTCTATTCAGAGAAACTCATCCTGTACTCATCATCTACTCAGAGAGCAACTCATCCTCTATATCCTCCTTTACTCATCCTCTACTCAGAGAATCTAATCCTCTATTCAGAGAAACTCATCCTGTACTCATCATCTACTCAGAGAAACATATCCCCTACTCAGAGCAACTCATCCTCTACTCAGAGCAACTCATCCTCTACTCAGAGCAACTCATCCTCTACTCAGAGAAACATATCCCCTACTCAGAGCAACTCATCCTCTACTCAGAGCAACACATCCTCTACTCAGAGCAACTCATCCTCTACTCAGAGCAACTCACCCTCTACTCATCCTCTACTCAGAGCAACTCATCCTCTAATCATCCTCTATTCATCCTTTACTCATCCTCTACTCAGAGAAACTCATTCTCTACTCAGAGAAACTCATCCTGTACTCATCCTCTACTCAGAGAAACATGTCCTCTACTCAGAGCAACTCATCCTCTACTCAGAGAGACATATCATCTACTCAGAGAAACTCATCCTCTACTCAGAGAATGTCATCCTCTACTCAGAGAGACATATCATCTACTCAGAGAAACTCATCCTCTACTCAGAGAATGTCGTCCTCTACTCAGAGAAACATATCATCTACTTAGAGAAACTCATCCTCTACTCAGAGAATGTCGTCCTCTACTCAGAGAGACATATCATCTACTCAGAGAAACTCATCCTCTACTCAGAGAATGTCGTCCTCTACTCAGAGAAACATATCATCTACTTAGAGAAACTCATCCTCTACTCAGAGAATGTCGTCCTCTACTCAGAGCGACAATATCACTTTTATGAGTCCTTGTTGGAGGGGAATTTGAAATGTTCATTATAACTTTCATGAACATGTATGAGTTCTTTAGAACATGTATGAGTTCTTTTAGAACATGTATGAGTTCTTTAGAACAACATTAGAACATGTATGTGTTCTTTAGAACAACATTAGAACATGTATGAGTTCTTTAGAACAACATTAGAACATGTATGCGTTCTTTAGAACAACATTAGAACATGTATGAGTTCTTTAGAACAACATTAGAACATGTATGAGTTCTTTAGAACAACATTAGAACATGTATGAGTTCTTTAGAACAACATTAGAACATGTATGAGTTCTTTAGAACAACATTAGAACATGTATGAGTTCTTTAGAACAACATTAGAACATGTATGAGTTCTTTAGAACAACATTAGAACATGTATGAGTTCTTTAGAACAATATTAGAACATGTATGAGTTCTTTAGAACAACATTAGAACATGTATGTGTTCTTTAGAACAACATTAGAACATGTATGTGTTCTTTAGAACAACATTAGAACATGTAAGAGTTCTTTAGAACAACATTAGAACATGTATGCGTTCTTTAGAACAACATTAGAACATGTATGAGTTCTTTAGAACAATATTAGAACATGTATGAGTTCTTTAGAACAACATTAGAACATGTATGAGTTCTTTAGAACAACATTAGAACATGTATGAGTTCTTTAGAACAACATTAGAACATGTATGAGTTCTTTAGAACAACATTAGAACATGTATGAGTTCTTTAGAACAATATTAGAACATGTATGAGTTCTTTAGAACAACATTAGAACATGTATGTGTTCTTTAGAACAACATTAGAACATGTATGTGTTCTTTAGAACAACATTAGAACATGTATGAGTTCTTTAGAACAACATTAGAACATGTATGTGTTCTTTAGAACAATATTAGAACATGTATGAGTTCTTTAGAACAACATTAGAACATGTATGAGTTCTTTAGAACAACATTAGAACATGTATGAGTTCTTTACAACAACATTAGAACATGTATGAGGTATGCAGTATATATAGACTGTACCAAGTGTTTCTAAGGTATGCAGTATACATGGACGGTACCAAGCGTTTCTAAGGTATGCAGTATATATGGACTGTACCAAGTGTTTCTAAGGTATGCAGTATATATGGACTGTACCAAGTGTTTCTAAGGTATGCAGTATATATGGACTGTACCAAGTGTTTCTAAGGGATGCAGTATATATGGACTGTACCAAGTGTTTCTAAGGTATGCAGTATATATGGACTGTACCAAGTGTTGTTAAGGTATGGACTGTACCAGGTGTTGGTAAGGTATGGACTGTACCAGGTGTTGTTAAGGTATGGACTGTACCAGGTGTTGTTAAGGTATGGACTGTACCAGGTGTGTTAAGGTATGGACTGTACCAGGTGTTGGTAAGGTATGGACTGTACCAGGTGTTGGTAAGGTATGGACTGTACCAGGTGTGTTAAGGTATGGACTGTACCAGCTGTTGGTAAGGTATGGACTGTACCAGGTGTTGTTAAGGTATGGACTGTACCAGGTGTGTTAAGGTATGGACTGTACCAGGTGTTGTTAAGGTATGGACTGTACCAGGTGTGTTAAGGTATGGACTGTACCAGGTGTGTTAAGGTATGGACTGTACCAGGTGTTGGTAAGGTATGGACTGTACCAGGTGTTGTTAAGGTATGGACTGTACCAGGTGTGTTAAGGTATGGACTGTACCAGGTGTTGTTAAGGTATGGACTGTACCAGGTGTGTTAAGGTATGGACTGTACCAGCATGAAGAAGATGTGGTCATGCTCAGTGGGTTTGTCTGGAAAGTGCATGAGGAAGGCAGCGTCCACGTGCCCCAGATGGTGATGGTCATCCAGCTCAGCGAATGATTGGTTGGAGAGCTCGGCTTTACCATGGAAACCCTTGAACACATGGCCACCTGGCAGGGAACACATTTGGTCAGCCACCATGGGAACAGAGAAAAGGACATTCCACAGAGCCAAACCCTAGTTTCCTCAACTTGCTTACAAAACTGATTCAGTATGCATTAATAGCTAGACAATATGGATTGGACACCCCTTGGAGTCTGGTTCCTCTGTAGGTTTCTTCCTATGTTCCTGCCTTCTAGGGGAGTTTATCCGAGCCACTATGATTCTGCATTACTTTCTCTCTGGGGTTTTTAGCCTGGGTGTCTGTAAAGCACTTTGTGACAACTGATGATGGAAAATTGGTTTTTATAAAATAGATTTGATAAAGCCTACTGCTGAAGAGCACCTGTCCGATGACAGAAAGCACTTGTGACCAGAGTGTGTGAGCAGAGTTGAATCAAATCAAATAAAATAAAATCAAATCAAATCAAATGTATTTATATAGCCCTTCGTACATCAGCTGATATCTCAAAGTGCTGTACAGAAACCCAGCCTAAAACCCCAAACAGAAAACAATGCAGGTGTAGAAGCACCTGTACAGAAACCCAGCCTAAAACCCCCAACAGAAAACAATGCAGGTGTAGAAGCACCTGTACAGAAACCCAGCCTAAAACCCCAAACAGCAAACAATGCAGGTGTAGAAGCACCTGTACAGAAACCCAGCCTAAAACCCCAAACAGAAAACAATGCAGGTGTAGAAGCACCTGTACAGAAACCCAGCCTAAAACCCCAAACAGCAAACAATGCAGGTGTAGAAGCACCTGTACAGAAACCCAGCCTAAAACCCCAAACAGCAAACAATGCAGGTGTAGAAGCACCTGTACAGAAACCCAGCCTAAAACCCCAAACAGCAAACAATGCAGGTGTAGAAGCACCTGTACAGAAACCCAGCCTAAAACCCCAAACAGAAAACAATGTAGGTGTAAAACGGTTGGAAATCCTGCTCATCAATCATGGAGAGGGTGAATTAGCTCCATTCATTAATAATCACTATTTAACCAACACACGTCTATTTTTGTGACTACCTGCACTAACCAATTTGTTTTTTAAAAGTATTGAAACAAACCATATGGATTTTAAAGAAAAGTATTATGAATTAACAGGAAAAGGTGATTGTAAGAAGCCAAAATAATTTAAAATAGGTTACATGTCATATTGAACAGCATATAAACACTCTGAATTAGGTCAGGAGCCAGACAGGGTGTCCAAGAAGGAATGAAAATTAATTATTTTAGGCTATGTTTTTGTAAATTATTTCAAGGCTATAGCCTACAAAGAGGTGTGCCACAATAGACTGGTAGGGCCACAATAGACTGATAGGGACACAATAGACTGGTAGGGACACAATAGACTGGTAGGGACACAATAGACTGGTAGGGACACAATAGACTGATAGGGACACAATAGACTGGTAGGGACACAATAGACTGGTAGGGACACAATAGACTGGTAGGGACACAATAGACTGATAGGGACACAATAGACTGATAGGGACACAATAGACTGGTAGGGACACAATAGACTGGTAGGGACACAATAGACTGGTAGGGACACAATAGACTGGTAGGGACACAGTAGACTGGTAGGGACACAATAGACTGGTAGGGACAAAAAGCTCTCAGCATTTAAACAACATTTAGTTGTATTAAATCATTATAGTCTATAAATTGCGCATATAGGCTCTGACTTACTTAGACTGAAATACAAATTAAATGAAAAATTACTTATTAGTGCCTTTTGAATTCATTTTTATAAACAGGAGTCTGGCCAGTCTGGGGTTTCAGGCTCATGTGATGTTACCTGGAGACCAGGCGGCCAGCGGGGAATCTCCTCTCCACACTTACAGAGCCACTGGGGATGATAAACATCATTTTGGACAGTCTTGCCAGACTAGGCAGAAATGCAACGTTTTTTTTTATTTATTATGTTTCTATAGGTAGTCTTAAATGTTTTTTAGCCAAAATAATCCAATCAAAACGGAAAGCTCCATGAACGTGGGAATATGCCAGGACTATTGTGTCAAAATCATGTATAAATCATGTATGGCTTTTTGTATAGATACTAGATCAAAATAGATCAAAACGTTTAAAAGATCAGATTTTTGTTGTTTATAAATACTTTGCTACAATGACACACTTACCTACTCACCTCATTCCTTTATTTTACCTCATTCCTTTATTTTTATTCCTTTACGTACAGTAAGTACATCACTATACTTTTGGTATAAGTGTGATTTCAGCTTCGTCAATGATTCTTTAGGTGTGGACCTTTCATGTAGCCATGACAACTGTCATATCCCGCGCGTAAAACAATGACGTCGGGTCGGTAACCTAACAGTTTAGCATCGTACCAGCAGGTGGCAGTCAAGCCTTACACATAACAGTGGACGTGTAGATCACCACAGGTGATCAGGTTTTAACGTTCACCTCCTACTACCATTTCTGTCAAGCCGTCACACACATAGTTTGACACATACGTTTCATAAATCCAATGTGTTTTATTTATTTATTTTATTTTACCTTTATTTAACCAGGCAAGTCAGTTAAGAAAAAAATCTTATTTTCAATGACGGCCTAGGAACAGTGGATTAACTGCCTGTTCAGGGGCAGAACAACAGATTTGTACCTTGTCAGCTCAGGGGTTTGAACTTGCAACCTTCCGGTCACTAGTCCAACGCTCTAACCACTAGGCTACCCTGCCACCTCTACAGTCTAACCACTAGGCTACCCTGCCATCTCTACACTCTAACCACTAGGCTACCCTGCCACCTCTACACTCTAACCACTAGGCTACCCTGCCGCCTCTACACTCTAACCACTAGGCTACCCTGCCACCACACTCTAACCACTAGGCTACGCTGCCACCTCTACACTCTAACCACTAGGCTACCCTGCCACCTCTACAGTCTAACCACTAGGCTACCCTGCCATCTCTACACTCTAACCACTAGGCTACCCTGCCACCTCTACACTCTAACCACTAGGCTACCCTGCCGCCTCTACACTCTAACCACTAGGCTACCCTGCCACCTCTACACTCTAACCACTAGGCTACGCTGCCACCTCTACACTCTAACCACTAGGCTACCCTGCCACCTCTACACTCTAACCACTAGGCTACCCTGCCACCTCTACACTCTAACCACTAGGCTACCCTGCCACCTCTACACTCTAACCACTAGGCTACGCTGCCACCTCTACACTCTAACCACTAGGCTACCCTGCCGCCTCTACACTCTAACCACTAGGCTACCCTGCCGCCCCTACACTCTAACCACTAGGCTACCCTGCCATCTCTACACTCTAACCACTAGGCTACCCTGCCGCCTCTACACTCTAACCACTAGGCTACCCTGCCACCTCTACACTCTAACCACTAGGCTACCCTGCCACCTCTACACTCTAACCACTAGGCTACCCTGCTGCCTCTACACTCTAACCACTAGGCTACCCTGCCACCTCTACACTCTAACCACTAGGCTACCCTGCCACCTCTACACTCTAACCACTAGGCTACCCTGCCACCTCTACACTCTAACCACTAGGCTACCCTGCCACCTCTACACTCTAACCACTAGGCTACCCTGCCGCCTCTACACTCTAACCACTAGGCTACCCTGCCACCTCTACACTCTAACCACTAGGCTACCCTGCCACCTCTACACTCTAACCACTAGGCTACCCTGCCACCTCTACACTCTAACCACTAGGCTACCCTGCTGCCTCTACACTGTAACCATTAGGCTACCCTGCCACCTCTACACTCTAACCACTAGGCTACCCTGCTGCCTCTACACTCTAACCACTAGGCTACCCTGCCACCTCTACACTCTAACCACTAGGCTACCCTGCCGCCCCTACACTCTAACCACTAGGCTACCCTGCCATCTCTACACTCTAACCACTAGGCTACCCTGCCACCTCTACACTCTAACCACTAGGCTACCCTGCCACCTCTACACTCTAACCACTAGGCTACGCTGCCACCTCTACACTCTAACCACTAGGCTACCCTGCCACCTCTACACTCTAACCACTAGGCTACCCTGCCGCCCCTACACTCTAACCACTAGGCTACCCTGCCATCTCTACACTCTAACCACTAGGCTACCCTGCCACCTCTACACTCTAACCACTAGGCTACCCTGCCACCTCTACACTCTAACCACTAGGCTACCCTGTCTCCGTGTATGCACCACACCCACCGAACACACTGTAACTGCCTCTGCAATGCAATGCTGCAAGGCAGACGTAGCGTTTCATTGGAAATTAACGTAATTCTGGTGTACCAAAATGCTAAAAAAATACGCTGTCGGTGTGATCGAAGTGTAAATCACCTTGATTTAGCACCTGTGTGTTTGTATGAGTTTCTTTATGAAAATATTGAGAGAATTTGTATGACAGTAGCTAAAGCAAGGGAGCTATGAGCAGCATACAAGTAGACCACAGATGCATGCTGGGACGCAGATGCCCTGAGCTCCTGTGGAGCGAAACCAGAGGGTCCGAGAAGGCCGAGGTTTGTGAATCTCGCTCAACGCTGAGCTTCTCCAGCTCTGCTCACATACTCTGTTGCTCAATGCTCAGCTTCTCCAACTCCGCTCACACACTCTGCTCGTGACCAATGGCTAAATGAGTGACAATTGGTTCAAGCAGGACGAGGAGTCGTCTCTGTCCATGACTCACCCTTGAAGAAGTAAGGGATTCCTTCCTCAGTCACAGCAACAGCATCCATCTCAATCCCCTGGCAGCGGTCGAGCAAAACACCCGCGTGATCTCCATGGTCGTGTCCCTCATGTCCCTCGTCTTCTGAGAAAGCCATAGGATTAAATCAAATATTACTGTTTCATCCTACACACAGTCACCGGAGTAGATTTAGGGTGATTTTATTAAGACAAGCCCAAATGGAAGTTTTTTCCAATAAGTAAATTAGCTAGTAAAAATACAATTTTGTTTGAAGTATGTGCTAGTTCTCAAACTGCCTAGTGACCATTAATCTGTCTGGTCACTAGGCAGGGGGGAACAGGGGGGCGATGGAGGGTAGGGGGGGCTTGGCAAACACCCCTTAAGTAGACCGAAAAGGTGAAACATTTGTTCCCCTTTTGCATCCCTTCCTCTACAATCTCTGCTGTTACTAAAGTTCAATCAGAAAGGCTGGTATGAATGGATTGTCATTTCATTCGTCTAGTAACTCTGTAAATCACATCGCTTCCTGTCTCACTCGTTTGGCATAGCAGGTGTTTATATGGTCGTGTTTTTAATGATACCGCATCAGCATAGTTAGCAAACCAGGCCAAAGACCCCACAGAGACACCAATACTCCTTAAGAATGGAATGGTCTACCGTGTCAAAAGCTTTGGACAAGTCAATAAATATATGAACACAACATAGCTTAGAAGGTGACATAATTTAGGGCATTTAAGGTTGCAGTGAAACATACATAACCTGAGCGGAAACCAGATTGCATAACAGAGAGAATACAGTAGACATCAAGAAAGCCAGTCAGTTGATTATTGACAAGTTTTTCCAACACTTTTGATAAACAGGACAAAATAGAAATAGGCCTGTAACAGTTAGGATCAGCTTGATCTCCCCTTTAAATACAAGGATGAACCATGGCTGTCTTCTAAGCAATGGGAACCTCCCCAGAGAGGAGAGACAGGTTAAAAAGGTCAGAGAGAGGCTTGGTGATGATAGGGGCAGCAACCTTAAAGAAGAAAGGGTCTAAACCATCTGACCCAGATGTTTTTTTTTTTTTTCATCAACAGTAGTACAATCAGGGCATGGCCTAGGACAGAGAGAGCTCTGCCAGGTGCTAAGTTATGACATCTGAATCAGGCATGGCTCTGTTCTCAGTACCTGAGTTCTGGACAGAGCTACTGGGTTCTGGACAGAGTCACTGAGTTCTGGACAGAGTCACTGGGTTCTGGACATAGTCACTGAGTTCTGGACAGAGCTACTGGGTTCTGGACAGAGTCACTGAGTTCTGGACAGAAACACTGGGTTCTGGACAGAGTCACTGGGTTCTGGACAGAGTCACTGACTGCAGAGTCAGATTCTGGCAGAAACACTGGGTTCTGGACAGAGTCACATCTGAATGTGCATCAGATGGCAACAACATCATATTGTTCAGCAATTTCATTATGAGTAGTGTCAAACTAAAAGTCAACTGGTTTAGTTGTCTTCTGGGGACTATGAGTAGTGTCTAGCTAAAAGTAATCTAAGGGCACTGGTTAGGTCCCTGTCAAAGGACACTTAGTAATCTAAGGACACTGGTTAGGTCCCTGTCTAAGGACACTTAGTAATCTAAGGACACTGGTTAGGTCTCTGTCTAAAGACACTTAGTAATCTAAGGACACTGGTTAGGTCTCTGTCTAAAGACACTTAGTAATCTAAGGACACTGGTTAGTTCCCTGTCTAAGGACACTTAGTAATCTAAGGACACTGGTTAGGTCTCTGTCTAAGGACACTTAGTAATCTAAGGACACTGGTTAGGTCTCTGTCTAAGGACACTTAGTAATCTAAGGACACTGGTTAGGTCTCTGTCTAAGGACACTTAGTAATCTAAGGACACTGGTTAGGTCCCTGTCAAAGGACACTTAGTAATCTAAGGACACTGGTTAGGTCTCTGTCTAAAGACACTTAGTAATCTAAGGACACTGGTTAGGTCCCTGTCTAAGGACACTTAGTAATCTAAGGACACTGGTTAGGTCTCTGTCTAAAGACACTTAGTAATCTAAGGACACTGGTTAGGTCTCTGTCTAAAGACACTTAGTAATCTAAGGACACTGGTTAGTTCCCTGTCTAAGGACACTTAGTAATCTAAGGACACTGGTTAGGTCTCTGTCTAAGGACACTTAGTAATCTAAGGACACTGGTTAGGTCTCTGTCTAAAGACACTTAGTAATCTAAGGACACTGGTTAGGTCTCTGTCTAAGGACACTTAGTAATCTAAGGACACTGGTTAGGTCCCTGTCAAAGGACACTTAGTAATCTAAGGACACTGGTTAGGTCTCTGTCTAAAGACACTTAGTAATCTAAGGACACTGGTTAGGTCCCTGTCTAAGGACACTTAGTAATCTAAGGACACTGGTTAGGTCTCTGTCTAAGGACACTTAGTAATCTAAGGACACTGGTTAGGTCTCTGTCTAAGGACACTTAGTAATCTAAGGACACTGGTTAGGTCTCTGTCTAAAGACACTTAGTAATCTAAGGACACTGGTTAGGTCCCTGTCAAAGGACACTTAGTAATCTAAGGACACTGGTTAGGTCCCTGTCTAAGGACACTTAGTAATCTAAGGACACTGGTTAGGTCCCTGTCAAAGGACACTTAGTAATCTAAGGACACTGGTTAGGTCCCTGTCTAAAGACATTTAGTAATCTAAGGACACTGGTTAGATCCCTGGGTTTTACAACATCATGTGACATGCCTGGTACTTTCTTTAAAGCTTTTTTTCAGTTTTCTTTTCATGTCACATGGTCCAGCACCATCCTCAGACAATCACTTTCATTTTTGGTGTAATTCTAATTTCTGGATAAGGTTTAAAATACAGAATGAAATCTTATGTCACATGATAGCGAAAAACACCGGGCCCTTAATAATAATAATAATAATAATAATAATAATAATATAATAATAATATAATATAATATAATATAATAATAATAATATATGCCATTTAGCAGACGCTTTTATCCAAATCGACTTAAAGTCATGTGTGCATACATTCTACGTATGGGTGGCCCCAGGGATCGAACCCACTACCCTGGCGTTACAAGCGACATGCTGTACCAACTGAGCTACAGAAGGACCCTTCATACCCTCTCCTGCCACTCACCTCCCCCTTGATGTCCAGCATGGTGGTGGGCATGGCTGAGAGCCAGCACCAGGCACAGACACAGTGTCTGGGAGAGCAGATTCATGGTATCCTTCAGGTCCAGGAGTAAGTTCTGGTAAAGGTGCCTGGTCTGCGGCTGGACGGGTCTTTTATCTCTGAGCCAGAGCTGTGGGCCGTCTGTCTGGCACCTTGGACACAAAGACTGTATGAGTCAGGTGGGGTGTGCAAAGGAGGTGGGGTGTGAGTGTGTGTGTGTGTGTGTATGTGTGTGTGTGTGTGTATGTGTGTGTATGTGCGTGTACGTGTGTGTGTGTACGTGTGTGTACGTGTGTGTGTGTACGTGTCTGTGCGTGTACGTGTGTGTGTGTACGTGTGTGTACGTGTGTGTGTGTGTGTATGTGTGTGTGTGTATGTGCGTGTGTGTGTGTGTGTGTGTGTGTGTGTGTATGTGCGTGTGTGTGTGTGTGTGTGTGTGTGTGTGTGTGTGTGTGTGTGTGTGTGTGTGTGTGTGTGTGTGTGTGTGTGTGTGTGTGTGTGTGTGTGTGTGTGTGTGTGTGTGTGTGTGTGTGTGTGTGTGTGTGTGTGTGTGTGTGTGTGTGTGTGTGTACGTGCAGTCCAGAGCACAGCCGGGGGCAGACCTGGCGTCACATGCCGTCCCACAAAGACGCCCACACGTTCGCAAACAGGGAGAGATTCTGTGTGTTTGTGTGTCTGCCATTGGTCAAGGTGAATCCATCCCTTCAATCAGATACTAGAATCAATAGAGGTAGATGTCCAGCCTTATGTTCAGTGTTATGTAAGTCATTGCAGACACGGTATCCATATACAAACATTGTGTTTTTGATCAGGGATGACTCCAGAGCATGCTTGGGGTCAGGATTACAATCAGGACTTTTCTACCCTCCGCAAGGTAAATATGTAGAGACTAAAATAAATAAAACCGCTGACCATTGTACTTCAGAACCCTTTATATCAATGTTTTGGATAGGGTGAATGTTCTACAGGCCCACTGGGATAATGTGTATTTGAGGCTTGTATTTTCAAGGGAGATCGTTCCTTTTCTGTCCGCAGACATTTTAAACATTATGAACTAGAATTAGCATAAAAGACATATGGTTTTGTAGTTAATTTACAGTTGCTTACCACATCTAATTAAATTATGTAGATATGTATAAATAACTAAAGTAAATAGCCAGATGAGATCAAACCTGTGTGATTGCATGGGGAAAAACACCAATATCAATGACTCACAAGACAAGACAAAATTAATAAACTCTAAAGACAAAAATTTTATGTTGACGTTTTGGATCTGGTATCTATGTTTGCAGCACTCCTACACATTGTCAAATAGAGTCACTGAGTTCTGGACAGAGTCAATGAGTTCTGGACAGCGTCACTGAGTTCTGGACAGAGCTACTGGGTTCTGGACAGAGTCACTGGGTTCTGGACAGTCACTGAGTTCTGGACAGAGCTACTGGGTTCTGGACAGAGCTACTGGGTTCTGGACAGAGTCACTGGGTTCTGGACAGAGTCACTGACTTCTGGACAGAGTCACTGGGTTCTGGACAGAGTCACCGGATTCTGGACAGGGCTACTGGGTTCTGGACAGAGTCACTGGGATCTGGACAGAGTCACTGAGTTCTGGACAGAGTCACTGGGTTCTGGACAGAGTCACTGGATTCTGGACAGGGCTACTGGGTTCTGGACAGAGTCACTAGGTTCTGGACAGAGTCACTGAGTTCTGGATAGAGTACCTGAGTTCTGGACAGAGTCACTGGGTTCTGGACAGAGTCACTGAGTTCTGGACAGAGCTACTGGGTTCTGGACAGAGTCACTGAGTTCTGGACAGAGTCACTGGGTTCTGGACAGAGTCACTGACTTCTGGACAGAGTCACTGGGTTCTGGACAGAGTCACTGGATTCTGGACAGGGCTGCTGGGTTCTGGACAGAGTCACTGGGATCTGGACAGAGTCACTGAGTTCTGGACAGAGTCACTGGGTTCTGGACAGAGTCACTGGATTCTGGACAGGGCTACTGGGTTCTGGACAGAGTCACTGGGTTCTGGACAGAGTCACTGAGTTCTGGATAGAGTACCTGAGTTCTGGACAGAGTCACTGGGTTCTGGACAGAGTCACTGAGTTCTGGACAGAGCTACTGGGTTCTGGACAGAGTCACTGAGTTCTGGACAGAGTCACTGGGTTCTGGACAGAGTCACTGACTTCTGGACAGAGTCACTGGGTTCTGGACAGAGTCACTGGATTCTGGACAGGGCTGCTGGGTTCTGGACAGAGTCACTGGGATCTGGACAGAGTCACTGAGTTCTGGACAGAGTCACTGGGTTCTGGACAGAGTCACTGGATTCTGGACAGGGCTACTGGGTTCTGGACAGAGTCACTGGGTTCTGGACAGAGTCACTGAGTTCAGAGTCACTGAGTTCTGGACAGAGTCACTGGGTTCTGGACAGGGCTACTGGGTTCTGGACAGAGTCACTGGGTTCTGGACAGAGTCACTGAGTTCTGGACAGAGTCACTGGGTTCTGGACAGAGTCACTGAGTTCTGGACAGAGTCACTGAGTTCTGGACAGAGTCACTGACTTCTGGACAGAAACACTGGGTTCTGGACAGAGTCACTGGATTCTGGACAGGGCTACTGGGTTCTGGACAGAGTCACTGGGATCTGGACAGAGTCACTGAGTTCTGGACAGAGTCACTGGGTTCTGGACAGAGTCACTGGATTCTGGACAGGGCTACTGGGTTCTGGACAGAGTCACTGGGTTCTGGACAGAGTCACTGAGTTCTGGATAGAGTACCTGAGTTCTGGACAGAGTCACTGGGTTCTGGACAGAGTCACTGGGTTCTGGACAGAGTCACTGACTTCTGGACAGAGTCACTGGGTTCTGGACAGAGTCACTGAGTTCTGGACAGAGCTACTGGGTTCTGGACAGAGTCACTGGGTTCTGGACAGTCACTGAGTTCTGGACAGAGCTACTGGGTTCTGGACAGAGTCACTGGGTTCTGGACAGAGTCACTGGGTTCTGGACAGAGTCACTGGGTTCTGGACAGTCACTGAGTTCTGGACAGAGCTACTGGGTTCTGGACAGTGTCACTGGGTTCTGGACAGTCACTGAGTTCTGGACAGAGCTACTGGGTTCTGGACAGAGCTACTGGGTTCTGGACAGAGTCACTGGGTTCTGGACAGAGTCACTGAGTTCTGGATAGAGTACCTGAGTTCTGGACAGAGTCACTGGGTTCTGGACAGATTCACTGAGTTCTGGACAGAGATACTGGGTTCTGGACAGAGTCACTGAGTTCTGGACAGAGTCACTGGGTTCTGGACAGAGTCACTGGGTTCTGGACAGAGTCACTGACTTCTGGACAGAGTCACTGGGTTCTGGACAGAGTCACCGGATTATGGACAGGGCTACTGGGTTCTGGACATAGTCACTGGGATCTGGACAGAGTCACTGAGTTCTGGACAGAGTCACTGGGTTCTGGACAGAGTCACTGGATTCTGGACAGGGCTACTGGGTTCTGGACAGAGTCACTGGGTTCTGGACAGAGTCACTGAGTTCTGGATAGAGTACCTGAGTTCTGGACAGAGTCACTGGGTTCTGGACAGAGTCACTGAGTTCTGGACAGAGCTACTGGGTTCTGGACAGAGTCACTGAGTTCTGGACAGAGTCACTGGGTTCTGGACAGAGTCACTGACTTCTGGACAGAGTCACTGGGTTCTGGACAGGGCTGCTGGGTTCTGGACAGAGTCACTGGGATCTGGACAGAGTCACTGAGTTCTGGACAGAGTCACTGGGTTCTGGACAGAGTCACTGGATTCTGGACAGGGCTACTGGGTTCTGGACAGAGTCACTGGGTTCTGGACAGAGTCACTGAGTTCTGGACAGAGTCACTGGGTTCTGGACAGGGCTACTGGGTTCTGGACAGAGTCACTGGGTTCTGGACAGAGTCACTGAGTTCTGGACAGAGTCACTGGGTTCTGGACAGAGTCACTGAGTTCTGGACAGAGTCACTGAGTTCTGGACAGAAACATTGGGTTCTGGACAGAGTCACTGAGTTCTGGACAGAGTCACTGGGTTCTGGACAGAGTCACTGGGTTCTGGACAGAGTCACTGGATTCTGGACAGAGTCACTGAGTTCTGGACAGAGTCACTGGGTTCTGGACAGGGCTACTGGGTTCTGGACAGAGTCACTGGGTTATGGACAGAGTCACTGACTTCTGGACAGAAACACTGGGTTCTGGACAGAGTCACTGAGTTCTGGACAGAGTCACTGAGTTCTGGACAGAAACATTGGGTTCTGGACAGAGTCACTGAGGTCTGGACAGAGTCACTGGGTTCTGGACAGAGTCACTGGGTTCTGGACAGAGTCACTGAGTTCTGGACAGAGTCACTGGGTTCTGGACAGGGCTACTGGGTTCTGGACAGAGTCACTGGGTTATGGACAGAGTCACTGACTTCTGGACAGAAACACTGGGTTCTGGACAGAGTCACTGAGTTCTGGACAGAGTCACTGAGTTCTGGACAGAAACATTGGGTTCTGGACAGAGTCACTGAGTTCTGGACAGAGTCACTGGGTTCTGGACAGAGTCACTGGATTCTGGACAGGGCTACTGGGTTCTGGACAGAGTCACTGGGTTCTGGACAGAGTCACTGAGTTCTGGATAGAGTACCTGAGTTCTGGACAGAGTCACTGGGTTCTGGACAGAGTCACTGAGTTCTGGACAGAGCTACTGGGTTCTGGACAGAGTCACTGAGTTCTGGACAGAGTCACTGAGTTCTGGACAGAGTCACTGGGTTCTGGACAGAGTCACTGACTTCTGGACAGAGTCACTGGGTTCTGGACAGGGCTGCTGGGTTCTGGACAGAGTCACTGGGATCTGGACAGAGTCACTGAGTTCTGGACAGAGTCACTGGGTTCTGGACAGAGTCACTGTCACTGGATTCTGGACAGGGCTACTGGGTTCTGGACAGAGTCACTGGGTTCTGGACAGAGTCACTGAGTTCTGGACAGAGTCACTGGGTTCTGGACAGGGCTACTGGGTTCTGGACAGAGTCACTGGGTTCTGGACAGAGTCACTGAGTTCTGGACAGAGTCACTGGGTTCTGGACAGAGTCACTGAGTTCTGGACAGAGTCACTGAGTTCTGGACAGAAACATTGGGTTCTGGACAGAGTCACTGAGTTCTGGACAGAGTCACTGGGTTCTGGACAGAGTCACTGGGTTCTGGACAGAGTCACTGGATTCTGGACAGAGTCACTGAGTTCTGGACAGAGTCACTGGGTTCTGGACAGGGCTACTGGGTTCTGGACAGAGTCACTGGGTTCTGGACAGAGTCACTGACTTCTGGACAGAAACACTGGGTTCTGGACAGAGTCACTGAGTTCTGGACAGAGTCACTGAGTTCTGGACAGAAACATTGGGTTCTGGACAGAGTCACTGAGGTCTGGACAGAGTCACTGGGTTCTGGACAGAGTCACTGGGTTCTGGACAGAGTCACTGAGTTCTGGACAGAGTCACTGGGTTCTGGACAGGGCTACTGGGTTCTGGACAGAGTCACTGGGTTATGGACAGAGTCACTGACTTCTGGACAGAAACACTGGGTTCTGGACAGAGTCACTGAGTTCTGGACAGAGTCACTGAGTTCTGGACAGAAACATTGGGTTCTGGACAGAGTCACTGAGTTCTGGACAGAGTCACTGGGTTCTGGACAGAGTCACTGAGTTCTGGACAGAGTCACTGAGTTCTGGACAGAAACATTGGGTTCTGGACAGAGTCACTGAGTTCTGGACAGAGTCACTGGGTTCTGGACAGAGTCACTGGGTTCTGGACAGGGCTACTGGGTTCTGGACAGAGTCACTGAGTTCTGGACAGAGTCACTGGGTTCTGGACAGAGTCACTGAGTTCTGGACAGAGCCACTGGGTTCTGGACAGAGTCACTGAGTTCTGGACAGAGTCACTGAGTTCTGGACAGAGTCACTGGGTTCTGGACAGAGTCACTGGGTTCTGGACAGAGCCACTGAGTTCTGGACAGAGTCACTGGGTTCTGGACAGGGCTACTGGGTTCTGGACAGAGTCACTGGGATCTGGACAGAGTCACTGAGTTCTGGACAGGGCTACTGGGTTCTGGACAGAGTCACTGGGATCTGGACAGAGTCAATGAGTTCTGGACAGAGTCACTGGGTTCTGGACAGAGTCACTGGATTCTGGACAGGGCTACTGGGTTCTGGACAGAGTCACTGGGTTCTGGACAGAGTCACTGAGTTCTGGACAGAGTCACTGGGTTCTGGACAGAGTCACTGGGTTCTGGACAGAGTCACTGACTTCTGGACAGAAACACTGGGTTCTGGACAGAGTCACTGGATTCTGGACAGAGTCACTGGGTTCTGGACAGAGTCACTGAGTTCTGGACAGAGTCACTGGGTTCTGGACAGGGTTCTGACAGAGTCACTGGTTCTACTAGGTTCTGGACAGAGTCACTGGGTTCTGGACAGAGTCACTGAGTTCTGGACAGAGTCACTGGGTTCTGGACAGAGTCACTGAGTTCTGGACAGAGTCACTGACTTCTGGACAGAAACACTGGGTTCTGGACAGAGTCACTGAGTTCTGGACAGAGTCACTGGGTTCTGGACAGAGTCACTGGGTTCTGGACAGAGTCACTGGGTTCTGGACAGAGTCACTGAGTTCTGGACAGAGTCACTGAGTTCTGGACAGAGTCACTGGGTTCTGGACAGAGTCACTGGGTTCTGGACAGAGTCACTGAGTTCTAGACAGAGCCACTGAGTTCTGGACAGAGTCACTGGGTTTTGGACAGAGTCACTGAGTTCTGGACAGAGTCAATGAGTTCTGGACAGATTCACTGGGTTCTGGACAGAGTCACTGAGTTCTGGACAGAGTCACTGAGTTCTGGACAGAGTCACTGAGTTCTGGACAAAGTCACTGAGTTCTGGACAGAGTCACTGGGTTCTGGTCAGAGTCACTGAGTTCTGGACAGAGTCACTGGGTTCTGGACAGGGCTACTGGGTTCTGGACAGAGTCACTGGGTTCTGGACAGAGTCACTGATTTCTGGACAGAGTCACTGGGTTCTGGACAGGGCTACTGGGTTCTGGACAGAGTCACTGGGTTCTGGACAGAGTCACCGAGTTCTGGACAGAGTCACTGGGTTCTGGACAGAGTCACTGAGTTCTGGACAGAGTCAATGGGTTCTGGACAGGGCTACTGGGTTCTGGACAGAGTCACTGAGTTCTGGACAGAGTCACTGGGTTCTGGACAGGGCTACTGGGTTCTGGACAGAGTCAATGGGTTCTGGACAGAGTCTCTGAGTTCTGGACAGAGTCACTGAGTTCTGGACAGAGTCACTGAGTTCTGGACAGAGTCACTGGGTTCTGGACAGAGTCACTGGGTTCTGGACAGAGTCACTGGGTTCTGGACAGAGTCACTGAGTTCTGGACAGAGTCACTGGGTTCTGGACAGTGCTACTGGGTTCTGGACAGAGTAACTGAGTTCTGGACAGAGTCACTGGGTTCTGGACAGAGTCACTGGGTTCTGGACAGTGCTACTGGGTTCTGGACAGAGCCAAGTCCTGGCGCTGGTTTGGCATTTGGAACTTAGATATCCAACTGGAGTTGAATATTGCAAAATGGTATCATGGCATAGATGTCACAGGCGTCATTTTGCTCTGTTAGTCAATTATGTAGGTACTGTATCTTGTCACAATCACAATCCATCTAGATTATTCCAATTGACAGAGGTCAGGGGTCAAGCTAAAGCCTAGTACTGCTCAATCTGTTGTTCTGCCCCCTTGCAAGGCAGTTGACCCGCTGTTCCCCGCTGTTTATTACGGCAGCCCCCCCCCCTCCCCGAACCTCTCTGATTCAGAGGGGTTGGGTTAAATGCAGAAGACACATTTCAGTTGAATACATTCAATTGTCCAACTGACTCGGTATCCCTCTTTACCCTTTAAGAGGTATAATTATTAATACTGCATGCATTTTGGTATTTGGATAGCACTCTTTCCCACACATACACACCTCTTTAATTCTGGTGGGTTGGTCAATTTCACCCCGGAAGACAGCATTGTTAGGATACATAGTGAACTTATACTAAACATATAATGTTATATTTCATGCAATATGTCTGTCGACAGCATACATTTTGTCCACTGCACTGAATTGTACAGAATATAAACGTGTCTTTGATCTACAAAGTAGTGGAGTCTCTGCTTACTGATCCTCTCTGCGTGTTTAACGTATCGGAATTAAGAATGTATTTTGTCATTCTTTCCCGGGAAACATATTTCCAAACATTCTAAGAGAACACTGTATCAGTAATAGAATTCCTTTTGAAGGAACGACATAATGTTGACCCCCTATAAATGGCGTCTAAGTCCAGTCAAAAACAATACACCCGTTTTCTCTTTACATTGACATGTGCACATACCCCATGCATTAGCACTTGCTCTGGTGTGTTGGTAATTATGGAGATTTTTATCTGCTTCACCCTGTACAATTGAACACATCGTATAATGAAAACTTGGTGGAAGTAATGGGCTGTGTTGAGTTTCAAATAATGTAAACATTCCTCAAAATGTTGGACATTTAGCCTAGTGGTTAGAGCGTTGGACGAGTAACCTGAAAGGTTGCAAAATCAAATCCCTGAGCTGACAAGGTACAAATCTGTGATTCTGCCCCCGGAACAAGACAGTTAAACCCACTGTTCCTTAGGCCATCATTGCAAATAAGAATGTGTTCTTAAACTGAATTACAGAGTTAAATAAACGAAGGTGGTAAGCCCATATCACACTAAAGCTACGAGGCTTCTATTTGGAGTCAGTGTTTTCCATGTTGTGATGCGTTTCTTCATTTGGAGAGCGGAGTTCACGGTCACACAGGTAGAGTGGGAGGAGCAGTGTCTGCCAAAATACAATCAGTGGTGTTGTCATCGCTCATGGAAAAGTGGCGAAACTCTAATTTTACCCAAGAAGTCCCAATCGGCCTGCCTGGGGAATGAAAGGTGCCCTGTCGGCCTGCCTGGGGAATGAAAGGTGCCCTGTCGGCCTGCCTGGGGAATGAAAGGTGCCCTGTCGGCCTGCCTGGGGAATGAAAGGTGCCCTGGGGAATGAAAGGTGCCCTGGGGAATGAAAGGTGCCCTGTCGGCCTGCCTGGGGAATGAAAGGTGCCCTGTCGGCCTGCCTGGGGAATGAAAGGTGCCCTGGGGAATGAAAGGTGCCCTGGGGAATGAAAGGTGCCCTGTCGGCCTGCCTGGGGAATGAAAGGTGCCCTGGGGAATGAAAGGTGCCCTGGGGAATGAAAGGTGCCCTGTCGGCCTGCCTGGGGAATGAAAGGTGCCCTGGGGAATGAAAGGTGCCCTGGGGAATGAAAGGTGCCCTGGGGAATGAAAGGTGCCCTGTCGGCCTGCCTGGGGAATGAAAGGTGCCCTGGGGAATGAAAGGTGCCCTGTCGGCCTGCGCTCACACTTTTCAAACCCATACTGACAAATATGTATCGTGATTTGTGTTTGTGTAGGCTACCCTGTGCATGATTTCTCTAATGTACTGCCAAACTGATACGGAATATGATACATATCCCTCCACTACATCACTATGATACGTATCCCTCCACTACACTACTACACTACTATGATATGTATCCCTCCACTACACCACTATGATACATATCCCTCCACTACACTACTACACTACTATGATATGTATCCCTCCACTACACCACTATGATACGTATCCCTCCACTACACTACTACACTACTATGATACGTATCCCTCCACTACACTACTACACTACTATGATACATATCCCTCCACTACACTACTACACTACTATGATACGTATCCCTCCACTACACTACTACACTACTATGATACATATCCCTCCACTACACTACTACACTACTATGATACATATCCCTCCACTACACCACTGTGATACGTATCCCTCCACTACACTACTACACTACTATTATATGTATCCCTCCACTACACAACTATGATACGTATCCCTCCACTACACTACTACACTACTAGGGCTACTGGGTTCTGGACAGAGTCACTGGGTTCTGGACAGAGTCACTGAGTTCTGGACAGAGTCACTGGGTTCTGGACAGAGTCACTGGTTTCTGGACAGAGTCACTAGTGGACAGGGCTCTGGACAGAGTCACTGGGTTCTGGACAGAGTCACTGAGTTCTGGACAGAGTCACTGGGTTCTGGACAGAGTAACTGACTTCTGGACAGAAACACTGGGTTCTGGAGAAACTGGACAGAGTCACTGGGTTCTGGACAGAGTCACTGGATTCTGGACAGAGTCACTGACTTCTGGACAGAAACACTGGGTCTGGACAGAGTCACTGGATTCTGGACAGAGTCACTGGGTTCTGGACAGAGTCACTGGTTCTGGACAGAGTCACTTTCTGACAGGGCTACTAGGTTCTGGACAGAGTCACTGGGTTCTGGACAGAGTCACTGAGTTCTGGACAGAGTCACTGGGTTCTGGACAGAGTCACTGAGTTCTGGACAGAGTCACTGACTTCTGGACAGAAACACTCGGTTCTGGACAGAGTCACTGAGTTCTGGACAGAGTCGCTGAGTTCTGGACAGAAACATTGGGTTCTGGACAGAGTCACTGAGTTCTGGACAGAGTCACTGGGTTCTGGACAGAGTCACTGGGTTCTGGACAGAGTCACTGGATTCAGGACAGAGTCACTGGGTTCTGGACAGAGTCACTGAGTTCTGGACAGAGTCACTGGGTTCTGGACAGGGCTACTGGGTTCTGGACAGAGTCACTGGGTTATGGACAGAGTGACTGAGTTCTGGACAGAGTCACTGGGTTCTGGACAGAAACACTCGGTTCTGGACAGAGTCACTGAGTTCTGGACAGAGTCACTGAGTTCTGGACAGAAACATTGGGTTCTGGACAGAGTCACTGAGTTCTGGACAGAGTCACTGGGTTCTGGACAGAGTCACTGAGTTCTGGACAGAGTCACTGGGTTCTGGACAGAGTAACTGACTTCTGGACAGAAACACTGGGTTCTGAACAGAGTAACTGACTTCTGGACAGAAACACTGGGTTCTGGACAGAGTCACTGAGTTCTGGACAGAGTCACTGGGTTCTGGACAGAGTCACTGGGTTCTGGACAGAGTCACTGACTTCTGGACAGAAACACTGGGTTCTGGACAGAGTCACTGGATTCTGGACAGAGTCACTGGGTTATGGACAGAGTCACTGAGTTCTGGACAGAGTCACTGGGTTCTGGACAGAAACACTCGGTTCTGGACAGAGTCACTGAGTTCTGGACAGAGTCACTGAGTTCTGGACAGAAACATTGGGTTCTGGACAGAGTCACTGAGTTCTGGACAGAGTCACTGGGTTCTGGACAGAGTCACTGAGTTCTGGACAGAGTCACTGGGTTCTGGACAGAGTAACTGACTTCTGGACAGAAACACTGGGTTCTGGACAGAGTCACTGAGTTCTGGACAGAGTCACTGGGTTCTGGACAGAATCACTGGGTTCTGGACAGAGTCACTGACTTCTGGACAGAAACACTGGGTTCTGGACAGAGTCACTGGATTCTGGACAGAGTCACTGGGTTCTGGACAGAGTCACTGAGTTCTGGACAGAGTCACTGGGTTCTGGACAGGGCTACTAGGTTCTGGACAGAGTCACTGGGCTCTGGACAGAGTCACTGAGTTCTGGACAGAGTCACTGGGTTCTGGACAGAGTCACTGAGTTCTGGACAGAGTCACTGACTTCTGGACAGAAACACTCGGTTCTGGACAGAGTCACTGAGTTCTGGACAGAGTCACTGAGTTCTGGACAGAAACATTGGGTTCTGGACAGAGTCACTGAGTTCTGGACAGAGTCACTGGGTTCTGGACAGAGTCACTGGGTTCTGGACAGAGTCACTGGATTCAGGACAGAGTCACTGGGTTCTGGACAGAGTCACTGAGTTCTGGACAGAGTCACTGGGTTCTGGACAGGGCTACTGGGTTCTGGACAGAGTCACTGAGTTCTGGACAGAAACATTGGGTTCTGGACAGAGTCACTGAGTTCTGGACAGAGTCACTGGGTTCTGGACAGAGTCACTGGGTTCTGGACAGAGTCACTGGATTCAGGACAGAGTCACTGGGTTCTGGACAGAGTCACTGAGTTCTGGACAGAGTCACTGGGTTCTGGACAGGGCTACTGGGTTCTGGACAGAGTCACTGGGTTCTGGACAGAGTCACTGAGTTCTGGACAGAGTCACTGACTTCTGGACAGAAACACTCGGTTCTGGACAGAGTCACTGAGTTCTGGACAGAGTCACTGAGTTCTGGACAGAAACATTGGGTTCTGGACAGAGTCACTGAGTTCTGGACAGAGTCACTGGGTTCTGGACAGAGTCACTGGGTTCTGGACAGAGTCACTGGATTCAGGACAGAGTCACTGGGTTCTGGACAGAGTCACTGAGTTCTGGACAGAGTCACTGGGTTCTGGACAGGGCTACTGGGTTCTGGACAGAGTCACTGGGTTATGGACAGAGTCACTGAGTTCTGGACAGAGTCACTGGGTTCTGGACAGAGTCACTGAGTTCTGGACGAGTCACTGAGTTCTGGACAGAGCCACTGGGTTCTGGACAGAGTCACTGAGTTCTGGACAGAGTCACTGAGTTCTGGACAGAGTCACTGGGTTCTGGACAGAGTCACTGGGTTCTGGACAGAGTCACTGAGTTCTGGACAGAGCCACTGAGTTCTGGACAGAGTCACTGGGTTCTGGACAGGGCTACTGGGTTCTGGACAGAGTCACTGGGATCTGGACAGAGTCACTGAGTTCTGGACAGGGCTACTGGGTTCTGGACAGAGTCACTGGGATCTGGACAGAGTCAATGAGTTCTGGACAGAGTCACTGGGTTCTGGTCAGAGTCACTGGATTCTGGACAGGGCTACTGGGTTCTGGACAGAGTCACTGGGTTCTGGACAGAGTCACTGAGTTCTGGACAGAGTCACTGGGTTCTGGACAGAGTCACTGGTTTCTGGACAGAGTCACTAGGTTCTGGACAGGGCTACTGGGTTCTGGACAGAGTCACTGGGTTCTGGACAGAGTCACTGAGTTCTGGACAGAGTCACTGGGTTCTGGACAGAGTAACTGACTTCTGGACAGAAACACTGGGTTCTGGACAGAGTCACTGAGTTCTGGACAGAGTCACTGGGTTCTGGACAGAGTCACTGGGTTCTGGACAGAGTCACTGACTTCTGGACAGAAACACTGGGTTCTGGACAGAGTCACTGGATTCTGGACAGAGTCACTGGGTTCTGGACAGAGTCACTGAGTTCTGGACAGAGTCACTGGGTTCTGGACAGGGCTACTAGGTTCTGGACAGAGTCACTGGGTTCTGGACAGAGTCACTGAGTTCTGGACAGAGTCACTGGGTTCTGGACAGAGTCACTGAGTTCTGGACAGAGTCACTGACTTCTGGACAGAAACACTGGGTTCTGGACAGAGTCACTGAGTTCTGGACAGAGTCACTGGGTTCTGGACAGAGTCACTGAGTTCTGGACAGAGTCACTGAGTTCTGGACAGAGTCACTGGGTTCTGGACAGAGTCACTGGGTTCTGGACAGAGTCACTGAGTTCTGGACAGAGCCACTGAGTTCTGGACAGAGTCACTGGGTTCTGGACAGGGCTACTGGGTTCTGGACAGAGTCACTGGGATCTGGACAGAGTCACTGAGTTCTGGACAGGGCTACTGGGTTCTGGACAGAGTCACTGGGATCTGGACAGAGTCAATGAGTTCTGGACAGAGTCACTGGGTTCTGGACAGGGCTACTAGGTTCTGGACAGAGTCACTGGGTTCTGGACAGAGTCACTGAGTTCTGGACAGAGTCACTGGGTTCTGGACAGAGTCACTGAGTTCTGGACAGAGTCACTGACTTCTGGACAGAAACACTCGGTTCTGGACAGAGTCACTGAGTTCTGGACAGAGTCACTGAGTTCTGGACAGAAACATTGGGTTCTGGACAGAGTCACTGAGTTCTGGACAGAGTCACTGGGTTCTGGACAGAGTCACTGGGTTCTGGACAGAGTCACTGGATTCAGGACAGAGTCACTGGATTCAGAACAGAGTCACTGGGTTCTGGACAGAGTCACTGAGTTCTGGACAGAGTCACTGGGTTCTGGACAGGGCTACTGAGTTCTGGACAGAGTCACTGAGTTCTGGACAGGGCTACTGGGTTCTGGACAGAGTCACTGGGATCTGGACAGAGTCAATGAGTTCTGGACAGAGTCACTGGGTTCTGGTCAGAGTCACTGGATTCTGGACAGGGCTACTGGGTTCTGGACAGAGTCACTGGGTTCTGGACAGAGTCACTGAGTTCTGGACAGAGTCACTGGGTTCTGGACAGAGTCACTGGTTTCTGGACAGAGTCACTAGGTTCTGGACAGGGCTACTGGGTTCTGGACAGAGTCACTGGGTTCTGGACAGAGTCACTGAGTTCTGGACAGAGTCACTGTGTTCTGGACAGAGTAACTGACTTCTGGACAGAAACACTGGGTTCTGGACAGAGTCACTGAGTTCTGGACAGAGTCACTGGGTTCTGGACAGAGTCACTGGGTTCTGGACAGAGTCACTGACTTCTGGACAGAAACACTGGGTTCTGGACAGAGTCACTGGATTCTGGACAGAGTCACTGGGTTCTGGACAGAGTCACTGAGTTCTGGACAGAGTCACTGGGTTCTGGACAGGGCTACTAGGTTCTGGACAGAGTCACTGGGTTCTGGACAGAGTCACTGAGTTCTGGACAGAGTCACTGGGTTCTGGACAGAGTCACTGAGTTCTGGACAGAGTCACTGACTTCTGGACAGAAACACTGGGTTCTGGACAGAGTCACTGAGTTCTGGACAGAGTCACTGGGTTCTGGACAGAGTCACTGAGTTCTGGACAGAGTCACTGAGTTCTGGACAGAGTCACTGGGTTCTGGACAGAGTCACTGGGTTCTGGACAGAGTCACTGAGTTCTGGACAGAGCCACTCTGGACAGAGTCACTGGGTTCTGGACAGGGCTACTGGGTTCTGGACAGAGTCACTGGGATCTGGACAGAGTCACTGAGTTCTGGACAGGGCTACTGGGTTCTGGACAGAGTCACTGGGATCTGGACAGAGTCAATGAGTTCTGGACAGAGTCACTGGGTTCTGGACAGGGCTACTAGGTTCTGGACAGAGTCACTGGGTTCTGGACAGAGTCACTGAGTTCTGGACAGAGTCACTGGGTTCTGGACAGAGTCACTGAGTTCTGGACAGAGTCACTGACTTCTGGACAGAAACACTCGGTTCTGGACAGAGTCACTGAGTTCTGGACAGAGTCACTGAGTTCTGGACAGAAACATTGGGTTCTGGACAGAGTCACTGAGTTCTGGACAGAGTCACTGGGTTCTGGACAGAGTCACTGGGTTCTGGACAGAGTCACTGGATTCAGGACAGAGTCACTGGGTTCTGGACAGAGTCACTGAGTTCTGGACAGAGTCACTGGGTTCTGGACAGGGCTACTGAGTTCTGGACAGAGTCACTGAGTTCTGGACAGGGCTACTGGGTTCTGGACAGAGTCACTGGGATCTGGACAGAGTCAATGAGTTCTGGACAGAGTCACTGGGTTCTGGTCAGAGTCACTGGATTCTGGACAGAGTCACTGGGTTCTGGTCAGAGTCACTGGATTCTGGACAGGGCTACTGGGTTCTGGACAGAGTCACTGGGTTCTGGACAGAGTCACTGAGTTCTGGACAGAGTCACTGGGTTCTGGACAGAGTCACTGAGTTCTGGACAGAGTCACTGGGTTCTGGACAGAGTCACTGGGTTCTGGACAGTGCTACTGGGTTCTGGACAGAGCCAAGTCCTGGCGCTGGTTTGGCATTTGGAACTTAGATATCCAACTGGAGTTGAATATTGCAAAATGGTATCATGGCATAGATGTCACAGACGTCATTTTGCTCTGTTAGTCAATTATGTAGGTACTGTATCTTGTCACAATCACAATCCATCTAGATTATTCCAATTGACAGAGGTCAGGGGTCAAGCTAAAGCCTAGTACTGCTCAATCTGTTGTTCTGCCCCCTTGCAAGGCAGTTGACCCGCTGTTCCCCGCTGTTTATTACGGCAGCCCCCCCCCCTCCGCGCACCTCTCTGATTCAGAGGGGTTGGGTTAAATGCAGAAGACACATTTCAGTTGAATACATTCAATTGTCCAACTGACTCGGTATCCCTCTTTACCCTTTAAGAGGTATAATTATTAATACTGCATGCATTTTGGTATTTGGATAGCACTCTTTCCCACACATACACACCTCTTTAATTTTGGTGGGTTGGTCAATTTCACCCCGGAAGACAGCATTGTTAGGATACATAGTGAACTTATACTAAACATATAATGTTATATTTCATGCAATATGTCTGTCGACAGCATACATTTTGTCCACTGCACTGAATTGTACAGAATATAAACGTGTCTTTGATCTACAAAGTAGTGGAGTCTCTGCTTACTGATCCTCTCTGCGTGTTTAACGTATCGGAATTAAGAATGTATTTTGTCATTCTTTCCCGGGAAACATATTTCCAAACATTCTAAGAGAACACTGTATCAGTAATAGAATTCCTTTTGAAGGGAACGACATAATGTTGACCCCCTATAAATGGCGTCTAAGTCCAGTCAAAAACAATACACCCGTTTTCTCTTTACATTGACATGTGCACATACCCCATGCATTAGCACTATGCTCTGGTGTGTTGGTAATTATGGAGATTTTTATCTGCTTCACCCTGTACAATTGAACACATCGTATAATGAAAACTTGGTGGAAGTAATGGGCTGTGTTGAGTTTCAAATAATGTAAACATTCCTCAAAATGTTGGACATCTAGCCTAGTGGTTAGAGCGTTGGACGAGTAACCTGAAAGGTTGCAAAATCAAATCCCTGAGCTGACAAGGTACAAATCTGTGATTCTGCCCCCTGAACAAGACAGTTAAACCCACTGTTCCTTAGGCCATCATTGCAAAAAAGAATGTGTTCTTAAACTGAATTACAGAGTTAAATAAACGAAGGTGGTAAGCCCATATCACACTAAAGCTACGAGGCTTCTATTTGGAGTCAGTGTTTTCCATGTTGTGACGCGTTTCTTCATTTGGAGAGCGGAGTTCACGGTCACACAGGTACAGTGGGAGGAGCAGTGTCTGCCAAAATACAATCAGTGGTGTTGTCATCGCTCATGGAAAAGTGGCAAAACTCTAATTTTACCCAAGAAGTCCCAATCGGCCTGCCTGGGGAATGAAAGGTGCCCTGTCGGCCTGCCTGGGGAATGAAAGGTGCCCTGGGGAATGAAAGGTGCCCTGGGGAATGAAAGGTGCCCTGTCGGCCTGCGCTCACACTTTTCAAACCCATACTGACAAATATGTATCGTGATTTGTGTTTGTGTAGGCTACCCTGTGCATGATTTCTCTAATGTACTGCCAAACTGATATGGAATATCCCTCCACGACACTACTATGATACATATCCCTCCACTAAACCACTATGATACGTATCCCTCCACTACACCACTATGATACGTATCCCTCCACTACACCACTATGATACGTATCCCTCCACTACACTACTACACTACTATGATACATATCCCTCCACTACACTACTATGATACATATCCCTCCACTACACTACTATGATACGTATCCCTGCACTACACTACTACACTACTATGATACGTATCCCTCCACTACACTACTATGATACGTATCCCTCCCCTACACTACTACACTACTATGATACATATCCCTCCACTACACTACTACACTACTATGATATGTATCCCTCCACTACACAACTATGATACGTATCCCTCCACTACACTACTACACTACTATGATACATATCCCTCCACTACACTACTATGATACGTATCCCTCCACTACACTACTACACTACTATGATACATATCCCTCCACTACACTACTATGATACATATCCCTCCACTACACTACTATGATACGTATCCCTCCACTACACTACTACACTACTATGATACATATCCCTCCACTACACTACTACACTACTATGATACATATCCCTCCACTACACTACTACACTACTATGATACGTATCCCTCCACTACACTACTATGATACGTATCCCTCCACTACACTACTATGATACGTATCCCTCCACTACACTACTATGATACGTATCCCTCCACTACACCACTATGATATGTATCCCTCCACTACACTACTATGATACGTATCCCTCCACTACACTACTACACTACTATGATACATATCCCTCCACTACACTACTACACTACTATGATACGTATCCCTCCACTACACTACTACACTACTATGATACGTATCCCTCCACTACACCACTGTGATACGTATCCCTCCACTACACTACTACACTACTATGATACATATCCCTCCACTACACTACTATGATACATATCCCTCCACTACACTACTATGATACGTATCCCTCCACTACACTACTACACTACTATGATACGTATCCCTCCACTACACTACTACACTACTATGATACGTATCCCTCCACTACACTACTATGATACGTATCCCTCCACTACACTACTACACTACTATGATACATATCCCTCCACTACACTACTACACTACTATGATACATATCCCTCCACTACACTACTATGATACGTATCCCTCCACTACACTACTACACTACTATGATACGTATCCTTCCACTACACTACTATGATACATATCCCTCCACTACACTACTATGATACGTATCCCTCCAATACACTACTATGATACGTATCCCTGTACTACACTACTACACTACTATGATACGTATCCCTCCACTACACTACTATGATACATATCCCTCCACTACACTACTATGATACGTATCCCTCCACTACACTACTACACTACTATGATACATATCCCTCCACTACACTGCTATGATACATATCCCTCCACTACACTACTATGATACGTATCCCTCCACTACACTACTATGATACGTATCCCTCCACTACACTACGATGATACGTATCCCTGCACTACACTACTATGATACGTATCCCTCCACTACACTACTACACTACTATGATACGTATCCCTCCACTACACTACTATGATACGTATCCCTGCACTACACTACTATGATACGTATCCCTCCACTACACTACTATGATACGTATCCCTGCACTACACTACTATGATACGTATCCCTGCACTACACTACTACACTACTATGATACGTATCCCTCCACTACACTACTATGATATGTATCCCTCCACTACACTACTATGATACGTATCCCTCCACTACACTACTATGATACGTATCCCTCCACTACACTACTATGATACGTATCCCTCCACTACACTACTATGGTATGTATCCCTCCACTACACTACTATGATACGTATCCCTCCACTACACTACTATGATACGTATCCCTCCACTACACTAAGATGATACGTATCCCTGCACTACACTACTATGATACGTATCCTTCCACTACACTACTACACTACTATCATACGTATCCCTCCACTACACTACTATGATACGTATCCCTCCACTCCACTACACTACTATGATACGTATCCTCCACTACACTACTATGATACGTATCCCCACTACACTACTATGATACGTATCCCTCCACTACACTACTATGATATGTATCCCTCCACTACACTACTATGATACGTATCCTCCACTACACTACTATGATACGTATCCCTCCACTACACTACTACACTACTATGATACATATCCCTCCACTACACTACTACACTACTATGATACATATCCCTCCACTACACTACTATGATACGTATCCCTCCACTACACTACTACACTACTATGATACGTATCCCTCCACCACTACACTACTATGATACATATCCCTCCACTACACTACTATGATACGTATCCCTCCACTACACTACTATGATACGTATCCTGTACTACACTACTACACTACTATGATACGTATCCCTCCACTACACTACTATGATACATATCCCTCCACTACACTACTATGATACGTATCCCTCCACTACACTACTACACTATGATACGTATCCCTCCACTACTACACTACTATGATACATATCCCTCCACTACACTACTATGATACGTATCCCTCCACTCCACTACACTACTATGATACGTATCCCTCCACTACACTACTACTGCACTACACTACTATGATACGTATCCCTCCACTCACTACTACACTACTATGATACGTATCCTCCACTACACTACTATGATACGTATCCCTCCACTACACTACTATGATACGTATCCCTCCACTACACTACTATGATACGTATCCTCCACTACACTACTATGATACGTATCCCTCCACTACACTACTACACTACTATGATACGTATCCCTCCACTACACTACTATGATACGTATCCCTCCACTACACTACTATGATACATATCCGTATCCCTCCACTACACTACTATGATACGTATCCCTCCACTACACTACTATGGTACGTATCCCTCCACTACAATACTATGGTATGTATCCCTCCACTACACTACTATGATACGTATCCCTCCACTACACTACTACGATACGTATCCCTCCACTACACTAAGATGATACGTATCCCTGCACTACACTACTATGATACGTATCCTTCCACTACACTACTACACTACTATCATACGTATCCCTCCACTACACTACTATGATACGTATCCCTCCACTACACTACGATGATACGTATCCCTCCACTACACTACTATGATACGTATCCCCCACTACACTACTATGATACGTATCCCTCCACTACACTACTATGATATGTATCCCTCCACTACACTACTATGATACGTATCCCTCCACTACACTACTACACTACTATGATACGTATCCCTCCACTACACTACTATGATACGTATCCCTCCACTACACTACTATGATACGTATCCCTGCACTACACTACTATGATACGTATCCCTCCACTACACTACTACACTACTATGATACATATCCCTCCACCACACTACTATGATACGTATCCCTGCACTACACTACTATGATACGTATCCCTCCACTACACTACTACACTACTATGATACGTATCCCTCCACTACACTACTACACTACTATGATACGTATCCCTCCACTACACCACTATGATACGTATCCCTCCACTACACTACTATGATACGTATCCCTCCACTACACTACTATGATACGTATCCCTGCACTACACTACTATGATACGTATCCTCCACTACACTACTACACTACTATGATACGTATCCTTCCACTACACTACTACACTACTATGATACGTATCCCTCCACTACACTACTATGATATGTATCCCTCCACTACACTACTATCATACGTATCCTCCACTACACTACTATGATACGTATCCTCCACTACACTACTATGATACGTATCCCTCCACTACACCACTATGATATGTATCCCTCCACTACACTACTATGATACGTATCCCTCCACTACACTACTACACTACTATGATACATATCCCTCCACTACACTACTACACTACTATGATACGTATCCCTCCACTACACTACTACACTACTATGATACGTATCCCTCCACTACACCACTGTGATACGTATCCCTCCACTACACTACTACACTGATACATATCCCTCCACTACACTACTATGATACATATCCCTCCACTACACTACTATGATACGTATCCCTCCACTACACTACTACACTACTATGATACGTATCCCTCCACTACACTACTACACTACTATGATACGTATCCCTCCACTACACTACTATGATACGTATCCCTCCACTACACTACTACACTACTATGATACATATCCCTCCACTACACTACTATGATACATATCCCTCCACTACACTACTATGATACGTATCCCTCCACTACACTACTACACTACTATGATACGTATCCTTCCACTACACTACTATGATACATATCCCTCCACTACACTACTATGATACGTATCCCTCCACTACACTACTATGATATGTATCCCTCCACTACACTACTATGATACGTATCCCTCCACTACACTACTACACTACTATGATACGTATCCCTCCACTACACTACTATGGTACGTATCCCTCCACCACACTACTATGATACGTATCCCTGCACTACACTACTATGATACGTATCCCTCCACTACACTACTACACTACTATGATACGTATCCCTCCACTACACTACTACACTACTATGATACGTATCCCTCCACTACACCACTATGATACATATCCCTCCACTACACTACTATGATACGTATCCCTCCACTACACTACTACACTACTATGATACGTATCCCTCCACTACACTACTACACTACTATGATACGTATCCCTCCACTACACTACTATGATACGTATCCCTCCACTACACTACTACACTACTATGATACATATCCCTCCACTACACTACTATGATACATATCCCTCCACTACACTACTATGATACGTATCCCTCCACTACACTACTACACTACTATGATACGTATCCTTCCACTACACTACTATGATACATATCCCTCCACTACACTACTATGATACGTATCCCTCCACTACACTACTATGATATGTATCCTCCACTACACTACTATGATACGTATCCCTCCACTACACTACTACACTACTATGATACGTATCCCTCCACTCCACTACACTACTATGGTACGTATCCCTCCACTACACTACTATGATACGTATCCCTCCACTACACTACTATGATACGTATCCCTCCACTACACTACTACACTACTATGATACATATCCCTCCACCACACTACTATGATACGTATCCCTGCACTACACTACTATGATACGTATCCCTCCACTACACTACTACACTACTATGATACGTATCCCCACTCCACTACACTACTACACTACTATGATACGTATCCCTCCACTACACCACTATGATACGTATCCCTCCACTACACTACTATGATACATATCCCTCCACTACACTACTATGATACGTATCCCTCCACTACACTACTATGATACGTATCCCTCCACTACACTACTACACTACTATGATACGTATCCCTCCACGACACTACTATGGTACGTATCCCTCCACTACACTACTATGATACGTATCCCTGCACTACACTACTATGATACGTATCCCTCCACTACACTACTACACTACTATGATACATATCCCTCCACCACACTACTATGATACGTATCCCTGCACTACACTACTATGATACGTATCCCTCCACTACACTACTACACTACTATGATACGTATCCCTCCACTACACTACTACACTACTATGATACGTATCCCTCCACTACACCACTATGATACATATCCCTCCACTACACTACTATGATACATATCCCTCCACTACACTACTATGATACGTATCCCTGCACTACACTACTATGATACGTATCCCTCCACTACACTACTACACTACTATGATACGTATCCCTCCACTACACTACTACACTACTATGATACGTATCCCTCCACTACACCACTATGATACGTATCCCTCCACTACACTACTATGATACATATCCCTCCACTACACTACTATGATACGTATCCCTCCACTACACTACTACACTACTATGATACGTATCCTTCCACTACACTACTACACTACTATGATACGTATCCCTCCACTACACCACTGTGATACGTATCCCTCCACTACACTACTACACTACTATGATACATATCCCTCCACTACACTACTATGATACATATCCCTCCACTACACTACTATGATACGTATCCCTCCACTACACTACTACACTACTATGATACGTATCCCTCCACTACACTACTACACTACTATGATACGTATCCCTCCACTACACTACTATGATACGTATCCCTCCACTACACTACTACACTACTATGATACATATCCCTCCACTACACTACTATGATACATATCCCTCCACTACACTACTATGATACGTATCCCTCCACTACACTACTACACTACTATGATACGTATCCTTCCACTACACTACTATGATACATATCCCTCCACTACACTACTATGATACGTATCCCTCCACTACACTACTATGATATGTATCCCTCCACTACACTACTATGATACGTATCCCTCCACTACACTACTACACTACTATGATACGTATCCCTCCACTACACTACTATGGTACGTATCCCTCCACTACACTACTATGATACGTATCCCTGCACTACACTACTATGATACGTATCCCTCCACTACACTACTACACTACTATGATACATATCCCTCCACCACACTACTATGATACGTATCCCTGCACTACACTACTATGATACGTATCCCTCCACTACACTACTACACTACTATGATACGTATCCCTCCACTACACTACTACACTACTATGATACGTATCCCTCCACTACACCACTATGATACGTATCCCTCCACTACACTACTATGATACATATCCCTCCACTACACTACTATGATACGTATCCCTCCACTACACTACTACACTACTATGATACGTATCCTTCCACTACACTACTACACTACTATGATACGTATCCCTCCACTACACTACTATGATACGTATCCCTCCACTACACTACTATCATACGTATCCCTCCACTACACTACTATGATACGTATCCCTCCACTACACTACTATGATACGTATCCCTCCACTACACCACTATGATATGTATCCCTCCACTACACTACTATGATACGTATCCCTCCACTACACTACTACACTACTATGATACATATCCCTCCACTACACTACTACACTACTATGATACGTATCCCTCCACTACACTACTACACTACTATGATACGTATCCCTCCACTACACCACTGTGATACGTATCCCTCCACTACACTACTATCATACGTATCCCTCCACTACACTACTATGATACGTATCCCTCCACTACACTACTATGATACGTATCCCTCCACTACACCACTATGATATGTATCCCTCCACTACACTACTATGATACGTATCCCTCCTCACACTACACTACTACACTACTATGATACATATCCTCCACTACACTACTACACTACTATGATACGTATCCCTCCACTACACTACTACACTACTATGATACGTATCCCTCCACTACACCACTGTGATACGTATCCCTCCACTACACTACTACACTACTATGATACATATCCCTCCACTACACTACTATGATACATATCCCTCCACTACACTACTATGATACGTATCCCTCCACTACACTACTACACTACTATGATACGTATCCCTCCACTACACTACTACACTGATGATATATCCCTCCACTACACTACTATGATACGTATCCCTCCACTACACTACTACACTACTATGATACATATCCCTCCACTACACTACTATGATACATATCCCTCCACTACACTACTATGATACGTATCCCTCCACTACACTACTACACTACTATGATACGTATCCTTCCACTACACTACTATGATACATATCCCTCCACTACACTACTATGATACGTATCCCTCCAATACACTACTACACTACTATGATACGTATCCTTCCACTACACTACTATGATACGTATCCCTGCACTACACTACTATGATACGTATCCCTGCACTACACTACACTACTACACTACTATGATACGTATCCCTCCACTACACTACTATGATACATATCCCTCCACTACACTACTATGATACGTATCCCTGCACTACACTACTACACTACTATGATACGTATCCCTCCACTACACTACTATGATACATATCCCTCCACTACACTACTATGATACATATCCCTCCACTACACTACTATGATACGTATCCCTCCACTACACTACTACACTACTATGATACATATCCTCCACTACACTGCTATGATACATATCCCTCCACTACACTACTATGATACGTATCCCTCCATACACTATCCCTATCCACCCTCCACACTACTACTACACTACTATGATACGTATCCCTCCACTACACTACTATGATACGTATCCCTCCACTACACTACTACACTACTATGATACATATCCCTCCACTACACTACTATGATACATATCCCTCCACTACACTACTATGATACGTATCCCTCCACTACACTACTACACTACTATGATACATATCCCTCCACTACACTGCTATGATACATATCCCTCCACTACACTACTATGATACGTATCCCTCCACTACACTACTATGATACGTATCCCTCCACTACACTACGATGATACGTATCCCTGCACTACACTACTATGATACGTATCCCTCCACTACACTACTACACTACTATGATACGTATCCCTCCACTACACTACTATGATACGTATCCCTGCACTACACTACTATGATACGTATCCTTGCACTACACTACTACACTACTATGATACGTATCCCTCCACTACACTACTATGATATGTATCTCTCCACTACACTACTATGATACATATCCCTCCACTACACTACTATGATACGTATCCCTCCACTACACTACTATGGTACGTATCCCTCCACTACACTACTATGGTATGTATCCCTCCACTACACTACTATGATACGTATCCCTCCACTACACTACTATGATACGTATCCCTCCACTACACTACGATGATACGTATCCCTGCACTACACTACTATGATACGTATCCTTCCACTACACTACTACACTACTATCATACGTATCCCTCCACTACACTACTATGATACGTATCCCTCCACTACACTACGATGATACGTATCCCTCCACTACACTACTATGATACGTATCCCCCACTACACTACTATGATACGTATCCCTCCACTACACTACTATGATATGTATCCCTCCACTACACTACTATGATACGTATCCCTCCACTACACTACTATGATACGTATCCCTGCACTACACTACTATGATACGTATCCCTCCACTACACTACTACTACTATGATACATATCCCTCCACCACACTACTATGATACGTATCCCTGCACTACACTACTATGATACGTATCCTCCACTACACTACTACACTACTATGATACGTATCCTCCACTACACTACTACACTACTATGATACGTATCCCTCCACTACACCACTATGATACGTATCCCTCCACTACACTACTATGATACATATCCCTCCACTACACTACTATGATACGTATCCCTCCACTACACTACTATGATACACTACACTACTATGATACGTATCCTCCACTACACTACTACACTACTATGATACGTATCCTCCACTACACTACTATGATACGTATCCCTCCACTACACTACTATCATACGTATCCCTCCACTACATTACTATGGTACGTATCCCTCCACTACACTACTATCATACGTATCCCTCCACTACATTACTATGATACGTATCCCTCCACTACACTACTACACTACTATGGTACGTATCCCTCCACTACACTACTATGATACGTATCCCTCCACTACACTACTATGATACGTATCCCTCCACTACACTACTATCATACGTATCCCTCCACTACATTACTATGGTACGTATCCCTCCACTACACTACTATGGTATGTATCCCTCCACTACACCACTATGATACGTATCTCTCCACTACATTACTATGGTACGTATCCCTCCACTACACTACTATGATACGTATCCCTCCACTACACTACTACACTACTATGATATGTATCCCTCCACTACACTACTATGATACATATCCCTCCACTACACTACTATGATACGTATCCCTGCACTACACTACTATGATACGTATCCCTCCACTACACTACTACACTACTATGATACGTATCCTTCCACTACACTACTACACTACTATGATACGTATCCCTCCACTACACTACTATGATACGTATCCCTCCACTACACTACTATCATACGTATCCCTCCACTACATTACTATGGTACGTATCCCTCCACTACACTACTATGGTATGTATCCCTCCACTACACCACTATGATACGTATCTCTCCACTACATTACTATGATACGTATCCTCCACTACACTACTATGATACGTATCCCTCCACTACACTACTACACTACTATGATATGATGTATCCCTCCACTACACTACTATGATACATATCCCTCCACTACACTACTATGATACGTATCCCTGCACTACACTACTATGATACGTATCCCTCCACTACACTACTATGATACATATCCCTCCACTACACTACTATGATACGTATCTCTCCACTACATTACTATGGTACGTATCCCTCCACTACACTACTATGATACGTATCCCTCCACTACACTACTACACTACTATGATATGTATCCCTCCACTACACTACTATGATACATATCCCTCCACTACACTACTATGATACGTATCCCTGCACTACACTACTATGATACGTATCCCTCCACTACACTACTACACTACTATGATACGTATCCTTCCACTACACTACTACACTACTATGATACGTATCCCTCCACTACATTACTATGGTACGTATCCCTCCACTACACTACTATGGTATGTATCCCTCCACTACACCACTATGATACGTATCTCTCCACTACATTACTATGGTACGTATCCCTCCACTACACTACTATGATACGTATCCCTCCACTACACTACTATGATACGTATCCCTCCACTACACTACTACACTACTATGATATGTATCCCTCCACTACACTACTATGATACATATCCCTCCACTACACTACTATGATACGTATCCCTGCACTACACTACTATGATACGTATCCCTCCACTACACTACTACACTACTATGATACGTATCCTTCCACTACACTACTACACTACTATGATACGTATCCTTCCACTACACTACTACACTACTATGATACGTATCCCTCCACTACATTACTATGGTACGTATCCCTCCACTACACTACTATGGTATGTATCCCTCCACTACACCACTATGATACGTATCTCTCCACTACATTACTATGATACGTATCCCTCCACTACACTACTATCATACGTATCCCTCCACTACATTACTATGGTACGTATCCCTCCACTACACTACTATGGTATGTATCCCTCCACTACACCACTATGATACGTATCTCTCCACTACATTACTATGGTACGTATCCCTCCACTACACTACTATGATACGTATCCCTCCACTACACTACTACACTACTATGATATGTATCCCTCCACTACACTACTATGATACATATCCCTCCACTACACTACTATGATACGTATCCCTGCACTACACTACTATGATACGTATCCCTCCACTACACTACTATGATACATATCCCTCCACTACACTACTATGATACGTATCTCTCCACTACATTACTATGGTACGTATCCCTCCACTACACTACTATGATACGTATCCCTCCACTACACTACTACACTACTATGATATGTATCCCTCCACTACACTACTATGATACATATCCCTCCACTACACTACTATGATACGTATCCCTGCACTACACTACTATGATACGTATCCCTCCACTACACTACTACACTACTATGATACGTATCCTTCCACTAAACTACTACACTACTATGATACGTATCCCTCCACTACATTACTATGGTACGTATCCCTCCACTACACTACTATGGTATGTATCCCTCCACTACACCACTATGATACGTATCTCTCCACTACATTACTATGGTACGTATCCCTCCACTACACTACTATGATACGTATCCCTCCACTACACTACTATGATACGTATCCCTCCACTACACTACTACACTACTATGATATGTATCCCTCCACTACACTACTATGATACATATCCCTCCACTACACTACTATGATACGTATCCCTGCACTACACTACTATGATACGTATCCCTCCACTACACTACTACACTACTATGATACGTATCCTTCCACTACACTACTACACTACTATGATACGTATCCCTCCACTACACTACTATGATACGTATCCCTCCACTACACTACTATCATACGTATCCCTCCACTACATTACTATGGTACGTATCCCTCCACTACACTACTATCATACGTATCCCTCCACTACATTACTATGATACGTATCCCTCCACTACACTACTACACTACTATGATACGTATCCTTCCACTACACTACTACACTACTATGATACGTATCCCTCCACTACACTACTATGATACGTATCCCTCCACTACACTACTATGGTATGTATCCCTCCACTACACCACTATGATACGTATCTCTCCACTACATTACTATGGTACGTATCCCTCCACTACACTACTATGATACGTATCCCTCCACTACACTACTATGATACGTATCCCTCCACTACACTACTATGATACGTATCCCTCCACTACACTACTATGATACGTATCCCTCCACTACACTACTATGATATGTATCCCTCCACTACACTACTATGATACGTATCCCTCCACTACACTACTACACTACTATGATACGTATCCCTCCACTACACTACTATGATACGTATCCCTCCACTACACTACTATGATATGTATCCCTCCACTACACTACTATGATACGTATCCCTCCACTACACTACTACACTACTATGATACGTATCCCTCCACTACACTACTATGATACGTATCCCTCCACTACACTACTATGATACGTATCCCTGCACTACACTACTATGATACGTATCCCTCCACTACACTACTACACTACTATGATACATATCCCTCCACCACACTACTATGATACGTATCCCTGCACTACACTACTATGATATGTATCCCTCCACTACACTACTACACTACTATGATACGTATCCCTCCACTACACTACTACACTACTATGATACGTATCCCTCCACTACACCACTATGATACGTATCCCTCCACTACACTACTATGATACATATCCCTCCACTACACTACTATGATACGTATCCCTGCACTACACTACTATGATACGTATCCCTCCACTACACTACTACACTACTATGATACGTATCCTTCCACTACACTACTACACTACTATGATACGTATCCCTCCACTACACTACTATGATACGTATCCCTCCACTACACTACTATGATACGTATCCCTGCACTACACTACTATGATACGTATCCCTCCACTACACTACTACACTACTATGATACGTATCCTTCCACTACACTACTACACTACTATGATACGTATCCCTCCACTACACTACTATGATACGTATCCCTCCACTACACTACTATCATACGTATCCCTCCACTACATTACTATGGTACGTATCCCTCCACTACACTACTATCATACGTATCCCTCCACTACATTACTATGATACGTATCCCTCCACTACACTACTACACTACTATGATACGTATCCTTCCACTACACTACTACACTACTATGATACGTATCCTTCCACTACACTACTACACTACTATGATACGTATCCCTCCACTACACTACTATGATACGTATCCCTCCACTACACTACTATGATACGTATCCCTGCACTACACTACTATGATACGTATCCCTCCACTACACTACTACACTACTATGATACGTATCCTTCCACTACACTACTACACTACTATGATACGTATCCCTCCACTACACTACTATGATACGTATCCCTCCACTACACTACTATCATACGTATCCCTCCACTACATTACTATGGTACGTATCCCTCCACTACACTACTATCATACGTATCCCTCCACTACACTTCTATGATACGTATCCCTCCACTACACTACTATGATACGTATCCCTCCACTACACTACTATGATACGTATCCCTCCACTACACTACTATGATACGTATCCCTCCACTACACTACTATCATACGTATCCCTCCACTACATTACTATGGTACGTATCCCTCCACTACACTACTATGGTATGTATCCCTCCACTACACCACTATGATACGTATCTCTCCACTACATTACTATGGTACGTATCCCTCCACTACACTACTATGATACGTATCCCTCCACTACACTACTACACTACTATGATATGTATCCCTCCACTACACTTCTATGATACGTATCCCTCCACTACACTACTATGATACGTATCCCTCCACTACACTACTATGATACGTATCCCTCCACTACACTACTATGATACGTATCCCTCCACTACACTACTATGATACGTATCCCTCCACTACACTACTATGATATGTATCCCTCCACTACACTACTATGATACGTATCCCTCCACTACACTACTACACTACTATGATACGTATCCCTCCACTACACTACTATGATACGTATCCCTCCACTACACTACTATGATATGTATCCCTCCACTACACTACTATGATACGTATCCCTCCACTACACTACTACACTACTATGATACGTATCCCTCCACTACACTACTATGATACGTATCCCTCCACTACACTACTATGATACGTATCCCTGCACTACACTACTATGATACGTATCCCTCCACTACACTACTACACTACTATGATACATATCCCTCCACCACACTACTATGATACGTATCCCTGCACTACACTACTATGATACGTATCCCTCCACTACACTACTACACTACTATGATACATATCCCTCCACTACACTACTACACTACTATGATACGTATCCCTCCACTACACCACTATGATACGTATCCCTCCACTACACTACTATGATACATATCCCTCCACTACACTACTATGATACGTATCCCTGCACTACACTACTATGATACGTATCCCTCCACTACACTACTACACTACTATGATACGTATCCTTCCACTACACTACTACACTACTATGATACGTATCCCTCCACTACACTACTATGATACGTATCCCTCCACTACACTACTATCATACGTATCCCTCCACTACATTACTATGGTACGTATCCCTCCACTACACTACTATCATACGTATCCCTCCACTACATTACTATGATACGTATCCCTCCACTACACTACTACACTACTATGATACGTATCCTTCCACTACACTACTACACTACTATGATACGTATCCCTCCACTACACTACTATGATACGTATCCCTCCACTACACTACTATCATACGTATCCCTCCACTACATTACTATGGTACGTATCCCTCCACTACACTACTATGGTATGTATCCCTCCACTACACCACTATGATACGTATCTCTCCACTACATTACTATGGTACGTATCCCTCCACTACACTACTATGATACGTATCCCTCCACTACACTACTACACTACTATGATATGTATCCCTCCACTACACTTCTATGATACGTATCCCTCCACTACACTACTATGATACGTATCCCTCCACTACACTACTATGATACGTATCCCTCCACTACACTACTATGATACGTATCCCTCCACTACACTACTACACTACTATGATACGTATCCCTCCACTACACTACTATGATACGCATCACTGGGGATTCATTCATTTAAAATCATTTGGGATAGGGTCCTTCTTTCTGAATTTCCACTTGACTGACGTGCTCAAAGTAAACTGCCTGTTACTCAGGCCCAGAAACCAGGATATGCATATAATTGGTACCATTGGATAGAAAACACATTGACATTTATTGAAATGTTAAATAATGTATGAAACTCTAACATAATTTATCTGGTAGGAGAAAATCCAAAGAAAAACCAACCAGAAATGTTATTTTTGAGATCCCATGCTCTTACAATGGAAAGCTATGGGTCATATGCAATTCCAGCTCCCAGATTGCAATTCCTACGGCTTCCACTAGATGTCACTGGTCTTTTTTCAAGGTTTCAGGCTTGTTTCTTTCCAAATGAGGAACAATTTTGGGTTTTAGTACTGGGAGTCATAGTTGGCAACCAGTCTGTGCGTGCCTGACGAAGTGGATGCGCCACTGCTAATGTTGCTTTCATATTGAACATACTTTTTCCCATATGAAATATTATAGTTTAATTACATTTTAGGGTACCTGTGGATTAAATAGAAACATAGTTTGACATAGTTTGACTCGTTTTATCAAAGTTTAGTGGTAGATTTTTGGGATTCCTTTCTATCACGTTGAATGAGTCGATTGCACAAATCGATGGCGCCACCTAAACTGACTTTTTGGGATTCAAAGAAGGATTTTATCTCACAAAACGGCCATGCATGTTGTAGCTGGGACCCTTTGGATTGCAAATCAGAGGACGATTTTCAAAAAGTGATTTAATATTTAATCGCTATTTGTGATTTTACGAAGCCTGTGCCGGTTGAAAAATATTTTGATGTAGGGCGCCATCCTCAAAAAATAGCATGGCATGCTTTTGCTATACAGCCTATTGTAAATCTGAAAATGCAGTTAGATTAACAAGAATTGAAGCTTTTAACCAATATAATATACTAGATGTATTATATACATTATTTTAATGATTATTTATTGAATTGCGCGCCCTGCTGGCAGGACACCTAGCCCTAAGAAGTTTTAAGAAGAGAGTATACCAATGCCCAATTTTAAAAAGAGAGAGTAAGAAATAGAAAGAAACAGAGAGTGAGAAAGAAAGAGAGAGTGAAAGAGAGAGAGAGGGGGATGAGAGAGAGAGAGTGAAAGGGAGAGAAAGAGAGAGAGAAAGAGAGAGAGAAAGAGAGAGAGAGTGTGAGGGGGAAGAGAGAGAGAGGGGAATAGAGAGAGAGAGGGGAAGAGAGAGAGAGAGGGGAAGAGAGAGAGAGAGAGAGAGAGAGAGAGAGAGAGAGAGAGAGAGAGAGAGAGAGAGAGAGAGAGAGAGAGAGAGAGAGGGGGACAGAGAGAGAGAGAGAGAGAGAGAGAGAGAGAGAGAGAAGAGAGAGAGAGAGAGAGAGAGAGAGAGAGAGAGTGAGAGAGAGAGTGAAAGAGAGAGAGAGAGAGAGAGAGAAAAGAGAGAGAGAGAGAGAGAGAGAGAGAGAGAGAGAGAGAGAAGAGAGAGAGAGTGTGGGAAGAGAGAGAGAGAAATGTTAGAGAGAGAGAGAGAGAGAGAGAGAGAGAGAGAGAGAGAGAGAGAGAGAGAGAGAGAGAGAGAGAGAGAGAGAGAGAGAGAGAGAGAGAGAGAGAGTGCAGTAGCGGAAAAGTGCTGTGATATAATGGGAAGGATTCTACTGTCACAAAATATGGATAATGGATGTGTTCAGTGTTCAGTCTGACAGTCCAAACTCATGAAATAATCAACATCAAAGGAGCGAATTACAGTACAGACACGATAAGGTGGCTCCGATGGATGGCATCTCACCTCGAGCTCATACATGACATTGCCTGTTTCTACTGTTTTTTCTATTGTTTTTCCCAAATGTTCTTCTTCGGTTTGTTTCGTGAAAGTCTTCATACACCCGGACAGAACTATTGGAATATCAATTGCTGACTACTCACAGTCCACCCGGAACAATGGACCTCTTCAGTGAGACCTCGGGTTGCCTGGGAGTCGTACCGGAGAGAAGGAAGCAGAGACGCAGACATAGAGGCAGACATAGCAGGGTCTTAGTAAGATTAAGACACCGGTCCAAGCGTCCTCCATGACCGAGCATATTACTCGACAATGTTCAATCATTAATGAATACACCTGACAAAGTTCGAGTGAAGATTTCCTTACAGATTCTGCAATATTCCATTTTTTTTGTAGACTCTGCTCTCCTCCGATATCCAAATGAGCTGATAGGAACAGGGATCTCTCTGGCAAGGACAATGATGGTGGGCTTTACTTTATGACCCACAACATATGGTTTGATGGGGGAAACTTACAGGAAATTACAAACCTCTGCTGTCCAAACTGCTGTCCAAACTGTACAGCATTGGTCCAACCAATCAGAACCCATGCTTCAAGACTGTTTTGATCACGTAGACTGGAATATGTACATCGATGAATATGTTGACTCAGACACGGTATTCATAAACAAATAAATAGATGGTGTGATAACGATAAGTGTCGAAACCAACCCGTGGATTGATGGCAGGATTGTAGGGAAACTAAAAGAGAGAGATGCTGCTTATAAACAGGACCACGTGGACTGGGAACAAAAGTTAAACTAAGAGAGATGCTGCTTATAAACAGGGCCAAGTGGACTGGGAACAATAGTTAAACTAAGAGAGATGCTGCTTATAAACAGGGCCAAGTGGACTGGGAACAATAGTTAAACTAAGAGAGATGCTGCTTATAAACAGGGCCTTACATACGTCCTTACTGGAGACCTCAGGATGTTAAAGAAATGTGTCTCACTGTCAGGCTGCATCACAGCCTGGAACGGCATGTCCACCTCCGCCAGACCGTAAGGCGCTATAGAGGGTTGTACGCCCAGCCGAACGCACCGTTGGGTACACACTCCCTGCCCTCCAGGACACCTACAACACCAGGTGCCTCATGAAGGCCAAGATGATACCTGCTCCTCCCCCTATGGACCCCCCCCCCCCCCAACGGACATCTTACGCTGCCCCCACCCCAATCGACACATGATCATGCTGAATAGCCACCACTAATTAGCTACCGTTGTTACAGTGTGTTAATATGTATATATTTACCATTACTACAGTATTAATATGTAATATTTACCATTACTACAGTATTAATATGTATATATTTACCATTACTACAGTGTGTTAATATGTATATATTTACCATTACTACAGTGTTAATATGTATATATTTACCATTACTACAGTGTTAATATGTAATATTTACCATTACTACAGTATTAATATGTATATATTTACCATTACTACAGTGTGTTAATATGTATATATATATTTACCATTACTACAGTGTTAATATGTATATATTTACCATTACTACAGTGTTAATATGTAATATTTACCATTACTACAGTATTAATATGTATATATTTACCATTACTACAGTGTGTTAATATGTATATATATATTTACCATTACTACAGTGTTAATATGTATATATTTACCATTACTACAGTGTTAATATGTAATATTTACCATTACTACAGTATTAATATGTATATATTTACCATTACTACAGTGTTTATATGCATATATTTACCATTACTACAGTGTGTTAATATGTATATATTTACCATTACTACAGTGTGTTAATATGTATATATATATTTACCATTACTACAGTGTGTTAATATGTATGTATATATTTACCATTACTACAGTGTTAATATGTATATATATACCATTACTACAGTGTTAATATGTATATATTTACCATTACTACAGTGTTAATATGTATATATTTACCATTACTACAGTGTGTTAATATGTATATATTTACCATTACTACAGTGTTAATATGTATATATATACCATTACTACAGTGTGTTAATATGTATATATTTACCATTACTACAGTGTGTTAATATGTATATATATATTTACCATTACTACAGTGTGTTAATATGTATATATTTACCATTACTACAGTGTTAATATGTATATATATACCATTACTACAGTGTTAATATGTATATATTTACCATTACTACAGTGTTAATATGTATATATTTACCATTACTACAGTGTGTTAATATGTATATATTTACCATTACTACAGTGTTAATATGTATATATATACCATTACTACAGTGTGTTAATATGTATATATTTACCATTACTACAGTGTTAATATGTATATATTTACCATTACTACAGTGTTAATATGTATATATATACCATTACTACAGTGTGTTAATATGTATATATTTACCATTACTACAGTGTTAATATGTATATATTTACCATTACTACAGTGTGTTAATATGTATATATTTACCATTACTACAGTGTTAATATGTATATATATACCATTACTACAGTGTTAATATGTATATATATACCATTACTACAGTGTTAATATGTATATATTTACCATTACTACAGTGTTAATATGTATATATATACCATTACTACAGTGTTAATATGTATATATTTACCATTACTACAGTGTTAATATGTATATATATACCATTACTACAGTGTGTTAATATGTATATATTTACCATTACTACAGTGTGTTAATATGTATATATTTACCATTACTACAGTGTTAATATGTATATATTTACCATTACTACAGTGTGTTAATATGTATATATATACCATTACTACAGTGTTAATATGTATATATTTACCATTACTACAGTGTGTTAATATGTATATATTTACCATTACTACAGTGTTAATATGTATATATTTACCATTACTACAGTGTGTTAATATGTATATATTTACCATTACTACAGTGTGTTAATATGTATATATTTACCATTACTACAGTGTGTTAATATGTATATATTTACCATTACTACAGTGTGTTAATATGTATATATTTACCATTACTACAGTGTTAATATGTATATATTTACCATTACTACAGTGTGTTAATATGTATATATTTACCATTACTACAGTGTGTTAATATGTATATATATATTTACCATTACTACAGTGTGTTAATATGTATATATTTACCATTACTACAGTGTTAATATGTATATATTTACCATTACTACAGTATTAATATGTATATATTTACCATTACTACAGTGTGTTAATATGTATATATTTACCATTACTACAGTGTGTTAATATGTATATATTTACCATTACTACAGTGTGTTAATATGTATATATATACCATTACTACAGTGTTAATATGTATATATCTACCATTACTACAGTGTTAATATGTATATATTTACCATTACTACAGTATTAATATGTATATATTTACCATTACTACAGTGTGTTAATATGTATATATTTACCATTACTACAGTGTGTTAATATGTATATATTTACCATTACTACAGTGTGTTAATATGTATATATATACCATTACTACAGTGTTAATATGTATATATCTACCATTACTACAGTGTTAATATGTATATATTTACCATTACTACAGTGTGTTAATATGTATATATATACCATTACTACAGTGTTAATATGTATATATCTACCATTACTACAGTGTTAATATGTATATATATACCATTACTACAGTGTGTTAATATGTATATATTTACCATTACTACAGTGTTAATATGTATATATATACCATTACTACAGTGTTAATATGTATATATATACCATTACTACAGTGTTAATATGTATATATATACCATTACTACAGTGTTAATATGTATATATCTACCATTACTACAGTGTTAATATGTATATATATACCATTACTACAGTGTGTTAATATGTATATATTTACCATTACTACAGTGTTAATATGTATATATATACCATTACTACAGTGTTAATATGTATATATTTACCATTACTACAGTGTTAATATGCATATATTTACCATTACTACAGTGTTAATATGTATATATTTACCATTACTACAGTGTTTATATGTATATATATATTTACCATTACTACAGTGTTAATATGTATATATTTACCATTACTACAGTGTTAATATGTATATATATATACCATTACTACAGTGTTTATATGTATATATTTACCATTACTACAGTGTTAATATGTATATATTTACCATTACTACAGTATTAATATGTATATATTTACCATTACTACAGTGTTAATATGTATATATATACCATTACTACAGTGTTTATATGTATATATATATTTACCATTACTACAGTGATTATATGTATATATTTTATTTATTTTTAATTCTGTTCTTTTTAATTACTTGTACTGTTTTTATTTCTCTCTGCATTTGTTGGAATTTGGACTTTCAGATTTTTACTGTACCATGTAATTACATCACCAACTCTGTACATGTGACTGTTAAACTTGTAATCTAATCTAGAGACAATAGGTGGATTCAGGACCATGGTTAGCGCATCGGCCGGACACCAGCTCGGCACTGGACTGGAATATGCACAAACAAGTATTACCCTTATCTCAGCTCGCTGGTCACCATAGCATCTCCCACCTGTAGCACACGCTCTAGCAGGTATATCTCTCTAGTCACCCCCAAAACCAATTCTTTCTTTGGCCGCCTCTCCTTCCAGTTCTCTGCTGCCAATGACTGGAACGAACTACAAAAATCTCTGAAACTGGAAACACTTATCTCCCTCACTAGCTTTAAGCACCAACTGTCAGAGCATCTTACAGATTACTGCACCTGTACATAGCCCACCTATAATTTAGCCCAAACAACTACCTCTTTCCCAACTGTATTTAATTTATTTATTTATTTTGCTCCTTTGCACCCCATTATTTTTATTTCTACTTTGCACATTCTTCCATTGCAAAACTACCATTCCAGTGTTTTACTTGCTATATTGTATTTACTTTGCCACCATGGCCTTTTTGCCTTTACCTCCCTTCTCACCTGATTTGCTCACATTGTATATAGACTTGTTTATACTGTATTATTGACTGTATGTTTGTTTTACTCCATGTGTAACTCTGTGTTGTTGTATGTGTCGAACTGCTTTGCTTTATCTTGGCCAGGTCGCAATTGTAAATGAGAACTTGTTCTCAACTTGCCTACCTGGTTAAATAAAGGTGAAAACAAGTATTCAGGCTTACCTTTCTTGTGTGTTTCACGTTTTACAGTACAAGGCGTAGACGCCTAGGCTCGGTGTTGAAGAACGAGACTGTTTCTTCATCGTCCAAAGAGTCACTGAGGTCGCTTTCAAAGGACAACAGGGTGAAATCGTTGAGACGGTGTCGTCAACATGCAACACCTGATGGATGTTTTCCATATGGCCTGCAGTGGAGAAGAGTCTATCAACACAACGTGAAGACATAGGAAGGGTGATGATGGACGTTAGCAGTCTGTTGATGTTAGGAACAATGTCAGGGCTACAGCTGTCCCAAAACATCAATAAGGGACGGGAATTCCTGACCCCCCCCCCCCCCCCCCGCAAGGGTGCTTCCAATCTTAACCTCCCTCTATAACAAATTAGCATTCCATAGCGGCCTCTGGGAAATGTGTTTTTTTTTGTTTGTTGAGAAAACACAAAATACAAATGATTCTTATCCAGTGAAATTTAAGGTTTAAGTGCCTTGCCCAAGGGCACATCGGCAGATTTTCTGCCTAGTCAACTGGGGGATTCAAACCTGCAACCTTTTGATTAAGTGGGCCAGTGTTTAATGTGGCAGGGCCTCTGCCCAGTTTGGCCCTGCCATAGCTTCGGCTTTGCCAAAACCTCATTACACACAATCTACACTCAACCTCTCTCTGTTGTGAAAATGTATTGGTCGTGAGTTACGGGTTTTATGGGCTACTTCTAAAGTGCATCGTGTCCTTCATGGTGTTTAAAAAAAACCGGATTCATTACTTCACTGTGACCTGCTGCTGCTGACTACCAGGCGGTGAGGCCAGCGACAGGCTGTTGCTGTGTGACTGAGTGAGTGAGGAGTGAGCAGGAGGGAGCAGGTGGGCCTGGAGCGGTATGTGTGTGTTGAGAGAGAGCTGCAGGCGGGCCTGGAGCGGTATGTGTGTGTTGAGAGAGAGCTGCAGGAGGGCCGGAGGGGTATGTGTGTGTTGAGAGAGAGCTGCAGGCGGGCCTGGAGCGGTATGTGTGTGTTGAGAGAGAGCTGCAGGCGGGCCTGGAGCGGTATGTGTGTGTTGAGAGAGAGCTGCAGGAGGGCCGGAGGGGTATGTGTGTGTTGAGAGAGAGCTGCAGGAGGGCCGGAGCGGTATGTGTGTGTTGAGAGAGAACTGCAGGAGGGCCGGAGGGGTATGTGTGTGTTGAGAGAGCTGCAGGAGGGCCGGAGGGGTATGTGTGTGTTGAGAGAGCTGCAGGAGGGCCGGAGGGGTATGTGTGTGTTGAGAGAGCTGCAGGAGGGCAGGAGCGGTATGTGTGTGTTGAGAGAGCTGCAGGAGGGCAGGAGCGGTATGTGTGTGTTGAGAGAGCTGCAGGAGGGCCGGAGGGGTATGTGTGTGTTGAGAGAGCTGCAGGAGGGCCGGAGGGGTATGTGTGTGTTGAGAGAGAGCTGCAGGAGGGCCGGAGGGGTATGTGTGTGTTGAGAGAGAGCTGCAGGAGGGCCGGAGGGGTATGTGTGTGTTGAGAGAGCTGCAGGAGGGCCGGAGGGGTATGTGTGTGTTGAGAGAGCTGCAGGAGGGCCGGAGGGGTATGTGTGTGTTGAGAGAGCTGCAGGAGGGCCGGAGGGGTATGTGTGTGTTGAGAGAGCTGCAGGAGGGCCGGAGGGGTATGTGTGTGTTGAGAGAGCTGCAGGAGGGCCGGAGCGGTATGTGTGTGTTGAGAGAGCTGCAGGAGGGCCGGAGGGGTATGTGTGTGTTGAGAGAGCTGCAGGAGGGCCGGAGCGGTATGTGTGTGTTGAGAGAGCTGCAGGAGGGCCGGAGGGGTATGTGTGTGTTGAGAGAGCTGCAGGAGGGCCGGAGGGGTATGTGTGTGTTGAGAGAGCTGCAGGAGGGCCGGAGGGGTATGTGTGTGTTGAGAGAGCTGCAGGAGGGCCGGAGGGGTATGTGTGTGTTGAGAGAGCTGCAGGAGGGCCGGAGGGGTATGTGTGTGTTGAGAGAGCTGCAGGAGGGCCGGAGGGGTATGTGTGTGTTGAGAGAGCTGCAGGAGGGCCGGAGCAGTATGTGTGTGTTGAGAGAGCTGCAGGAGGGCCGGAGGGGTATGTGTGTGTTGAGAGAGCTGCAGGAGGGCCGGAGCGGTATGTGTGTGTTGAGAGAGCTGCAGGAGGGCCGGAGGGGTATGTGTGTGTTGAGAGAGAGCTGCAGGAGGGCCGGAGGGGTATGTGTGTGTTGAGAGAGCTGCAGGAGGGCCGGAGGGGTATGTGTGTGTTGAGAGAGAGCTGCAGGAGGGCCGGAGGGGTATGTGTGTGTTGAGAGAGCTGCAGGAGGGCCGGAGGGGTATGTGTGTGTTGAGAGAGCTGCAGGAGGGCCGGAGGGGTATGTGTGTGTTGAGAGAGCTGCAGGAGGGCCGGAGGGGTATGTGTGTGTTGAGAGAGCTGCAGGAGGGCCGGAGGGGTATGTGTGTGTTGAGAGAGCTGCAGGAGGGCCGGAGGGGTATGTGTGTGTTGAGAGAGAGCTGCAGGAGGGCCGGAGGGGTATGTGTGTGTTGAGAGAGAGCTGCAGGAGGGCCGGAGGGGTATGTGTGTGTTGAGAGAGAGCTGCAGGAGGGCCGGAGGGGTATGTGTGTGTTGAGAGAGAGCTGCAGGAGGGCCGGAGGGGTATGTGTGTGTTGAGAGAGAGCTGCAGGAGGGCCGGAGGGGTATGTGTGTGTTGAGAGAGAGCTGCAGGAGGGCCGGAGGGGTATGTGTGTGTTGAGAGAGCTGCAGGAGGGCCGGAGGGGTATGTGTGTGTTGAGAGAGCTGCAGGAGGGCCGGAGGGGTATGTGTGTGTTGAGAGAGCTGCAGGAGGGCCGGAGCGGTATGTGTGTGTTGAGAGAGCTGCAGGAGGGCCGGAGCGGTATGTGTGTGTTGAGAGAGAGCTGCAGGAGGGCCGGAGGGGTATGTGTGTGTTGAGAGAGCTGCAGGAGGGCCGGAGCGGTATGTGTGTGTTGAGAGAGCTGCAGGAGGGCCGGAGGGGTATGTGTGTGTTGAGAGAGAACTGCAGGAGGGCCGGAGCGGTATGTGTGTGTTGAGAGAGCTGCAGGAGGGCCGGAGGGGTATGTGTGTGTTGAGAGAGCTGCAGGAGGGCCGGAGGGGTATGTGTGTGTTGAGAGAGAGGTGTAGAATGCAGCTAACGGCTGAGTTTATAACAGCCAACACAGGAAGGGAGAGAAACTCATTCAACAGTTTCAGAGAGAGCGATAGAGGATCCAACAATATGCTTTCTTTCTGGGTGTACTATACAGCCAGGGCGTCCTGTAGTCCCAGGGATATGTCTGGGACCGTTGAAACAGATTCTGGGACATATCAGACTCTGGGACAGTTCTGGGATGACATATCACTCTGGGACAGTTCTGGGATGACATATCATACTCTGGGACAGTTCTGGGATGACATATCACTCTGGGACAGTTCTGGAATGACATCACTCTGGGACAGTTCTGGGATGACATATCAGACTGGGACAGTTCTGGGATGACATATGACTCTGGGACAGTTCTGGAATGACATCACTCTGGGACAGTTCTGGGATGACATATCAGACTGGGACAGTTCTGGGATGACATATCACTCTGGGACAGTTCTGGGATGACCGATCAGACTCTGGGACAGTTCTGGGATGACATATCAGACTCTGGGACAGTTCTGGGATGACATAACACTCTGGGACAGTTCTGGGATGACATATCAGACTCTGGGACAGTTATAGGATTATATAACACTCTGGGACAGTTCTGGGATGACATATCAGACTCTGGGACAGTTCTGGGATGATATAACACAGTGGGACAGTTCTGGGATGACCGATCAGACTCTGGGACAGTTCTGGGATGACCGATCAGACTCTGGGACAGTTCTGGGATGACATATCAGACACTGGGACAGTTCTGGGATGACATAGCAGTCTGGGACAGTTATGTGATGACCGATAAGAGTCTGGGACAGTTCTGGGATGTCATAACAGTCTGGGACAGCTCTGGGATGACATATCAGACTCTGGGACAGTTCTGGGATGACATAACACTCTGGGACAGTTCTGGGATGACCGATCAGACTCTGGGACAGTTATGGGATGACATATCAGACTCTGGGACAGTTCTAGGATGACATAACACTCAGGGACAATTCTGGGATGATATATAACACTCTGGGACAGTTATGGGATGACATATCTGACTCTGGGACAGTTCTGGGATGACATATCAGACTCTGGGACAGTTATGGGATGACATATCAGACTCTGGACAGTTCTGGGATGACATAACAGACTCTGGGACAATTATGGGATGACATAACAGACTCTGGGACAGTTCTGGGATGACATATCAGACTCTTGGACAGTTCTGGGATGAGATATCAGACTCTGGGACAGTTATGGGATGACATATCAGACTCTGGGACAGTTATGGGATGGCATATCAGGCTCTGGGACAGTTCTGGGATGACATATCAGAATCTGGGACAGTTCTGGGATGACATATCACTCTTGGACAGTTATGGGATGACATATCTGACTCTGGGACAGTTCTGGGATGACATAACACTCTGAGACAGTTCTGGGTTGACCGATCAGACTCTGGGACAGTTCTGGGATGAAATATCAGACTCTGGGACAGTTCTGGGATGACATAACACTCTGGGACAGTTCTGGGATGACATATCAGACACTGGGACAGTTCTGGGATGACGTATCAGACTCTGGGACGGTTCTGGGATGACATATCAGACTCCGGGACAGTTCTAGGCTGACATAACACTCAGGGACAGTTCTGGGATGACATATAACACTCTGGGACAGGTATGGAATTATATAACAGTCTGGGACAGTTCTGGGATGACCGATCAGACTCTGGGACAGTTCTGGGATGACATATCAGACTCTGGGCCGGTTCTGGGATGATATATCAGACTCTGGGACAGTTCTGGGATGACATAACAGACTCTGGGACAGTTCTAGGATGACATAACACTAAGGGACAGTTCTGGGATGACATATCTGACTCTGGGACAGTTCTGGGATGACATATCACTCTGGGACAGTTCTGGGATGACATAACACTCTGGGACAGTTCTGGGATGACATATCACTCTGGGACAGTTCTGCAATGACAAAATAGTCTGGGACAGTTCTGGGATGACATATAACACTCTGGGACAGTTATGGGATGACATAACACTCTGGGACAGTTCTAGGATGCCATATCAGACTCTGGGACAGTTATGGGATGACATATCAGACTTTGGGACAGTTCTGGGATGACATATCAGACTCTGGGACAGTTCTGGGATGACATAACACTCTGGGACAGTTCTGGGATGACATATCACTCTGGGACAGTTATAGGATTATATAACACTCTGGGATAGTTACATGACATATCAGAATCTGGGACAGTTCTGGGATGACATAACAGACTCTGGGACAGTTATGGGATGACATGACATAACACATAACACTGGGACAGTTCTGGGATGACATATCACTCTGGGACAGTTCTGGGATAGTTATGACATAACAGTCTGGGACAGTTATGGGATGACTGGGATGACATATAACACTCTGGGACAGTTCTGGGATGACATATCACTCTGGGACAGTTCTGGGATGACATATAATTCTGGGACAGTTCTGGGATGACATAACACTCTGGGACAGTTCTGGGATGACATATCACTCTGGGACAGTTCTGGGATGACATATAACACCCTGGGACAGTTATGGGATGACATAACACTCTGGGACAGTTCTGGGATGACAATACACTCTGGGACAGTTCTGGGATGACATATCAGACACTGGGACAGTTCTGGGATGACATATCAGACTCTGGGACGGTTCTGGGATGACATATCAGACTATGGGACAGTTCTAGGATGACTTAACACTCAGGGACAGTTCTGGGATGACATATAACAGTCTGGGACAGTTCTGGGATGACCGATCAGACTCTGGGACAGTTCTGGGATGACATGTCAGACTCTGGGACAGTTCTGGGATGACATAACACTCTGGGACAGTTCTGGGATGACATATCAGACACTGGGACAGTTCTGGGATGACATATCAGACTCTGAGACGGTTCTGGGATGATATATCAGACTCTGGGACAGTTCTAGGATGACCGATCAGACTCTGGGACAGTTCTGAGATGAAATATCAGACTCTGGGACAGTTCTGGGATGACAATACACTCTGGGACAGTTCTGGGATGACATATCAGACACTGGGACAGTTCTGGGATGACATATCAGACTCTTGGACCGTTCTGGGATGACATATCAGACTATGGGACAGTTCTAGGATGACATAACACTCAGAGACAGTTCTGGGATGACATATAACACTCTGGGACAGTTATGGGATGACCAATCAGACTCTGGGACAGTTCTAGGATGACATATAACACTCTGGGACAGTTATAGGATTATATAACACTCAGGGACAGTTCTGGGATGACATATAACACTCTGGGACAGTTATAGGATTATATAACACTCTGGGACAGTTATTGGATGACATATCAGAATCTGGGACAGTTCTGGCATGACATAACAGACTCTGTGACAGTTATGGGATGACATAACACTCTGGGACAGTTCTGGGATGACATATCACTCTGGGACAGTTCTGGGATGACATAACAGTCTGGGACAGTTCTGGGATGACATATCACTCTGGAACAGTTCTGGGATGATATGTCAGAATCTGGGACAGTTCTGGGATGACATATCACTCTGGGACAGTTCTGGGATGACATAACACTCTGGGACAGTTCTGGGATGACATATCACTCTGGGACAGTTCTGGGATGACATATATGACTCTGGGACAGTTCTGGGATGACATAACACTCTGGGACAGTTATGGGATGACCGATCAGACTCTGGGACAGTTCTGGGATGACATATCAGACTCTGGGACAGTTCTGGGATGACTTAACACTCTGGGACAGTTCTGGGACGACATATCAGACACTGGGACAGTTCTGGGATGACATATCAGACTCTGGGATGGTTCTGGGATGACATATCAGACGACTCTGGGACAGTTATAGGATGACATAACACTCAGGGACAGTTCTGGGATGACATATAACACTCTGGGACAGTTTGGGGTTATATAACACTCTGGGACAGTTATGGGATGACATATCAGACTCTGGGACAGTTCTGGGATGACATATCAGACTCTGGGACAGTTCTGGGATGACATATCACTCAGGGACAGTTCTGGGATGATATATCAGAATCTGGGACAGTTCTGGGATGACATATCACTCTGGGACAGTTCTGGGATGACATAACACTCTGGGACAGTTCTGGGATGACATATCACTCTGGGACAGTTATGGGATGACATATCTGACTCTGGGACAGTTCTGGGATGACATAACAGTTTGGGACAGTTATGGGATGATATATCACTCTGGGACAGTTCTGGGATGACATATCAGACTCTGGGACAGTTCTGGGATGACCGATCAGACTCTGGGACAGTTCTGGGATGACATATTCAAAATGAATACAACTAGGCCTACTGCAACAGATCATAACTTTTAGCTTAAAATGTTGACAAACTATTATTTCCTCAAATTATAAACTCAGCAATGTGCACATGGTAGGAAAGCCAATGTGCAAATGTTCCCAAATTAAATTAGCTGGAAAACACTTTTAAAAAGCGTAAGTCACATGAAAGAGGTTTCATGTGATGAACCAGAGGAGGATGTAGAGATGCAATCAGCAACACTTCTGGGCGGCAGGGTAGCCTAGTGGTTAGAGTGTAGAGGCGGCAGGGTAGCCTAGTGGTTAGAGTGTAGAGGCGGCAGGGTAGCCTAGTGGTTAGAGTGTAGAGGCGGCAGGGTAGCCTAGTGGTTAGAGTGTAGAGGCGGCAGGGTAGCCTAGTGGTTAGAGTGTTGGACTAGTAACCAGAAGGTTGCAAATTCAAACCCCCGAGCTGACAAGGTACAAATCTGTTGTTCTGCCCCTGAACAGGCAGTTAACCCACTGTTCCTTGTCATTGAAAATAAGAATTTGTTCTTGACTGACTTGCCTGGTTAAATAAAGGTAAAATAAATATCACGGGTTATTAATTTGACCTGGATGTGAATTGTGATTTGCTTAGATTGTGACGGTGTGTGGGACCTGGCCTTGATCTGAAACAACTGTGAATATCTACAGAATCAAAACTTTAGACCTTAATGTTAATTATCTTACATTATAACTGTCAAACATGACGGCCGTTTAGCTTACAAAAAAAAAAGAAAAGGGCATTAAAGTTTTGGCTACATTTTCTGGAGCGTCCTTCATGTCAGCATCGGTGTGGACTGAGAGGCTGTAGCCAATAAGCATTTCACTTAGGCTACACTTTTAGACTTAGGCTAATTAGGTATGTATATTTATGCAAAACATATTTAAATATTATTCCAATATTGACCTTTTTATTTGAATGTCTGACAGCCTCATTTATCTATTTCAGGCTACTCTAATTAGCCTTTTAAATCACTGTGAAAGACCTAGAATCCTAGAGTAGACACATGTTGGCAAGTATTTTAATTTCGGACAATTTATCTTCAGTTTGGGAGGATTTAAATTGCACTACTCGGGGTGATTCAGGTACTTTGGGGTGATTCAGGTACTTCAGACTGGGATTCAGGTACTTTGGGGTGATTCAGGTACTTCAGGGTGATTCAGGTACTTCTGGGATGACATGATTCAGGTACTTGGGTGATTCAGGTACTTCAGGGTGATTCAGGTACTTCAGGTAGGGTGATTCAGGTACTTCTGGGACATTCAGTTCTGGGTACTTTGAGGTGATTCAGGTACAGTTCTGGGATGATTCAGGTACTTTGGGGTGATTCAGGTACTTCAGGGTGATTCAGGTACTTCTGAGGTGATTCAGGTACTTCAGGGTGATTCAGGTACTTCAGGGTGATTCAGGTACTCTGGTGATTCAGGTACTTCGGGGTGATTCAGGTACTTCAGGGTGATTCAGGTACAGTTCAGGGTGATTCAGGTACTTCACTCTGGGATTCAGGTACTTCAGGGATGATTCAGGACAGGTTCGGGGTGATTCAGGTACTTCGGGGATTCAGGTACTTCGAGGTGATTCAGGTACTTCAGGGTGATTCAGGTAACACTCAGGGTGATTCAGGTACTTTGAGGTGATTCAGGTACAGATTCAGGGGTGATTCAGGTACTTCAGGGTGATTCAGGTACTTCAGGGTGATTCAGGTACTTCAGGGTGATTCAGGTACTTCATGACAGGGTGATTCAGGTACTTCTGGGTGATTCAGGTACTTCAGTGTGAATCAGGTACTTTGGGGTGATTCAGGTACTTCAGGGTGATTCAGGTACTTCAGGGTGATTCAGGTGCAGGTGATGATTTTGTTTTGGTCTGGAGCCTTATATGAGCAAGCTAGCATTCTGGGAAAGTTTGAAGGATTGATTGTGGTCCTTCTGTAGCTCAGTTGGTAGAGCATGGCGGTTGTAATGCCAGGGTATGGGTTCAGACTCCCGGGACCACCCATACGACATAGAATGTATGACACATGACTGGGATGATAAAAGCGTCTGGGACAGTTCTAAATGGCATATATTATTATTATTATATTTCTGGAGGATTCATGATGGACTCATGATAGACTGGGATGATTCATGATGGACTCATGGGACATTCTGGGATGACATGATGGACTCTGGGAGGATTCATGATGACTCTCTGGATTCATGATGGACTCATGGGATGACATGGATCAGACTCATGGGACAGTTCTGGGATGACATAACACTCATGGGACAGTTCTGGGATGACTCATAGGATTCATGATGGACTCATGGAGGATTCATGATGGACTCATGGTGGATTCATGATGAAGGATTCATGATGGACTCATGATGGACTCATGGAGGATTTATGATGGACTCATGGAGGATTCATGATGGACTCATGATGGATCTCCTCTCTCTCCAGCTTGCTCCAGAGGGATGGATGACTCAGGCTGTCTGCAGCCACACATGGACATTTTTTCATTAAATAAAAAAGAAGCCTAAAAGCAAAACGTTTTTTATTTTTTTATTTATATACTCCAGTTGAAAATATGATTATTTGTAAAGCAATATGACTTACATTAACACCCTGTCTGAAAAACCATACCTTTTAACAATCACTATCAATCACTTATATAAAACTCAGCAAAAAAGAAACGTCCTCTAACTGTCACCTGCGTTCATTTTCAGCAAACTTAACATGTGTAAATATTTGTAAGAACATAACAAGATTCAACAACTGAGACATAAACTGAACAAGTTCCACAGACATGCTGACTAACAGAAATTGAATAATGTGTCCCTGAACAAAGGAGGGGGGGGTCAAAATCAAAAGTAACAGTCAGTGCATCTCCTCCTCATGGACTGCACCAGATTTGCCAGTTCTAAACTGTTTTTCTGTTTTTCTGATCAATTTGAAATTATTTTAATGGACAACATTTTTTTGCTTTTATATTTGCTTTTAAATATTTCTAAGTGACCAAAAACGTTTTAACTGTAGTGTGTATACATATACAAAAGTATGTGGACACCCCATCAAATTGGTAGATTTGTCTACTTGTGTGCAGCCCTACACCACAGGGTACCAGTGGTTAGATTTGTCTACTAGCCACACCCGCTGCTGGCATATGTATACATTTAAGCACACAGCCATGCAATCTCTATAGACAAACAATGACAGTAGAATGGCCTTGAAGAGTTCAGTGACTTTCAACCTTTCCAACAAGTCAGTTTGTTAAATTTCTGTTAGAGCTGACCCGATCAAATGTAAGTGCTGTTATTGTGAAGTGGATACTTCTCGGAGCAACAACGGCTCAGCTGCTAAGTCATCTGTCATCGGTTGCAACACTCACTACTGAGTTCAAAACTGCCTCTGGAATCAACATCAGCACAATAACTGTTCGTCAGGAGATTCAAGAAATGGGTTTCCATGACCGTAGCAGCCGCACACAAGCCTGAGATCACCATGCGCAGGCCTCCCGAGTGGTGCAGCGATCTAAGACACTGTTTTGCAGTGCTAGAGAAATCACTACAGACCCGGGTTTGATTTCAGGCTGTGCCACGCCCGGGAGACCCATGAGGCGGCGCACAATTGTTCCAGCGTCGTCCGAGTTAGCAGGGTTTGGCCGACCGGGATGTCCTTGGTCTGTAGAGCATAAGTCACTCCTTGTTGCGGCCCGGGCACATGCACGATGACTTTGTTTGCTAGTTGTACGGTGTTTCTCAAACACATTTGTGCTGCACATTTGTGCTTCTGGGTTATGCAAGCATTGTGTCAAGAAGCAGTGAGGCTTGACACAGGGTCGTGTTTTCAGAGGACGCAAGGCTCTCGACCTTTGTCTCTCCTGAGTCTGTACGAAAGTTGTTTGTCTTCCAAATGGACGATGACCCCAAGCATACTTCCAAAGTTCTGGCAAAATGGTACTTGACAACAAGGTCAAAGTATTGGAGTGGCCATCACAAAGCCCTGACCTCTTGTGGGAAGAACTGAAAAAGGGTGAGCAAGGAGGCATACAAACCTGACTCAGTTACACCAGCTCTGTCAGGGAATGGTAAAATTCACCCAACTTCAGGAAGCTTGTGGAAGGCTACCAGGTAACGTTTGACCAAAGTTAAACAACTTAAAGGCAATGCTAACAAATACTAATTGAGTGTATGTAAACTTCTGATTCACTGGGAATGTGATGAAATAAATAAAAGCTGAAATAAATCATTCTCTCTACTATTATTCTGACATTTCACACTCTTAAAATAAAGTGGTGATCCTAACTGACCTAAGACAGGGACTTTTTTTACTTGGATGAAATGTCAGGATTTGTGAAAACTGAGTTTAAATGTATTTGGCTAAGGTGATTCAACTTCCGACTTCAACTGTATATACAGGGGATACCGGTACCGAGTCAGTGTGTGGGGGTCAGGTTAGAGGTCATTTGTATATGTAGGTAGGGGTGAAGTGACATGGACAGATAATACACAGCAAGTAGCAGCAGTGTACAGAACAAATGGGGAGGAGGTGGTTACTGTAATAGCCATTCGATTGGTCATTTGATGAATCTCTTGTCTTTTTATTTAGGTATTTCCTTAAAACTGCAATGTTTTAAGGGCTTGTATGTTAGCATTTCACTGTAAGGTCTACTACACCTGTTGTATTCAGCATTTCACTTGAGGTCTACTACACCTGTTGTATTCAGCATTTCACTGTAAGGTCTACTACACCTGTTGTATTCAGCATTTCACTGTAAGGTAATATAATAATATAATAATATAATATAATAATAATATAATAATAATAATATAAAAATATATGCCATTTAGCAGACGCTTTTATCCAAAGCGACTTACAGTCATGTGTGCATACATTCTACGTATGGGTGGTCCCAGGGATCGAACCCACTACCCTGGCGTTACAAGCGCCATGCTCTACCAACTGAGCTACAGAAGGACCAGGACCAAGGTCTACTACACCTGTTGTATTCAGCATTTCACTGTGAGGTCTACTACACCTGTTGTATTCAGCATTTCACTGTGAGGTCTACTACACCTGTTGTATTCAGCATTTCACTGTGAGGTCTACTACACCTGTTGTATTCAGCATTTCACTGTAAGGTCTACTACACCTGTTGTATTCAGCATTTCACTGTGAGGTCTACTACACCTGTTGTATTCAGCTTTTCACTGTAAGGTCTACTACACCTGTTGTATTCAGCATTTCACTGTAAGGTCTACCTACACCTGTTGTATTCAGCATTTCACTGTGAGGTCTACTACACCTGTTGTATTCAGCATTTCACTGTAAGGTCTACTACACCTGTGTATTCAGCATTTCACTGTAAGGTCTACTACACCTGTTGTATTCAGCATTTCACTGTAAGGTCTACTACACCTGTTGTATTCAGCATTTCACTGTAAGGTCTACAACACCTGTTGTATTCAGCATTTCACTGTGATTCAGGTCTACTACACCTGTTGTATTCAGCATTTCACTGTAAGGTCTACTACACCTGTTGTATTCAGCATTTCACTGTGAGGTCTACTACACCTGTTCTTTCAGCATTTCACTGTAAGGTATACTACACCTGTTGTATTCAGCATTTCACTGTGAGGTCTACTACACCTGTTCTTTCAGCATTTCACTGTAAGGTCTACTACACCTGTTGTATTCAGCATTTCACTGTGAGGTCTACTACACCTGTTCTTTCAGCATTTCACTGTAAGGTCTACTACACCTGTTCTTTCAGCATTTCACTGTAAGGTCTACTACACCTGTTGTATTCAGCATTTCACTGTAAGGTCTACTACACCTGTTCTTTCAGCATTTCACTGTAAGGTCTACTACACCTGTTGCATTCAGCATTTCACTGTGAGGTCTACTACACCTGTTGTATTCAGCATTTCACTGTAAGGTATACTACACCTGTTGTATTCAGCATTTCACTGTGAGGTATACTACACCTGTTGTATTCAGCATTTCACTGTGAGGTCTACTACACCTGTTGTATTCAGCATTTCACTGTGAGGTCTACTACACCTGTTGTATTCGGAGCATGTGACAAAAAAAATAAGATTTATATAGTTCTGATCCCAGAGCCATATAAGTCTTTGGGGTTCTCTTTTTAGTATAGTGAGAGGGGACACAGATATGTATAGTATGAAACACTAATGGTTATTGGAACTGTATAATATTGTATGTGTATTGGGAGAGTGACTGTAATATTCATTGGGAAGACATGGACACAATAAAAGCAGAAGTATTATCTGTGAAATACTATTCATTCATGTCAGACAGACAACAGCTGGACTTAACATTAGAAGAAGGAGGGATATGAGGTAGGATCATTCTTCCTGGTTGCAAATATAAATACTGACATTACATACTCAATGAAAACGCTGAACACACTTTGGGACATTTGTTCAGAAACGGTCTCGTCAGTCCTGACTGAACCTAATCGATGCCTCATTAAATCATCAGGATAAATCCAAACTTGAGATTCACATGAATGACTAGTTTAAATACCAAACTCTCAGTGACCTTAAACTGTTACTGCAGTGGGTTAAATCAGGGGTCACACAGAGGGATTCTGGGTAGTCTTAAACAAATCTACTTTGAAACAAAAGTATCCACCTCACGCACATGGTTATGGGCTTAAATACATTACATAAGACACCTGTTCCATGTCAGATAAAAGTTGAAATGTATTCCACCTTGAGTTTGCATCCCAATATTACACTTTATATACCCCACAGAAGACTGAATCAGAGCTAAACCGTTTGACTGTTAATGAAGTGTTCTGTTCTCTGGTTGGCTGTTCTCTGGTTGGCTGTTCTCTGGTTGGCTGTTCTCTGGTTGGCTGTTCTCTGGTTGGCTGTTGTCTGATCAATGTTCTCTGGTTGGCTGTTCTCTGGTTGGCTGTTCTCTTTATATACACCACAGAAGACTGAATCAGAAAAAAACCGTTTGACATAGAAACACCAGATTTTGCACATATTTTTTAAATTATTTTTATTATTTATATAATAATGGAGAAAACAAGATTAACGCTCCACCCATTAGGCCACTAGGTCATTTGACTGCTGGAAAGGGCTACTGAATGAATAACGCTCCACCCATGAGGCCACTAGGTAATTTGACTGCTGGAAAGGGCTACTGAATGAATAAGGCAAAAGTCAGAGTTAAAAGCATGGATCTGAAGTTAGAGAATTTGGGGCCCATGGTGTCCACAGCCAATCATCTCCAGCGATATCTTGTGTGACTGACTAATTTAAGCCCACGGTGTCCACAGCCAAACATCTCCAGCGATATCTTGTGTGACTGACTAATGTTCGTCCCACGGTGTCCACAGCCAAACATCTCCAGCGATATCTTGTGTGACTGACTAATGTTCGTCCCACGGTGTCCACAGCCAAACATCTCCAGCGATATCTTGTGTGACTGACTTAACGTTCATTAGTTTAGATTCGTGCTTCAACGCTCTTAGTTGTTGAAGAGATCTACTGCTATGTATTTTCTTGCTGAGTCTTTAATAACAACCGTACATAATGTCTGGTCAACTTTAAGATGTCAGCTGTGTTTAAAATCTCTGTTCAGCTGCCCCCCCCCCCCTGGACTCACTGAAGTTGGGGCACTTCATGAAGAAGTCTTTTGGGGTACTTCCCCATCACACTTCCGGACCAAGGGTGGAACTTGGTGAACTGGTGTCCATGGAAACAGTAGTAGTGATCCGACCAGCGAAGGGCCGAGGTGAAGTTGGGGAGGTGGGTCCACTGGCTAGCCTTTACCTTCTTAGTGTAGGTGTCAAAGTCGAACACGTCATGCCCTGGGGAGGAAGCAGGGTTGGTGTCAATTCAGATATCAATAATATATAATTAGCATTATATATATATACAGTTTTATCCAAAGTCGTTTACAGTCATGTGTGCATAAATGTTTTACTTATGAGTGGTCCCAGAAATCAAAATTCCCTTTGCTGACATTACAAGAGCCTTACCGACTGAGCTACAGAGGACAGGTATTTAAATGGTTTTAATTGAAAATGCTACATTTGCGCATTGTTGATTTATAAGAGATTGATTGCTGATTTGATAGAGATATGGGACATTTATTAGCTTACCCTTGAAGAATATGACAGAGTCTCAGCGACAATCTCCCTTGGAACACACCACAGCAGCGTCCAGGTGGTCAGGGAAACCAGGGAACACCTCAGAGATGTCCTTGGGGAAGCCCTCCACCAGGACATGGCTACGCTGGTGGTAGCTGAATACCTTGTTGTCCTAGAGTGGAGAGAGGAGAGGAATCTTTATGACCTATCAGAGGGCAAGGTTGCGCTACTACCATATTGTTTAGAACCTTGTTGTCCTAGAGTGGAGAGAGGAGGAGATGCAGGAGAGGAGGGTGGAGCTACTACCATTTTGTTTAGACCAATCCAGTCTTTTTAATATCTGGGTATAGAGGGTGTTTCTGGACAGGACCAATGTCCAGATTTGGGGAGGAACTGATGTAATCTGTTACATGTCAAATGAAATCAAATTGTATTTGTCACATACACGTGTTCAGCAGATGTTATAAATCAAATCCAAATCAAATCTAATTGTATTTGTCACATACACGTGTTCAGCAGATGTTATAGCGGATGTAGCAAAATGTTTGTGAATGTATTTTAGGTCGGGTGAACAAAAGGACTTGAATTCCTGTATGTTATCACAATCACACCATGAGTCGTTAATTATGACACATACACCCCATGTCACGGTCGTGTGTAGAGACGGACCAAGGCGCAGCGTGATTGGAGTTCTTTATTTTAGAAAAACAACGACCGTGCAATACTGAGGTGCTACATGCACTCACTCAAAACAGTAACAGGGAACCCTTAAGTATGATCCCCACTGAGAGACAACGATAATCAGCTGCCTCCAATTGGGAACCATACTCAATCCCAAAACATAGAAACAAAATGACTAGAACACCCCCCTAGTCACGCTCTGACCTAAACATCATGGAGAACCAAAAGCTCTCCATGGTCAGGGCGTGACAACCCCACCCTTCTTCTTCTTTCCGGAGAGATGTTATCTGATTACAAACAAAAAATAAAGTGTAAATGTAATCGGTTACGTTACCAGCAAATATTACAGATACTTTTGAAAAAACTAGATGTTTACTTCTTGGATTACTTTTAAATTCAGAAAGGACGTTTGACAAAACAAATTACATTATTACATGTTTCTGTTTTTAATTCAGGTGCAAAAGGTGCAATCTGACCACCAATCAGAGACCACTACGATGACGCACCAAACGATGACCACCAATCAGAGACCACTACGATGACACACCAATCAGAGACCACTACGATGACGCACCAAACGATGACCGCCAATCAGAGACCACTACGATGACACACCAAACGATGACCACCAATCAGAGACCACTACGATGACACACCAATCAGAGACCACTACGATGACACACCAAACGATGACCACCAATCAGAGACCACTACGATGACACACCAAACGATGACCACCAATCAGAGACCACTACGATGACACACCAATCAGAGACCACTACGATGACACACCAAACGATGACCGCCAATCAGAGACCACTACGATGACACACCAAACGATGACCACCAATCAGAGACCACTACGATGACACACCAATCAGAGACCACTACGATGACACACCAAACGATGACCACCAATCAGAGACCACTACGATGACACACCAAACGATGACCACCAATCAGAGACCACTACGATGACACACCAATCAGAGACCACTACGATGACACACCAAAAGATGATCGCCAATCAGAGACCACTACGATGACACACCAAATGATGATCACCAATCAGAGACCACTACGATGACACACCAATCAGAGACCACTACGATGACACACCAAATGATGACCACCAATCAGAGACCATTACGATGACACACCAAATGATGACCACCAATCAGAGACCACTACGATGACACACCAAATGATGACCACCAATCAGAGACCACTACGATAACACACCAATCAGAGACCACTACAATGACACACAAACGATGACCACCAATCAGAGACCACTACGATGACACACCAATCAGAGACCACTATGATGACACACCAAACGATGACCACCAATCAGAGACCACTACGATGACACACCAATCAGAGACCACTACGATGACACACCAAACGATGACCACCAATCAGAGACCACTACGATGACACACCAAATGATGACCAGCAATCAGAGACCACTACGATGACACACCAAACGATGACCACCAATCAGAGACCACTACACCTGTGACACACCAAACGATGACCACGAATCAGAGACCACTACGATGACACCCAAATGATGACCACCAATCAGAGACCATTACGATGACACACCAAATGATGACCACCAATCAGAGACCACTATGATGACACACCAAATGATGACCACCAATCAGAGACCACTACGATAACACACCAATCAGAGACCACTACAATGACACACCAAACGATGACCACCAATCAGAGACCACTACGATGACACACCAATCAGAGACCACTATGATGACTACACCAAACGATGACCACCAATCAGAGACCACTACGATGACACACCAAACGATGACCACCAATCAGAGACCACTCTGACACACCAAATGATGACCACCAATCAGAGACCACTACGATGACACACCAAACGATGACCACCAATCAGAGACCACTACGATGACGCACCAAACGATGACCACCAATCAGAGACCACTACGATGACACACCAAACGATGACCACCAATCAGAGACCACTGATGACACACCAAATGATGACCACCAATCAGAGACCACTACGATGACACACCAATCAGAGACCACTACGATGACACACCAAACGATGACCACCAATCAGAGACCACTACGATGACACACCAAACGATGACCACCAATCAGAGACCACTACGATGACACACCAATCAGAGACCACTACGATGACACACCAAACGATGATCGCCAATCAGAGACCACTACGATGACACACCAAATGATGATCACCAATCAGAGACCACTACGATGACACACCAAATGATGACCACCAATCAGAGACCATTACGATGACACACCAAATGATGACCACCAATCAGAGACCACTACGATGACACACCAAATGATGACCACCAATCAGAGACCACTACGATAACACACCAATCAGAGACCACTACAATGACACACCAAACGATGACCACCAATCAGAGACCACGACGATGACACACCAATCAGAGACCACTATGATGACACACCAAACGATGACCACCAATCAGAGACCACTACGATGACACACCAATCAGAGACCACTACGATGACACACCAAACGATGACCACCAATCAGAGACCACTACGATGACACACCAAATGATGACCACCAATCAGAGACCACTACGATGACACACCAAACGATGACCACCAATCAGAGACCACTACGATGACACACCAAACGATGACCACCAATCAGAGACCACTACGATGACACACCAAATGATGACCACCAATCAGAGACCATTACGATGACACACCAAATGATGACCACCAATCAGAGACCACTACGATGACACACCAATGATGACCACCAATCAGAGACCACTACGATAACACACCAATCAGAGACCACTACAATGACACACCAAACGATGACCACCAATCAGAGACCACTACGATGACACACCAATCAGAGACCACTATGATGACACACCAAACGATGACCACCAATCAGAGACCACTACGATGACACACCAAACGATGACCACCAATCAGAGACCACTACGATGACACACCAAATGATGACCACCAATCAGAGACCACTACGATGACACACCAAACGATGACCACCAATCAGAGACCACTACGATGACACACCAAACGATGACCACCAATCAGAGACCACTACAATGACACACCAAATGATGACCACCAATCAGAGACCACTACGATAACACACCAATCAGAGACCACTACAATGACACACCAAACGATGACCACCAATCAGAGACCACTACGATGACACACCAATCAGAGACCACTATGATGACACACCAAACGATGACCACCAATCAGAGACCACTACGATGACACACCAATCAGAGACCACTACGATGACACACCAAACGATGACCACCAATCAGAGACCACTACAATGACACACCAAATGATGACCACCAATCAGAGACCACTACGATAACACACCAATCAGAGACCACTACAATGACACACCAAACGATGACCACCAATCAGAGACCACTACGATGACACACCAAACGATGACCGCCAATCAGAGACCACTACGATGACACACCAAACGATGACCACCAATCAGAGACCACTACGATGACACACCAAACGATGACCACCAATCAGAGACCACTACGATGACACACCAATCAGAGACCACTACGATGACACACCAAACGATGATCGCCAATCAGAGACCACTACGATGACACACCAAATGATGATCACCAATCAGAGACCACTACGATGACACACCAAATGATGACCACCAATCAGAGACCATTACGATGACACACCAAATGATGACCACCAATCAGAGACCACTACGATGACACACCAAATGATGACCACCAATCAGAGACCACTACGATAACACACCAATCAGAGACCACTACAATGACACACCAAACGATGACCACCAATCAGAGACCACGGCGATGACACACCAATCAGAGACCACTATGATGACACACCAAACGATGACCACCAATCAGAGACCACTACGATGACACACCAATCAGAGACCACTACGATGACACACCAAACGATGACCACCAATCAGAGACCACTACGATGACACACCAAATGATGACCACCAATCAGAGACCACTACGATGACACACCAAACGATGACCACCAATCAGAGACCACTACGATGACACACCAAACGATGACCACCAATCAGAGACCACTACGATGACACACCAAATGATGACCACCAATCAGAGACCATTACGATGACACACCAAATGATGACCACCAATCAGAGACCACTACGATGACACACCAAATGATGACCACCAATCAGAGACCACTACGATAACACACCAATCAGAGACCACTACAATGACACACCAAACGATGACCACCAATCAGAGACCACTACGATGACACACCAATCAGAGACCACTATGATGACACACCAAACGATGACCACCAATCAGAGACCACTACGATGACACACCAAACGATGACCACCAATCAGAGACCACTACGATGACACACCAAATGATGACCACCAATCAGAGACCACTACGATGACACACCAAACGATGACCACCAATCAGAGACCACTACGATGACACACCAAACGATGACCACCAATCAGAGACCACTACAATGACACACCAAATGATGACCACCAATCAGAGACCACTACGATAACACACCAATCAGAGACCACTACAATGACACACCAAACGATGACCACCAATCAGAGACCACTACGATGACACACCAATCAGAGACCACTATGATGACACACCAAACGATGACCACCAATCAGAGACCACTACGATGACACACCAATCAGAGACCACTACGATGACACACCAAACGATGACCACCAATCAGAGACCACTACGATGACACACCAAATGATGACCACCAATCAGAGACCACTACGATGACACACCAAACGATGACCACCAATCAGAGACCACTACGATGACGCACCAAACGATGACCACCAATCAGAGACCACTACGATGACACACCAAACGATGACCACCAATCAGAGACCACTACGATGACACACCAAATGATGACCACCAATCAGAGACCACTACGATGACACACCAATCAGAGACCACTACGATGACACACCAAACGATGACCACCAATCAGAGACCACTACGATGACACACCAAACGATGACCACCAATCAGAGACCACTACGATGACACACCAATCAGAGACCACTACGATGACACACCAAACGATGATCGCCAATCAGAGACCACTACGATGACACACCAAATGATGATCACCAATCAGAGACCACTACGATGACACACCAAATGATGACCACCAATCAGAGACCATTACGATGACACACCAAATGATGACCACCAATCAGAGACCACTACGATGACACACCAAATGATGACCACCAATCAGAGACCACTACGATAACACACCAATCAGAGACCACTACAATGACACACCAAACGATGACCACCAATCAGAGACCACGACGATGACACACCAATCAGAGACCACTATGATGACACACCAAACGATGACCACCAATCAGAGACCACTACGATGACACACCAATCAGAGACCACTACGATGACACACCAAACGATGACCACCAATCAGAGACCACTACGATGACACACCAAATGATGACCACCAATCAGAGACCACTACGATGACACACCAAACGATGACCACCAATCAGAGACCACTACGATGACACACCAAACGATGACCACCAATCAGAGACCACTACGATGACACACCAAATGATGACCACCAATCAGAGACCATTACGATGACACACCAAATGATGACCACCAATCAGAGACCACTACGATGACACACCAAATGATGACCACCAATCAGAGACCACTACGATAACACACCAATCAGAGACCACTACAATGACACACCAAACGATGACCACCAATCAGAGACCACTACGATGACACACCAATCAGAGACCACTATGATGACACACCAAACGATGACCACCAATCAGAGACCACTACGATGACACACCAAACGATGACCACCAATCAGAGACCACTACGATGACACACCAAATGATGACCACCAATCAGAGACCACTACGATGACACACCAAACGATGACCACCAATCAGAGACCACTACGATGACACACCAAACGATGACCACCAATCAGAGACCACTACAATGACACACCAAATGATGACCACCAATCAGAGACCACTACGATAACACACCAATCAGAGACCACTACAATGACACACCAAACGATGACCACCAATCAGAGACCACTACGATGACACACCAATCAGAGACCACTATGATGACACACCAAACGATGACCACCAATCAGAGACCACTACGATGACACACCAATCAGAGACCACTACGATGACACACCAAACGATGACCACCAATCAGAGACCACTACAATGACACACCAAATGATGACCACCAATCAGAGACCACTACGATAACACACCAATCAGAGACCACTACAATGACACACCAAACGATGACCACCAATCAGAGACCACTACGATGACACACCAAACGATGACCGCCAATCAGAGACCACTACGATGACACACCAAACGATGACCACCAATCAGAGACCACTACGATGACACACCAAACGATGACCACCAATCAGAGACCACTACGATGACACACCAATCAGAGACCACTACGATGACACACCAAACGATGATCGCCAATCAGAGACCACTACGATGACACACCAAATGATGATCACCAATCAGAGACCACTACGATGACACACCAAATGATGACCACCAATCAGAGACCATTACGATGACACACCAAATGATGACCACCAATCAGAGACCACTACGATGACACACCAAATGATGACCACCAATCAGAGACCACTACGATAACACACCAATCAGAGACCACTACAATGACACACCAAACGATGACCACCAATCAGAGACCACGATATGACACACCAATCAGAGACCACTATGATGACACACCAAACGATGACCACCAATCAGAGACCACTGATGACACACCAATCAGAGACCACTACGATGACACACCAAACGATGACCACCAATCAGAGACCACTACGATGACACACCAAATGATGACCACCAATCAGAGACCACTACGATGACACACCAAACGATGACCACCAATCAGAGACCACTACGATGACACACCAAACGATGACCACCAATCAGAGACCACTACGATGACACACCAAATGATGACCACCAATCAGAGACCATTACGATGACACACCAAATGATGACCACCAATCAGAGACCACTACGATGACACACCAAATGATGACCACCAATCAGAGACCACTACGATAACACACCAATCAGACCACACAATGACAAAAACGATGACCACCAATCAGAGACCACTACGATGACACACCAATCAGAGACCACTATGATGACACACCAAAAGATGACCACCAATCAGAGACCACTACGATGACACACCAAATGATGACCACCAATCAGAGACCACTACGATGACACACCAAATGATGACCACCAATCAGAGACCACTACGATGACACACCAAATGATGACCACCAATCAGAGACCACTACGATGACACACCAAATGATGACCACCAATCAGAGACCACTACAATGACACACCAAATGATGACCACCAATCAGAGACCACTACGATAACACACCAATCAGAGACCACTACAATGACACACCAAACGATGACCACCAATCAGAGACCACTACGATGACACACCAATCAGAGACCACTATGATGACACACCAAACGATGACCACCAATCAGAGACCACTACGATGACACACCAATCAGAGACCACTACGATGACACACCAAACGATGACCACCAATCAGAGACCACTACAATGACACACCAAATGATGACCACCAATCAGAGACCACTACGATAACACACCAATCAGATGACCACTAATCAAGACCACCAAACGATGACCACCAATCAGAGACCACTACGATGACACACCAAACGATGACCACCAATCAGAGACCACTACGATGACACACCAAACGATGACCACCAATCAGAGACCACTACGATGACACACCAAACGATGACCACCAATCAGAGACCACTACAATGACACACCAAATGATGACCACCAATCAGAGACCACTACGATGACACATCGAATGCGTTTGATGGATCGTTTTTTGTCTCCTTCTAAATGCCTATCACTGAAAGTAATCCAAAAGTAACTGAAAGTAATCCAAAAGTTACGTTACTGATTACAATGTTGTACAGGTAACTAGTAACTGTAATGGATTACATTTAAAAAGGAACCTACACAACCCTGCCAATGTTTCAGTAGATATCCCTAGGAGTTGAAAATCAATTTGGGGATTTAAAGGACGTCGTTCGGCACATTTTGCTCACTGGAATGGTAAAAACAGGAAGTGAAATGTTAATACCAGGAAGACGTAGGTATGCACATGGTCTTCACCGTTAGGCTGGTGGAGACAAAAAAGCGGCGTCGTTGTGACCCAGGTGAGGATGCTCGTCCAGCTCCTTGTAGGAACCGTTGATCAGCTCAGAGGGACCGTGGAAGCCGGCCCACATGCGGCAGAACCAAATCCACACAGTCGGTCAACTCAGATTAATAAAGATTGTCCACTAGGCAACAACTTTCTATCACTGTTTTCTAGAGAGGCCTGGGATGCATCTAAACATACTGATCAATAACAGTTGTCACGTTGGCACAAATGATTCGGGAGACAGATGCAGTAAAAAGGGTCTTTAATTAAGTCCAAATTACGGGGACAAAGACCAAACAAACACGTAACAAAACACAGGGCAGAAACCCAAAACCAAAGAGGAGAGTACCTCAGATAAATAACACACGCGCACGATGATTAACACACGGGACGAGACCAGTAATCATCTGCGCAATTCACAAGGGCACGAAAGTCCAAAACAACACAGCACAGGTAGTCAACACGCACCAACGGACAGGTAGTCAACACGCACCAACGGACATTGTAACAATAATGGAACAGCCCAATGGAAACCAAAGGGCATACTTATACAAATACTAATCAGTGGATTATAGGCGACAGGTGAGTGTAATGAAAGTTTGTGAGGGATCCGTGACAATAGTAGCAATAATACTGATCAATAATAATAATACTGATCAATAATAATACTGATCAATAATAATACTGATCAATAATAATCCTGATCGATAATAATACTGAACAATAATGATAATACTGATCAATAATAATAATACTGATCAATAATAATCCTGATCGATAATAATACTGATCAATAATGATAATACTGATCAATAATAATAATACTGATCAATAATAATCCTGATCGATAATAATACTGAACAATAATGATAATACTGATCAATAATAATAATACTGATCAATAATAATCCTGATCGATAATAATACTGATCAATAATAACAAAACTGATCAATAATAATAATACTGATCAATAATAATACTGATCAATAATAGACAATAGTCGAATTATGACGCATCAATCCTGTGGCTGATGATTGTCTGATTTTTATTTGAAAGCTTTTAAAAATTCAGTACATAGACACACAATACATACATGTCAGGGATATTACAATAAAGTCACCAACCTCGTTTCCATCCACAGTTTTTATGCCAGTAAAGTCATAACGTATATAAAAAAGTAAAGTTGAAAAAAGTTTCAGCACAGATCGTTTGTTCATTTGACACGGTGGGATCATTTTTGTGTCTGTAAAATTAATTATGCGAGAAATGGCGGCGGAAACGCCTTTATGCACAAATATTGATACAACTAAATGTCAATAATTTTTGTGACATGTTTTGTGCTGCTACCATGTTGTTCTGTTGCCATGTTGTGTTGCTACCATGTTGTTCTGTTGCCATGTTGTGTTGCTACCATGTTGTTGTCATGTTGTGTTGCTACTATGTTGTTGTCATGTTGTGTTGCTACCATGTTGTTGTCATGTTGTGTTGCTACCATGCTGTGTTGTCATGTTGTGATGCTACCATGTTGTTCTGTTGCCATGTTGTGTTGCTACCATGTTGTTCTGTTGCCATGTTGTGTTGCTACCATGTTGTTGCCATGTTGTGTTGCTACCATGTTGTTGTCATGTTGTGTTGCTACCATGTAGTTATCATGTTGTGTTGCTACCATGTTGTTGTCATGTTGTGTTGCTACCATGTTGTTGTCATGTTGTGATGCTACCATGTTGTTGTCATGTTGTGTTGCTACTATGTTGTTGTCATGTTGTGTTGCTACCATGCTGTTGTCATGTTGTGCTGCTACCATGTCGTTGTCATGTTGTGTTGCTACCATGTTGTTGTCATGTTGTGTTGCTACTATGTTGTTGTCATGTTGTGTTGCTACCATGTTGTTGTCATGTTGTGATGCTACCATGTTGTTGTCATGTTGTGATGCTACCATGCTGTTGTCATGTTGTGTTGCTACCATGTTGTTGTCATGTTGTGATGCTACCATGATGTTGTCATGTTGTGTTGCTACCATGTTGTTGTCATGTTGTGATGCTACCATGTTGTTGTCATGTTGTGTTGCTACCATGTTGTTGTCATGTTGTGTTGCTACCATGTTGTTGTCATGTTGTGTTGCTACTATGTTGTTGTCATGTTGTGTTGCTACCATGTTGTTGTCATGTTGTGATGCTACCATGTTGTTGTCATGTTGTGTTGCTACCATGCTGTTGTCATGTTGTGTTGCTACCATGCTGTGTTGTCATGTTGTGATGCTACCATGTTGTTCTGTTGCCATGTTGTGTTGCTACCATGTTGTTCTGTTGCCATGTTGTGTTGCTACCATGTTGTTGTCATGTTGTGTTGCTACCATGTTGTTGTCATGTTGTGATGCTACCATGTTGTTGTCATGTTGTGTTGCTACCATGCTGTTGTCATGTTGTGATGCTACCATGTTGTTGCCATGTTGTGATGCTACCATGTTGTTGTCATGTTGTGCTGCTACCATGTTGTTCTGTTGCCATGTTGTGTTGCTACCATGGTGCTCTGTTGCCATGTTGTGATGCTACCATGTTGTTGTCATGTTGTGTTGCTACCATGTTGCTCTGTTGCCATGTTGTGTTGCTACCATGTTGTGTTGCTACCATGTTGTTGTCATGTTGTGTTGCTACCATGTTGCTCTGTTGCCATGTTGTGTTGCTACCATGTTGTGTTGCTACCATGTTGTTGTCATGTTGTGTTGCTACCATGTTGCTCTGTTGCCATGTTGTGCTGCTACCATGTTGTTGTTATGTTGTGTTGCTACCATGTTGTTGTCATGTTGTGTTGCTACCATGTTGTGTTGCTACCATGTTGTTGTCATGTTGTGTTGCTACCATGTTGTTGTCATGTTGTGTTGCTACCATGTCAAATAAAATAAAATAAAATGTATTTGTCACATACACATGGTTAGCAGATGTTAATGCGAGAGTAGCGAAATGCTTGTGCTTCTAGTTCCGACAATTCAGTAATAACCAACAAGTAATCTAACTAACAATTCCAAAACTACTACCTTATACACACAAGTGTAAAGGGATAAAGAATATGTACATAAAGATATATGAATGAGTGATGGTACAGAGCGGAATGGGCAAGATGCAGTAGATGGTATCGAGTACAGTATATACATATGAGATGAGTAATGTAGGGTATGTAAACAAAGTGGCATAGTTTAAAGTGGCTAGTGATACATGTATTACATAAAGATGTAGTAGATGATATAGAGTACAGTATATACGTATACATATGAGATGAATAATGTAGGGTATGTAAACATTATATTAAGTAGCATTGTTTAAAGTGGCTAGTGATATATTTTACATCAATTCCCATCAATTCCCATTATTAAAGTGGCTGGAGTTGAGTCAGTGTGTTGGCAGCAGCCACTCAATGTTAGTGGTGGCTGTTTAACAGTCTGATGGCCTTGAGATAGAAGCTGTTTTTCAGTCTCTCGGTCCCAGCTTTGATGCACCTGTACTGACCTTGCCTTCTGGATGATAACGGGGTGAACAGGCAGTGGCTCGGGTGGTTGTTGTCCTTGATGATCTTTATGGCCTTCCTGTGACATCGGGTGGTGTAGGTGTCCTGGAGGGCAGGTAGTTTGCCCCCGGTGATGCGTTGTGCAGACCTCACTACCCTCTGGAGAGCCTTACGGTTGTGGGCGGAGCAGTTGCTGTACCAGGCGGTGATACAGCCCAACAGGATGCTCTCGATTGTGCATCTGTAGAAGTTTGTGAGTGCTTTTGGTAACAAGCCGAATTTCTTCAGCCTCCTGAGGTAGAAGAGGCGCTGCTGCGCCATATTCGCCTTCTTCACGATGCTGTCTGTGTGGGTGGACCAATTCAGTTTGTCTGTGATGTGTACGCCGAGGAACTTAAAACTTACTACCCTTTCCACTACTGTTGTTCTGTTGTCATGTGGTGCTGCTATTGTAAAGTGGCTGTTCCACTGGATGTCATAAGGTGAATGCACCAATTTGTAAGTCGCTCTGGATAAGAGCGTCTGCTAAATGACTTAAATGTAAATGTAAGGTTTCCTGAGCTACAGCATTGTTTGTCAGACTATGAGACATCCTAAATTGTTCTTCTCACAAAAACGTCTGTAGCGTCCGGAAGTGTTTGTCCTAGAAATGATTCTGACCACTCTATGGAAAGGAGACTCTCATGAACAAGACTCTCTACAAGTCTCTCTACAAGACTCTACAAGACTCTACAAGACTCTACAAGTCTCTCTCTACAAGACTCTACAAGACTCTCTACAAGACTCTACAAGACTCTCTACAAGACTCTACAAGACTCTCTACAAGACTCTCTACAAGACTCTCTACAATACTCTCTAGAAGACTCTCTACCAGACTCTACAAGACTCTCTACAAGACTCTCTACAAGACTCTCTAGAAGACTCTCTACAAGACTCTCTACAAGACTCTCTACAAGACTCTACAAGACTACCAGACTCTCTACAAGACTCTCTACCAGACTCTCTAGAAGACTCTCTACCAGACTCTACAAGACTCTCTACCAGACTCTCTACCAGACTCTCTACCAGACTCTCTACAAGACTCTCTACAAGACTCTCTACCAGACTCTCTACCAGACTCTCTACAATACTCTACCAGACTCTCTACCAGACTCTCTACAAGACTCTCTACCAGACTCTCTACCAGACTCTCTACCAGACTCTCTACCAGACTCTCTAGAAGACTCTCTACTCTCTACAGACTCTCTACCAGACTCTCTACCAGACTCTCTACCAGACTCTCTACCAGACTCTACCAGACTCTCTACCAGACTCTCTAGACTCTCTACTCTCTACCAGACTCTCTACCAGACTCTCTACCAGACTCTCTACCAGACTCTCTACCAGACTCTCTAGACAGACTCTCTACCAGACTCTCTACCAAGACTCTCTACCAGACTCTCTACCAGACTCTACCAGACTCTCTACCAGACTCTCTACCAGACTCTCTACCAGACTCTCTACCAGACTCTCTACCAGACTCTCTACCAGACTCTCTACCAGACTCTCTACCAGACTCTCTACCAGACTCTCTACCAGACTCTCTACCAGACTCTCTAGAAGACTCTCTACCAGACTCTACCAGACTCTACCAGACTCTCTACTCTACCAGACTCTCTACCAGTCTCTAGAAGACTCTCTACCAGACTCTCTACCAGACTCTCTACCAGACTCTCTACCAGACTCTCTACCAGTCTCTCTAGAGACTCTACTCTCTACCTCTAGACTCTCTACCAGACTCTCTACCAGACTCTACCAGACTCTCTACCAGACTCTCTAGAAGACTCTCTACCAGACTCTCTACCAGACTCTCTAGAGACTCTCTACCAGACTCTCTACCAGACTCTCTAGAAGACTCTCTACCAGACTCTCTACCAGACTCTCTAGACTCTCTACCAGACTCTCTACCAGACTCTCTACCAGACTCTCTACCAGACTCTCTACCAGACTCTCTACCTCTCTAGACTCTCTACCAGACTCTCTACCAGACTCTACCAGACTCTCTACCAGACTCTCTACCAGACTCTCTACCAGACTCTCTAGACTCTCTACCAGACTCTCTACCAGACTCTCTACCAGACTCTCTACCAGACTCTCTACCAGACTCTCTACCAGACTCTCTACCAGACTCTCTACCAGACTCTAGACTCTCTACCAGACTCTCCAGACTCTCTACCAGTCTCTCTAGAAGACTCTCTACCAGACTCTCTACCAGACTCTCTACCAGACTCTCTACCAGACTCTCTACCAGACTCTCTACCAGACTCTCTCTAGAAGACTCTCTACCAGACTCTCTACCAGACTCTCTACCAGACTCTCTACCAGACTCTCTACCAGACTCTCTAGAAGACTCAGACTCTCCTCTACCAGACTCTCTACCAGACTCTCTACCAGAAGACTCTCTACCAGACTCTCTACCAGACTCTCCAGACTCTACCAGACTCTCTACCAGACTCTCTAGAAGACTCTCTACCAGACTCTCTAGACTCTCTACCAGACTCTCTACCAGACTCTCTAGACTCTCTACCAGACTCTCTACCAGACTCTCTACCAGACTCTCTAGAAGACTCTACCAGACTCTCTACCAGACTCTCTACCAGACTCTCTACCTTACAGACTCTCTAGAAGACTCTCCACCAGACTCTCTACCAGACTCTCTACCAGACTCTCTACCAGACTCTAGAAGACTCTCTACCAGACTCTCTACCAGACTCTCTACCAGACTCTCTACTCTACCAGACTCTCTAGAAGACTCTCTACCAGACTCTCTACCAGACTACCAGACTCTCTACCAGACTCTCTACCAGACTCTCTCTAGAAGACTCTCTACCAGACTCTCTACCAGACTCTCTACCAGACTCTCTACCAGACTCTCTACCAGACTCTCTACCAGACTCTCTACCAGACTCTCTAGAAGACTCTCTACCAGACTCTCTACCAGACTCTCTACCAGACTCTCTACCAGACTCTCTACCAGACTCTCTACCAGACTCTCTACCAGACTCTCTACCAGACTCTCTACCTCTAGACTCTCTACCAGACTCTCTACCAGACTCTCTACCAGACTCTCTACCAGACAGACTCACCAGACTACCAGACTCTCTACCAGACTCTCTACCAGACTCTCTACCAGACTCTCTACCAGACTCTCTACCAGACTCTCTACCAGACTCTCTACCAGACTCTCTACCAGACTCTCTACCAGACTCTCTACCAGACTCTCTACCAGACTCTCTACCAGACTCTCTACCAGACTCTCTAGAAGACTCTCTACCAGACTCTCTACCAGACTCTCTACCAGACTCTCTACCAGACTCTCTAGAAGACTCTCTACCAGACTCTCTACCAGACTCTCTACCAGACTCTCTACCAGACTCTCTACCAGACTCTCTACCAGACTCTCTACCAGACTCTCTACCAGACTCTTACCAGACTCTCTACCAGACTCTCTAGACTCTCTACCAGACTCTACCAGACTCTCTACCAGACTCTCTACCAGACTCTCTACCAGACTCTCTACCAGACTCTCTACCAGACTCTCTCTACCAGACTCTCTACCAGACTCTCTAGACTCTCTAGACTCTCTACCAGACTCTCTACCAGACTCTCTACCAGACTCTCTACCAGACTCTCTACCAGACTCTCTACCAGACTCTACCAGACTCTCTACCAGACTCTCTACCAGACTCTCTACCAGACTCTACCAGACTCTCTACCAGACTCTCTACCAGACTCTCTACCAGACTCTCTACCAGACTCTCTACCAGACTCTCTAGACCAGACTCTCTCTACCAGACTCTCTACCAGACTCTCTACCAGACTCTCTACCAGACTCTCTACCAGACTCTCTACCAGACTCTCTACCAGACTCTCTACCAGACTCTCTACCAGACTCTCTACCAGACTCTCTACCAGACTCTCTAGAGACTCTCTACCAGACTCTCTACCAGACTCTCTACCAGACTCTCTAGAAGACTCTCTACCAGACTCTCTACCAGACTCTACCAGACTCTCTACAGACTCTCTAGAAGACTCTCTACCAGACTCTCTACCAGACTCTCTACCAGACTCTCTAGACTCTCTACCAGACTCTCTACCAGACTCTCTACCAGACTCTCTACCAGACTCTCTACCAGACTCTCTACCAGACTCTCTACCAGACTCTCTACCAGACTCTCTAGAAGACTCTCTACCAGACTCTCTACCAGACTCTCTACCAGACTCTCTACCAGACTCTCTACCAGACTCTCTAGAAGACTCTCTACCAGACTCTCTACCAGACTCTCTAGACTCTCTACCAGACTCTCTACCAGACTCTCTACCAGACTCTCTACCAGACTCTCTACCAGACTCTCTACCAGACTCTCTACCAGACTCTCTACCAGACTCTCTACCAGACTCTCTACCAGACTCTCTACCAGACTCTCTACCAGACTCTCTACCAGACTCTCTACCAGACTCTCTCCAGACTCTCTACCAGACTCTCTACCAGACTCTCTACCAGACTCTCTAGAAGACTCTCTACCAGACTCTCTACCAGACTCTCTACCAGACTCTCTACCAGACTCTCTACCAGACTCTACCAGACTCTCTACCAGACTCTCTACCAGACTCTCTACCAGACTCTCTACCAGACTCTACCAGACTCTCTACCAGACTCTCTACCAGACTCTCTACCAGACTCTACTCTCTACCAGACTCTCTACCAGACTCTCTACCAGACTCTCTACCAGACTCTCTACCAGACTCTCTAGACTCTACCAGACTCTCTACCAGACTCTCTAGAAGACTCTCCACCAGACTCTCTACCAGACTCTCTACCAGACTCTCTACCAGACTCTCTAGACTCTCTAGACTCTCTACCAGACTCTCTACCAGACTCTACCAGACTCTCTACCAGACTCTCTACCAGACTCTCTACCAGACTCTCTACCAGACTCTCTACCAGACTCTCTACCAGACTCTCTACCAGACTCTCTACCAGACTCTCTAGAAGACTCTCTACCAGACTCTCTACCAGACTCTCTACCAGACTCTCTACCAGACTCTCTACTCTCTACCAGACTCTCTAGACTCTCTACCAGACTCTCTACCAGACTCTCTAGACTCTCTACCAGACTCTCTACCAGACTCTCTACCAGTCTCTCTAGACTCTCTACCAGACTCTCTACCAGACTCTCTACCAGACTCTCTACCAGACTCTCTACCAGACTCTCTACCAGACTCTCTACCAGACTCTCTACCAGACTCTACTCTACCAGACTCTCCACCAGACTCTCTAGAAGACTCTCTACCAGACTCTCTACCAGACTCTCTACCAGACTCTCTACCAGACTCTCTAGAAGACTCTCTACCAGACTCTCTACCAGACTCTCTACCAGACTCTCTACTCTCTAGACTCTCTACCAGACTCTCTACCAGACTCTCTACCAGACTCTCTACCAGACTCTCTACCAGACTCTCTACCAGACTCTCTACCTCTAGACTCTCTACCAGTCTCTCTAGAAGACTCTCTACCAGACTCTACCAGACTCTCTACCAGACTCTACCAGACTCTCCACCAGTCTCTCTAGAAGACTCTCTACCAGACTCTACCAGACTCTCTACCAGACTCTCTACCAGACTCTCTACCAGTCTCTCTAGAAGACTCTCTACCAGACTCTCTACCAGACTCTACCAGACTCTCTACCAGAGACTCTCTACCAGACTCTACCAGACTCTCTACCAGTCTCTCTAGAAGACTCTCTACCAGACTCTCTACCAGACTCTCTACCAGACTCTCTACCAGACTCTACCAGACTCTCTACCAGACTCTCTACCAGACTCTCTACCAGACTCTCTACCAGACTCTCTACCAGACTCTCTACTCTCAGACTCTCTACCAGACTCTCTACCAGACTCTAAGACTACCAGACTCTCTACCAGACTCTCTAGAAGACTCTCTACCAGACTCTCTACCAGACTCTCTAGACTCTCTACCAGACTCTCTACCAGACTCTCTACCAGACTCTCTCTCTAGAAGACTCTCTACCAGACTCTCTACCAGACTCTCTACCAGACTCTCCAGACTCTACCAGACTCTCTAGAAGACTCTCTACCAGACTCTCTACCAGACTCTCTACCAGACTCTCTACCAGACTCTCCAGAAGACTCTCTACCAGACTCTCTACCAGACTCTCTACCAGACTCTCTACCAGACTCTCTACTCTCTACCAGACTCTCTACCAGACTCTCTACCAGTCTCTCTACCAGACTCTCTACCAGACTCTACCAGACTCTCTACCAGACTCTCTACCAGACTCTCTTCAGACTCTACCAGACTCTCTACCAGACTCTCTAGAAGACTCTCTACCAGTCTCTCTACCAGACTCTCTACCAGACTACCAGACTCTCTACCAGACTCTCTATCAGACTCTCTACCAGACTCTCTACCAGACTCTCTACCAGACTCTCTAGACTCTCTACCAGACTCTCTAGAAGACTCTCTACCAGTCTCTCCAGAAGACTCTCTACCAGACTCTCTACCAGACTCTCTACCAGACTCTACCAGACTCTCTACCAGACTCTCTAGACTCTCTACCAGACTCTCTACCAGACTCTCTACCAGACTCTCTACTCTCTAGACTCTCTACCAGACTCTCTACCAGACTCTCTACCAGACTCTCTACCAGACTCTCTACCAGACTCTCTACCAGACTCTCTACCAGACTCTAGACTCTCTACCAGACTCTCTACCAGACTCTACCAGACTCTCTAGAAGACTCTCTACCAGACTCTCTACCAGACTCTCTACCAGACTCTCTACCAGACTCTCTACCAGACTCTCTACCAGACTCTAGACTCTCTACCAGACTCTCTACCAGACTCTCTACCAGACTCTCTACCAGACTCTACTACAGACTCTCTAGAAGACTCTCTACCAGACTCTCTACCAGACTCTCTACAGTCTCTCTAGAAGACTCTCTACCAGTCTCTCTACTCTCTAGACTCTCTACCAGACTCTCTACCAGACTCTCTACCAGACTCTACCAAGACTCTCTACCAGACTCTCTACCAGACTCTCTACCAGACTCTCTCTCTACCAGACTCTCTAGAAGACTCTCTACCAGACTCTCTACCAGACTCTCTACCAGAGAAGACTCTCTAGTCTCTCTAGAGACTCTCTATCAGACTCTCTACCAGACTCTCTACCAGACTCTCTACCAGACTCTCTACCAGACTCTAGAAGACTCTCTACCAGACTCTCTACCAGACTCTCTACCAGACTCTACCAGACTCTCTACCAGACTCTCTAGAAGACTCTCTACCAGACTCGCTACCAGACTCTCTACCAGACTCTCTACCAGACTCTCTAGAAGACTCTCTACCAGACTCTCTACAAGACTCTCTACCAGACTCTCTACCAGACTCTCTACCAGACTCTCTACCAGACTCTCTACCAGACTCTAGAAGACTCTCTACCAGACTCTCTAGACTCTCTACCAGACTCTCTACCAGACTCTCTACCAGACTCTCCAGACTCTCTACCAGACTCTCTACCAGACTCTCTACCAGACTCTCTACCAGACTCTCTACCAGACTCTCTACCAGACTCTCTACCAGACTCTCTACCAGACTCTCTAGACTCTCTAGACTCTCTACCAGACTCTCTACCAGACTCTCTACCAGACTCTCTACCAGACTCTCTACCAGACTCTCTACTCTCTACCAGACTCTCTAGACTCTCTACCAGACTCTCTACCAGACTCTCTACCAGACTCTCTACCAGACTCTACTACCAGACTCTCTACCAGACTCTCTACCAGACTCTCTAGAAGACTCTCTACCAGACTCTCTACCAGACTCTCTACCAGACTCTCTACCAGACTCTCTACCAGACTCTCTACCAGACTCTCTACCAGACTCTCTACCAGACTCTCTACCAGACTCTCTACCAGACTCTCTACCAGACTCTCTACCAGACTCTCTAGAAGACTCAGACTCTCTACCAGACTCTCTACCAGACTCTCTACCAGACTCTCTACCAGACTCTCTAGAAGACTCTCTACCAGACTCTCTACCAGACTCTCTACCAGACTCTCTACCAGACTCTCTCTCTACCAGACTCTCTACCTCTCTACCAGACTCTCTACCAGACTCTCTACCAGACTCTCTACCAGACTCTCTACCAGACTCTAGAAGACTCTACCAGACTCTCTACCAGACTCTCTACCAGACTCTCTACCAGACTCTCTAAGACTCTCTAGACTCTCTACCAGACTCTCTACCAGACTCTCTACCAGACTCTCTACCAGACTCTCTACCAGACTCTCTACCAGACTCTCTACCAGACTCTCTACCAGACTCTCTACCAGACTCTCTACCAGACTCTCTACTCTCTACCAGACTCTCTACCAGACTCTCTACCAGACTCTCTACCAGACTCTCTACCAGACTCTCTACCAGACTCTCTACCAGAAGACTCTCTACCAGACTCTCTACCAGACTCTCTACCAGACTCTACCAGACTCTCTACCAGACTCTCTACCAGACTCTCTAGACTCCAGACTCTCTACCAGACTCTCTACCAGACTCTCTACCAGACTCTCTACCAGACTCTCTACCAGACTCTCTACCTCTCTAGACTCTCTACCAGACTCTCTAGAAGACTCTCTAGAAGACTACCAGACTCTCTACCAGACTCTCTACTCTCTACAGACTCTCTACCAGACTCTCTACCAGACTCTCTAGAAGACTCTCTACCAGACTCTCTACCAGACTCTCTACCAGACTCTACCAGACTCTCTACCAGACTCTCTACCAGACTCTCTACCAGACTCTCTACTCTCTACCAGACTCTCTACCAGACTCTCTACCAGACTCTCTAGACTCTAGACTCTCTACCAGACTCTCTACCAGACTCTCTACCAGACTCTCTACCAGACTCTCTACAAGACTCTCTACCAGACTCTCTACCAGACTCTCTACCAGACTCTCTACCAGACTCTCTACCAGACTCTCTACCAGACTCTCTAGACTCTACCAGACTCTCTACCAGACTCTCTACCAGACTCTCTACCAGACTCTACCAGACTCTCTACCAGACTCTCTAGACTCTCTACCAGACTCTCTACCAGACTCTCTACCAGACTCTCTACCAGACTCTACCAGACTCTCTACCAGACTCTCTACCAGACTCTCTACCAGACTCTCTACCAGACTCTCTACCAGACTCTCTACCAGACTCTCTACCAGACTCTCTACCAGACTCTCTACCAGACTCTCTACCAGACTCTCTACCAGACTCTCTAGAAGACTCTCTACCAGACTCTCTACCAGACTCTCTACCAGACTCTCTACCAGACTCTCTACCAGACTCTCTACCAGACTCTCTACCAGACTCTCTAGAAGACTCTCTACCAGACTCTCTACCAGACTCTCTACCAGACTCTCTACCAGACTCTCTACCAGACTCTCTACCAGACTCTCTAGAAGACTCTCTACCAGACTCTCTACCAGACTCTCTACCAGACTCTCTACCAGACTCTCTAGAAGACTCTCTACCAGACTCTCTACCAGACTCTCTACCAGACTCTCTACCAGACTCTCTAGACTCTCTACCAGACTCTCTACCAGACTCTCTAGACTCTCTACCAGACTCTCTACCAGACTCTCTAGAAGACTCTCTACCAGACTCTCTACCAGACTCTCTACCAGACTCTCTACCAGACTCTCTACCAGACTCTCTACCAGACTCTCTACCAGACTCTACCAGACTCTCTACCAGACTCTCTACCAGACTCTCTAGAAGACTCTCTACCAGACTCTCTACCAGACTCTCTACAGACTCTCTACCAGACTCTCTAGACTCTCTACCAGACTCTCTACCAGACTCTCTACCAGACTCTCTAGACTCTCTACCAGTCTCTCTAGAAGACTCTCTACCAGACTCTCTACCAGACTCTCTACCAGACTCTCTAGAAGACTCTCTACCAGACTCTCTACCAGACTCTCTACCAGACTCTCTCTCTCTACCAGACTCTCTACCAGACTCTCTACCAGACTCTCTACCAGACTCTCTACCAGACTCTCTACCAGACTCTCTAGACTCTCTACCAGACTCTCTACCAGACTCTCTACCAGACTCTCTACCAGACTCTCTACCAGACTCTCTACCAGACTCTCTACCAGACTCTCTACCAGACTCTCTACCAGACTCTCTACCAGACTCTCTACCAGACTCTCTACCAGACTCTACCAGACTCTCTACCAGACTCTAGAAGACTCTCTAGACTCTACCAGACTCTCTACCAGACTCTCTAGAAGACTCTCTACCAGAGAAGACTCTCTACCAGACTCTCTACCAGACTCTCTACCAGACTCTCTACCAGACTCTCTACCAGACTCTCTACCAGACTCTCTACCAGACTCTCTACCAGACTCTCTACCAGACTCTCTACCAGACTCTCTACCAGACTCTCTACAAGACTCTCTACCAGACTCTCTACCAGACTCTCTACCAGACTCTCTACCAGACTCTCTACCAGACTCTCTAGAAGACTCTCCACCAGACTCTCTACCAGACTCTACCAGACTCTCTACCAGAGAAGACTCTCTACCAGACTCTCTCTCTACCAGTCTCTCTAGAAGACTCTCTACCAGACTCTCTACCAGACTCTCTAGAGACTCTCTACCAGACTCTACCAGACTCTCTACCAGACTCTACCAGACTCTCTACCAGACTCTCTACCAGACTCTCTACCAGACTCTACCAGAAGACTCTCTACCAGACTCTCTACCAGACTCTCTACCAGACTCTCTACCAGACTCTAGAAGACTCTCCAGACTCTCTACCAGACTCTCTACCAGACTCTACCAGACTCTCTACCAGACTCTCTACCAGACTCTCTACCAGACTCTCTACCAGACTCTCTAGAAGACTCTCTACCAGACTCTCTACCAGACTCTCTACCAGACTCTCTACCAGACTCTCTACCAGACTCTCTACCAGACTCTCTACCAGACTCTCTACCAGACTCTCTACCAGACTCTCTACCAGACTCTCTACCAGACTCTCTCTCTACCAGACTCTCTACCAGACTCTCTACCAGACTCTCTACCAGACTCTAGACTCTCTACCAGACTCTCTAGAAGACTCAGACTCTCTACCAGACTCTCTAGAAGACTCTCTACCAGACTCTCTACCAGACTCTCTCCAGACTCTACCAGACTCTCTAGACCAGACTCTCTACCAGACTCTCTACCAGACTCTCTACCAGACTCTCTACCAGACTCTCTACCAGACTCTCTACCAGACTCTCTACCAGACTCTACCAGACTCTCTACCAGACTCTCTACCAGACTCTCTACCAGACTCTCTACCAGACTCTCTACCAGACTCTCTACCAGACTCTCTACCAGACTCTCTACCAGACTCTCTACCAGACTCTCTACCAGACTCTACTCTACCAGACTCTCTACCAGACTCTCTACCCAGACTCTCTACCAGACTAGACTCTCTAGACTCTCTACCAGACTCTCTACCAGACTCTCTAGAAGACTCTCTACCAGACTCTCTACCAGACTCTCTACCAGACTCTACCAGACTCTCTACCAGACTCTCTAGAAGACTCTCTACCAGACTCTACCAGACTCTCTACCAGACTCTCTAGAAGACTCTCTACCAGACTCTCTAGAAGACTCTCTACCAGACTCTCTACCAGACTCTCTACCAGACTCTCTACCAGACTCTACCAGACTCTCTACCAGACTCTACCAGACTCTCTACCAGTCTCTCTAGAAGACTCTCTACCAGACTCTCTACCAGACTCTAGAAGACTCTCTACCAGACTCTCTACCAGACTCTACCAGACTCTCTACCAGACTCTCTAGAAGACTCTCTACCAGACTCTCTACCAGACTCTCTACCAGACTCTCTACCAGACTCTCTAGAAGACTCTCTACCAGACTCTCTACCAGACTCTCTACCAGTCTCTCTACCAGTCTCTCTACCAGACTCTCTACCAGACTCTCTACCAGACTCTCTACCAGACTCTACCAGACTCTCTACCAGACTCTCTACTAGAAGACTCTCTACTCTCTACCAGACTCTCTACCAGACTCAGACTCTCTACCAGACTCTCCAGACTCTACCAGACTCTCCAGACTCTACCAGACTCTCTACCAGACTCTCTACCAGACTCTCTACCAGACTCTCTACCAGACTCTCTAGACTCTCTACCAGACTCTCTACCAGACTCTCTACCAGACTCTCTACCAGACTCTCTACCAGACTCTCTACCAGACTCTCTACCAGACTCTCTACCAGACTCTCTACCAGTCTCTCTAGACTCTCTACCAGTCTCTACCAGACTCTCTACCAGACTCTCTACCAGACTCTCTACCAGACTCTCTACCAGACTCTCTACCAGACTCTCTACCAGACTCTCTACCAGACTCTCTACCAGACTCTCTACCAGACTCTCTACTCTCTACCAGACTCTCCAGACTCTCTACCAGACTCTCTACCAGACTCTCTACCAGACTCTCTACCAGACTCTACCAGACTCTCTACCAGACTCTCTACTCTCTAGACTCTCTACCAGACTCTCTACCAGACTCTCTACCAGACTCTCTAGAAGACCAGACTCTACCAGACTCTCTACCAGACTCTACCAGACTCTCTACCAGACTCTCTAGAAGACTCTCTACCAGACTCTCTACCAGACTCTCTAGACCAGACTCTCTAGAGACTCTCTACCAGACTCTCTACCAGACTCTCTACCAGACTCTCTACCAGACTCTAGAAGACTCTAGACTCTCTACCAGACTCTCTACCAGACTCTCTACCAGACTCTCTACCAGACTCTACCAGACTCTCTACCAGACTCTCTAGAAGACTCTCTACCAGACTCTCTACCAGACTCTCTACCAGACTCTCTACCAGACTCTCTACCAGACTCTCTAGAAGAACCAGACTCTCTACCAGACTCTCTACCAGACTCTCTACCAGACTCTCTACCAGACTCTCTACCAGAACCAGACTCTCTCTACCAGACTCTCTACCAGACTCTCTACCAGACTCTCTACCAGACTCTACCAGACTCTCTACCAGACTCTCTACCAGACTCTCTACCAGACTCTACCAGACTCTCTACCAGACTCTCTACTCAGTCTCTCTAGAAGACTCTCTACCAGACTCTCCAGACCAGACTCTCTACCAGACTCTACCAGACTCTCTACCAGACTCTCTCTACCAGACTCTCTACCAGACTCTCTAGAAGACTCTCTACCAGACTCTCTAGAAGACTCTCTACCAGACTCTCTAGACTCTCTACCAGACTCTCTACCAGACTCTCTACCAGACTCTCTAGAGACTCTCTACCAGACTCTCTACCAGAAGACTCTCTAGAAGACTCTCTACCAGACTCTCTACCAGACTCTCTACCAGACTCTCTACCAGACTCTCTACCAGACTCTCTAGACTCTCTACCAGACTCTCTACCAGACTCTCTACCAGACTCTCTACCAGACTCTCTACCAGACTCTCTACCAGACTCTCTACCAGACTCTCTACCAGACTCTCTACCAGACTCTCTAGAAGACTCTCTACCAGACTCTCTACCAGACTCTCTACCAGACTCTCTACCAGACTCTCTACCAGACTCTCTACCAGACTCTCTAGAAGACTCTCTACCAGACTCTACCAGACTCTCTACCAGACTCTCTACCAGACTCTCTACCAGACTCTCTACCAGACTCTCTACCAGACTCTCTACCAGACTCTAGAAGACTCTCTACCAGACTCTCTAGAGACTCTCTACCAGACTCTCTACCAGACTCTACTCTACCAGACTCTACCAGACTCTCTACCAGACTCTCTACCAGACTCTCTACCAGACTCTCTACCAGACTCTCTACCAGACTCTCTCTCTACCAGACTCTCTACCAGACTCTCTACCAGACTCTCTACCAGACTCTCTCTCTACCAGACTCTCTAGAGACTCTCTACCAGACTCTCTACCAGACTCTCTACCAGACTCTCTACCAGACTCTCTACCAGACTCTCTACCAGACTCTCTACCAGACTCTCTACCAGACTCTCTAGAAGACTCTCTACCAGACTCTCTACCAGACTCTCTACCAGACTCTCTACCAGACTCTCTACCAGACTCTCTACCAGACTCTCTACAGACTCTACCAGACTCTCTAGAAGACTCTCTACCAGACTCTCTACCAGACTCTCTACCAGACTCTCTACCAGACTCTCTACCAGACTCTCTACCAGACTCTACCAGACTCTCTACCAGACTCTACCAGACTCTACCAGACTCTCTACCAGACTCTCTACCAGACTCTCTAGCAGACTCTCTACCAGACTCTCTACCAGACTCTCTACCAGACTCTCTACCAGACTCTCTACCAGACTCTCTACCAGAAGACTCTCTACCAGACTCTACCAGACTCTCTACCAGAAGACTCTCTACCAGACTCTACCAGACTCTCTACCAGACTCTCTACCAGACTCTCTACCAGACTCTCTACCAGACTCTCTACCAGACTCTCTACCAGACTCTCTACCAGACTCTACCAGACTCTCTACCAGACTCTCTACCAGACTCTCTAGAAGACTCTCTACCAGACTCTACCAGACTCTCTACCAGACTCTCTACCAGACTCTCTACCAGACTCTCTAGAAGACTCTCTACCAGACTCTCTACCAGACTCTCTACTCTCTACCAGACTCTCTACCAGACTCTCTACCAGACTCTCTACCAGACTCTCTACCAGACTCTCTACCAGACTCTCTCTACCAGACTCTCTACCAGACTCTCTACCAGACTCTCTACCAGACTCTCTACCAGACTCTCTACCAGACTCTCTACCAGACTCTCTACCAGACTCTCTACCAGACTCTCTAGAAGACTCTCTACCAGACTCTACCAGACTCTCTACCAGACTCTCTACCAGACTCTCTACCAGACTCTCTACCAGAAGACTCTCTACCAGACTCTCTACCAGACTCTCTACCAGACTCTCTACCAGACTCTACCAGACTCTCTACCAGACTCTCTACCAGACTCTCTACCAGACTCTCTACCAGACTCTCTACCAGACTCTCTACCAGACTCTACCAGACTCTCTACCAGTCTCTCTAGAAGACTCTCTACCAGACTCTCTACCAGACTCTACCAGACTCTCTACCAGACTCTCTACCAGACTCTACCAGACTCTCTACCAGACTCTCTAGAAGACTCTCTACCAGACTCTCTACCAGACTCTCTACCAGACTCTCTACCAGACTCTCTACCAGACTCTCTACCAGACTCTCTACCAGACTCTCTACCAGACTCTCTACCAGACTCTACCAGACTCTAGACTCTCTACCAGACTCTCTAGAAGACTCTCTACCAGACTCTCTACCAGACTCTCTAGACTCTCTACCAGACTCTCTACCAGACTCTCTACCAGACTCTACCAGACTCTCTACCACCAGACTCTCTACCAGACTCTCTACTCAGACTCTCTACCAGACTCTCTACCAGACTCTCTACCAGACTCTCTACCAGACTCTACCAGACTCTCTACCAGACTCTCTACCAGACTCTCTACCAGACTCTACCAGACTCTCTACCAGACTCTCTACCAGACTCTCTACCAGACTCTCTACCAGACTCTCTACCAGACTCTACCAGACTCTCTACCAGACTCTCTACCAGACTCTCTAGAAGACTCTCTACCAGACTCTCTACCAGACTCTCTACCAGACTCTCTACCAGACTCTCTCTAGACTCTAGACTCTCTCTCTACCAGACTCTCTACCAGACTCTACCAGAAGACTCTCTACCAGACTCTCTACCAGACTCTACCAGACTCTCTACCAGACTCTCTAGAAGACTCAGACTCTCTACCAGACTCTCTACCAGACTCTCTAGACTCTCTACCAGACTCTAGAAGACTCTACCAGACTCTCTACCAGACTCTCTACCAGTCTCTCTAGAAGACTCTCTACCAGACTCTCTACCAGACTCTCTACCAGACTCTCTACCAGACTCTAGACTCTCTACCAGACTCTCTAGAAGACTCTCTACCAGACTCTCTACCAGACTCTCTACCAGACTCTCTAGAAGACTCTCTACCAGACTCTCTACCAGACTCTCTACCAGACTCTCTACCAGACTCTCTAGAAGACTCTCTACCAGACTCTCTACCAGACTCTCTACCAGACTCTACCAGACTCTACCAGACTCTCTAGAAGACTCTCTACCAGACTCTCTACTCTAGACTCTCTACCAGACTCTCTACCAGACCAGACTCTCTACCAGACTCTACCAGACTCTCTACCAGACTCTCTACCAGACTCTCTACCAGACTCTCTAGACCAGACTCTCTACCAGACTCTCTACCAGACTCTCTACCAGACTCTCTCTCTACCAGACTCTCTCTCTAGACTCTCTACCAGACTCTCTACCAGACTCTACCAGACTCTCTACCAGACTCTCTACCAGACTCTCTAGAAGACTCTCTACCAGACTCTACCAGACTCTAGACTCTCTACCAGACTCTCTACCAGACTCTCTACCAGACTCTCTACCAGACTCTCTAGACTCTCTACCAGACTCTCTACTCTCTACCAGACTCTCTACCAGACTCTCTAGAACCAGACTCTCTAGAAGACTCTCTACCAGACTCTCTACCAGACTCTCTACCAGACTCTCTACCAGACTCTCTAGACTCTCTACCAGACTCTCTACCAGACTCTCTACCAGACTCTCTACCAGACTCTCTCTCTACCAGACTCTCTACCAGACTCTCTACCAGACTCTACCAGACTCTCTACCAGACTCTCTACCAGACTCTCTAGAGACTCTCTAGACTCTCTACCAGACTCTCTACCAGACTCTCTACCAGACTCTCTACCAGACTCTCTACCAGACTCTCTACCAGACTCTCTAGACTCTCTACCAGACTCTCTACCAGACTCTACCAGACTCTCTACCAGACTCTCTACCAGACTCTCTACCAGACTCTCTAGAAGACTCTCTACCAGACTCTCTACCAGACTCTCTACCAGACTCTCTACCAGACTCTCTAGACTCTCTACCAGACTCTCTACCAGACTCTCTAGACTCTCTACCAGACTCTCTACCAGACTCTCTCTCTACCAGACTCTCTACCAGACTCTCTAGAAGACTCTCTACCAGACTCTCTACCAGACTCTCTACCAGACTCTCTACCAGACTCTAGAAGACTCTCTACCAGACTCTCTACCAGACTCTCTAGACCAGACTCTCTACTCTAGAAGACTCTCTACCAGACTCTCTACCAGACTCTCTACCAGACTCTACCAGTCTCTCTAGACTCTCTACCAGACTCTCTACCAGACTCTCTAGAAGACTCTCTACCAGACTCTCTACCAGACTCTCTACCAGACTCTCTACCAGACTCTCTACCAGACTCTCTACCAGACTCTCTACCAGACTCTCTACCAGACTCTCTACCAGACTCTCTACCAGACTCTCTACCAGACTCTCTCTAGACTCTCTACCAGACTCTCTAGAAGACTCTCCACCAGACTCTCTACCAGACTCTCTACCAGACTCTACCAGACTCTCTACCAGACTCTCTACCAGACTCTCTACCAGACTCTCTCTACCAGACTCTCTACCAGACTCTAGAAGACTCTCTACTCTCTAGACTCTCTACCAGACTCTCTACCAGACTCTAGACTCTCTACCAGACTCTACCAGACTCTCTACCAGACTCTCTAGAGACTCTCTCTACCAGACTCTCTAGACTCTCTACCAGACTCTCTACCAGACTCTCTACCAGACTCTCTACCAGACTCTACCAGACTCTCTACCAGACTCTCTAGAAGACTCTCTACCAGACTCTCTACCAGACTCTCTACTCTCTACCAGACTCTCTAGAAGACTCTCTACCAGACTCTCTACCAGACTCTCTAGAAGACTCTCTACCAGACTCTCTACTAGACTCAGACTCTCTACCAGACTCTCTACCAGACTCTCTACCAGACTCTCTACCAGACTCTCTACCAGACTCTCTACCAGACTCTCTAGAAGACTCTCCCAGACTCTCTACCAGACTCTACCAGACTCTCTACCACCAGACTCTCTACCAGACTCTCTACCAGACTCTACCAGACTCTCTACCAGACTCTCTACCAGACTCTCTACCAGACTCTCTACCAGACTCTCTACCAGACTCTCTACCAGACTCTCTACCAGAGTCTCTCTAGACTCTCTACCAGACTCTCTACCAGACTCTCTACCAGACTCTCTACCAGACTCTCTACCAGACTCTCTACCAGACTCTCTACCAGACTCTCTACCAGACTCTCTAGAAGACTCTCTACCAGACTCTACAAGACTCTCTACAAGACTCTCTAGAAGACTCTCTACCAGACTCTCTACCAGACTCTCTACAAGACTCTCTACAAGACTCTCTACCAGACTCTCTACCAGACTCTACCAGACTCTCTCTCTACCAGACTCTCTAGACTCTCTAGATGACTCTCTACCAGACTCTCTACCAGACTCTCTACCAGACTCTCTACCAGACTCTCTAGAAGACTCTCTACCAGACTCTCTAGAAGACTCTCTACCAGACTCTCTAGAAGACTCTCTACCAGACTCTCTACCAGACTCTCTACCAGACTCTCTACCAGACTCTCTACCAGACTCTCTACCAGACTGTCTACCAGACTCTCTACCAGACTCTCTACCAGACTCTCTAGAAGACTCTCTACCAGACTCTCTACCAGACTCTCTACCAGACTCTCTACCAGACTCTCTACCAGACTCTCTACCAGACTCTCTACCTCTCTAGACTCTCTACAAGACTCTCTACCAGACTCTCTTACCAGACTCTCTAGAAGACTCTCTACCAGACTCTTTACCAGACTCTCTACCAGACTCTCTACCAGACTCTCTACCAGACTCTCTACCAGACTCTCTACCAGTCTCTCTAGACGACTCTCTACCAGACACTCTACCAGACTCTCTACCAGTCTCTCTACCAGACTCTCTACCAGACTCTCTACCAGACTCTCTACCAGACTCTCTACCAGACTCTCTAGAAGACTCTCTACCAGACTCTCTACCAGACTCTACCAGACTCTCTACCAGACTCTACCAGACTCTCCACCAGTCTCTCTAGAAGAATCTCTACCAGACTCTACCAGACTCTCTACCAGACTCTCTACCAGACTCTCTACCAGTCTCTCTACCAGACTCTCTACCAGACTCTCTACCAGACTCTACCAGACTCTCTACCAGACTCTACCAGACTCTCTACCAGTCTCTCTACTCTCTACCAGACTCTCTACCAGACTCTCTACCAGACTCTCTACCAGACTCTACCAGACTCTCTACCAGACTCTACCAGACTCTCTACCAGTCTCTCTAGACTCTCTACCAGACTCTACCAGACTCTCTACCAGACTCTCTACCAGACTCTCTAGAAGACTCTCTACCAGTCTCTCTAGAAGACTCTCTACCAGACTCTCTACCAGACTCTCTACCAGACTCTCTACCAGACTCTCTACCAGACTCTAGAAGACTCTCTACCAGACTCTCTACCAGACTCTCTACCAGACTCTACCAGACTCTCTACCAGACTCTCTACCAGACTCTCTACCAGACTCTCTACCAGACACTCTACAAGACTCTCTACCAGACTCTATACCAGACTCTCTACCAGACTCTACCAGACTCTCTACCAGACTCTCTAGAAGACTCTCTACCAGACTCTCTACCAGACTCTCTACCAGACTCTCTACCAGACTCTCTAGAAGACTCTCTACCAGACTCTACCAGACTCTCCACCAGTCTCTCTAGAAGACTCTCTACCAGACTCTACCAGACTCTCTACCAGACTCTCTACCAGACTCTCTACCAGTCTCTCTAGAAGACTCTCTACCAGACTCTCTACCAGACTCTACCAGACTCTCTACCAGACTCTACCAGACTCTCTACCAGACTCTACCAGACTCTCTACCAGTCTCTCTAGAAGACTCTCTACCAGACTCTCTACCAGACTCTCTACCAGACTCTCTACCAGACTCTCTACCAGACTCTAGAAGACTCTCTACCAGACTCTCTACCAGACTCTCTACCAGACTCTACCAGACTCTCTACCAGACTCTCTACCAGACTCTCTACCAGACTCTCTACCAGACACTCTACAAGACTCTCTACCAGACTCTATACCAGACTCTCTACCAGACTCTACCAGACTCTCTACCAGACTCTCTAGAAGACTCTCTACCAGACTCTCTACCAGACTCTCTACCAGACTCTCTACCAGACTCTCTAGAAGACTCTCTACCAGACTCTCTACCAGACTCTCTACCAGACTCTCTACCAGACTCTCTACCAGTCTCTCTAGACGACTCTACCAGACTCTCTACCAGACTCTCTACCAGACTCTCTACCAGACTCTCTACCAGTCTCTCTAGAAGACTCTCTACCAGACTCTACCAGACTCTCTACCAGACTCTACCAGACTCTCCACCAGTCTCTCTAGAAGACTCTCTACCAGACTCTACCAGACTCTCTACCAGACTCTCTACCAGACTCTCTACCAGTCTCTCTAGAAGACTCTCTACCAGACTCTCTACCAGACTCTACCAGACTCTCTACCAGACTCTACCAGACTCTCTACCAGACTCTACCAGACTCTCTACCAGTCTCTCTAGAAGACTCTCTACCAGACTCTCTACCAGACTCTCTACCAGACTCTCTACCAGACTCTACCAGACTCTCTACCAGACTCTACCAGACTCTCTACCAGTCTCTCTAGAAGACTCTCTACCAGACTCTACCAGACTCTCTACCAGACTCTCTACCAGACTCTCTACCAGTCTCTCTAGAAGACTCTCTACCAGACTCTCTACCAGACTCTCTACCAGTCTCTCTAGAAGACTCTCTACCAGTCTCTCTAGAAGACTCTCTACCAGACTCTCTACCAGACTCTCTACCAGACTCTCTACCAGACTCTAGAAGACTCTCTACCAGACTCTCTACCAGACTCTCTACCAGACTCTACCAGACTCTCTACCAGACTCTCTAGAAGACTCTCTACCAGACTCTCTACCAGACTCTCTACCAGACTCTCTACCAGACTATCTAGAAGACTCTCTACCAGACTCTCTACCAGACTCTCTACCAGACTCTCTACCAGACTCTACCAGACTCTCTACCAGACTCTCTACCAGACTCTACCAGACTCTCTAGAAGACTCTCTACCAGACTCTCTACCAGACTCTCTACCAGTCTCTCTACCAGTCTCTCTACCAGACTCTCTACCAGACTCTCTACCAGACTCTACCAGACTATCTACCTGTCTCTCTAGAAGACTCTCTACCAGACTCTCTTCCAGACTCTACCAGACTCTCTACCAGACTCTACCAGACTCTCTACCAGTCTCTCTAGAAGACTCTCTACCAAACTCTACCAGACTCTCTACCAGACTCTCTATCAGACTCTCTACCAGTCTCTCTAGAAGACTCTCTACCAGACTCTCTACCAGACTCTCTACCAGTCTCTCTAGAAGACTCTCTACCAGTCTCTCCAGAAGTCTCTCTACCAGACTCTCTACCAGACTCTCTACCAGACTCTACCAGACTCTCTACCAGACTCTCTAGAAGACTCTCTACCAGACTCTCTACCAGACTCTCTACCAGACTCTCTAGAAGACTCTCTACCAGACTCTCTACCAGACTCTCTACCAGACTCTCTACCAGACTATCTACCAGACTCTCTACCAGACTCTCTACCAGACTCTCTACCAGACTCTACCAGACTCTCTACCAGACTCTCTACCAGACTCTACCAGACTCTCTAGAAGACTCTCTACCAGACTATCTACCAGACTCTCTACCAGTCTCTCTACCAGTCTCTCTACCAGACTCTCTACCAGACTCTACCAGACTCTCTACCAGACTCTCTACCAGACTCTCTACCAGACTCTCTACCAGACTCTACCAGACTCTCTACCAGTCTCTCTAGAAGACTCTCTACCAGACTCTCTACCAGACTCTCTACCAGTCTCTCTAGAAGAATCTCTACCAGTCTCTCTAGAATACTCTCTACCAGACTCTCTACCAGACTCTCTACCAGACTCTAGAAGACTCTCTACCAGACTCTCTACCAGACTCTCTACCAGACTCTACCAGACTCTCTACCAGACTCTCTAGAAGACTCTCTACCAGACTCGCTACCAGACTCTCTACCAGTCTCTCTAGAAGACTCTCTACCAGTCTCTCTAGACGACTCTCTATCAGACTCTACCAGAATCTCTACCAGACTCTCTACCAGACTCTCTACCAGACTCTCTACCAGACTCTAGAAGACTCTCTACCAGACTCTCTACCAGACTCTCTACCAGACTCTACCAGACTCTCTACCAGACTCTCTAGAAGACTCTCTACCAGACTCGCTACCAGACTCTCTACCAGACTCTCTACCAGACTCTCTACTAGACTCTCTACCAGACTCTCTACCAGACTCTCTACCAGACTCTCTACAAGACTCTCTACCAGACTCTCTATCAGACTATCTACCAGACTCTCTACCAGACTCTAGAAGACTCTCTAGAAGACTCTCTACCAGTCTCTCTAGACGACTCTCTACCAGACTCTCTACCAGACTCTCTAGAAGACTCTCTACCAGACTCTCTACCAGACTCTCTACCAGACTCTCTACCAGTCTCTCTAGAAGACTCTCTACCAGACTCTCTACCAGACTCTCTACCAGACTCTCTACCAGACTCTCTACCAGACTCTACCAGACTCTCCACCAGTCTCTCTAGAAGACTCTCTACCAGACTCTACCAGACTCTCTACCAGACTCTCTACCAGACTCTCTACCAGTCTCTCTAGAAGACTCTCTACCAGACTCTACCAGACTCTCTACCAGACTCTACCAGACTCTCTACCAGTCTCTCTAGAAGACTCTCTACCAGACTCTCTACCAGACTCTCTACCAGACTCTCTACCAGACTCTACCAGACTCTCTACCAGACTCTACCAGACTCTCTACCAGTCTCTCTAGAAGACTCTCTACCAGACTCTACCAGACTCTCTACCAGACTCTCTAGAAGACTCTTTACCAGTCTCTCTAGAAGACTCTCCACCAGACTCTCTACCAGACTCTCTACCAGACTCTCTACCAGACTCTAGAAGACTCTCTACCAGACTCTCTACAAGACTCTCTACCAGACTCTCTACCAGACTCTCTACCAGACTCTCTACCAGACTCTCTAGAAGACTCTCTACCAGACTCTCTACCAGACTGTCTACCAGACTCTCTACCAGACTCTCTACCAGACTCTCTAGAAGACTCTCTACCAGACTCTCTACCAGACTCTCTACCAGACTCTCTACCAGACTCTCTACCAGACTCTCTACCAGTCTCTCTAGAAGACTCTCCACCAGACTCTCTACCAGACTCTACCAGACTCTCTACCAGTCTCTCTAGAAGACTCTCTACCAGACTCTACCAGACTCTCTACCAGACTCTCTACCAGTCTCTCTAGAAGACTCTCTACCAGACTCTCTACCAGACTCTCTACCAGACTCTCTACCAGACTCTATACCAGACTCTACAAGTCTCTCTACAAGTCTCTCTACCAGACTCTCTACCAGACTCTCTACCAGACTCTCTACAAGACTCTCTACCAGACTCTCTACCAGACTCTCTACCAGACTCTCTACCAGACTCTCTAGAAGACTCTCTACCAGACTCTACAAGACTCTCTACAAGACTCTCTAGAAGACTCTCTACCAGACTCTCTACCAGACTCTCTACAAGACTCTCTACAAGACTCTCTACCAGACTCTCTACCAGACTCTCTACCAGACTCTCTACCAGACTCTACCAGACTCTACCAGACTCTCTACCAGACTCTCTACCAGACTCTCTAGATGACTCTCTACCAGACTCTCTACCAGACTCTCTACCAGACTCTCTACCAGACTCTCTAGAAGACTCTCTACCAGACTCTCTAGAAGACTCTCTACCAGACTCTCTAGAAGACTCTCTACCAGACTCTCTACCAGACTCTCTACCAGACTCTCTAGAAGACTCTCTACCAGACTCTCTACCAGACTGTCTACCAGACTCTCTACCAGACTCTCTACCAGACTCTCTAGAAGACTCTCCACCAGACTCTCTACCAGACTCTCTACCAGACTCTCTACCAGACTCTCTACCAGACTCTCTAGAAGACTCTCTACCAGACTCTCTACCAGACTCTCTACCAGACTCTCTACAAGACTCTCTACCAGACTCTCTTACCAGACTCTCTAGAAGACTCTCTACCAGACTCTCTACCAGACTCTTTACCAGACTCTCTACCAGACTCTCTACCAGACTCTCTACCAGACTCTCTACCAGACTCTCTACCAGTCTCTCTAGACGACTCTCTACCAGACACTCTACCAGACTCTCTACCAGTCTCTCTACCAGACTCTCTACCAGACTCTCTACCAGACTCTCTACCAGACTCTCTAGAAGACTCTCTACCAGACTCTCTACCAGACTCTACCAGACTCTCTACCAGACTCTACCAGACTCTCCACCAGTCTCTCTAGAAGAATCTCTACCAGACTCTACCAGACTCTCTACCAGACTCTCTACCAGACTCTCTACCAGTCTCTCTACCAGACTCTCTACCAGACTCTCTACCAGACTCTACCAGACTCTCTACCAGACTCTACCAGACTCTCTACCAGTCTCTCTAGAGGACTCTCTACCAGACTCTCTACCAGACTCTCTACCAGACTCTCTACCAGACTCTACCAGACTCTCTACCAGACTCTACCAGACTCTCTACCAGTCTCTCTACCAGACTCTCTACCAGACTCTACCAGACTCTCTACCAGACTCTCTACCAGACTCTCTAGAAGACTCTCTACCAGTCTCTCTAGAAGACTCTCTACCAGACTCTCTACCAGACTCTCTACCAGACTCTCTACCAGACTCTCTACCAGACTCTAGAAGACTCTCTACCAGACTCTCTACCAGACTCTCTACCAGACTCTACCAGACTCTCTACCAGACTCTCTACCAGACTCTCTACCAGACTCTCTACCAGACACTCTACAAGACTCTCTACCAGACTCTATACCAGACTCTCTACCAGACTCTACCAGACTCTCTACCAGACTCTCTAGAAGACTCTCTACCAGACTCTCTACCAGACTCTCTACCAGACTCTCTACCAGACTCTCTAGAAGACTCTCTACCAGACTCTACCAGACTCTCCACCAGTCTCTCTAGAAGACTCTCTACCAGACTCTACCAGACTCTCTACCAGACTCTACCAGACTCTCTACCAGTCTCTCTAGAAGACTCTCTACCAGACTCTCTACCAGACTCTACCAGACTCTCTACCAGACTCTACCAGACTCTCTACCAGACTCTACCAGACTCTCTACCAGTCTCTCTAGAAGACTCTCTACCAGACTCTCTACCAGACTCTCTACCAGACTCTCTACCAGACTCTCTACCAGACTCTAGAAGACTCTCTACCAGACTCTCTACCAGACTCTCTACCAGACTCTACCAGACTCTCTACCAGACTCTCTACCAGACTCTCTACCAGACTCTCTACCAGACACTCTACAAGACTCTCTACCAGACTCTATACCAGACTCTCTACCAGACTCTACCAGACTCTCTACCAGACTCTCTAGAAGACTCTCTACCAGACTCTCTACCAGACTCTCTACCAGACTCTCTAGAAGACTCTCTACCAGACTCTCTACCAGACTCTCTACCAGACTCTCTACCAGACTCTCTACCAGTCTCTCTAGACGACTCTCTACCAGACTCTCTACCAGACTCTCTACCAGACTCTCTACCAGACTCTCTACCAGTCTCTCTAGAAGACTCTCTACCAGACTCTACCAGACTCTCTACCAGACTCTACCAGACTCTCCACCAGTCTCTCTAGAAGACTCTCTACCAGACTCTACCAGACTCTCTACCAGACTCTCTACCAGACTCTCTACCAGTCTCTCTAGAAGACTCTCTACCAGACTCTCTACCAGACTCTACCAGACTCTCTACCAGACTCTACCAGACTCTCTACCAGACTCTACCAGACTCTCTACCAGTCTCTCTAGAAGACTCTCTACCAGACTCTCTACCAGACTCTCTACCAGACTCTCTACCAGACTCTACCAGACTCTCTACCAGACTCTACCAGACTCTCTACCAGTCTCTCTAGAAGACTCTCTACCAGACTCTACCAGACTCTCTACCAGACTCTCTACCAGACTCTCTACCAGTCTCTCTAGAAGACTCTCTACCAGACTCTCTACCAGACTCTCTACCAGTCTCTCTAGAAGACTCTCTACCAGTCTCTCTAGAAGACTCTCTACCAGACTCTCTACCAGACTCTCTACCAGACTCTCTACCAGACTCTCTACCAGACTCTAGAAGACTCTCTACCAGACTCTCTACCAGACTCTCTACCAGACTCTACCAGACTCTCTACCAGACTCTCTAGAAGACTCTCTACCAGACTCTCTACCAGACTCTCTACCAGACTATCTAGAAGACTCTCTACCAGACTCTCTACCAGACTCTCTACCAGACTCTCTACCAGACTCTACCAGACTCTCTACCAGACTCTCTACCAGACTCTACCAGACTCTCTAGAAGACTCTCTACCAGACTCTCTACCAGACTCTCTACCAGTCTCTCTACCAGTCTCTCTACCAGACTCTCTACCAGACTCTCTACCAGACTCTACCAGACTATCTACCTGTCTCTCTAGAAGACTCTCTACCAGACTCTCTTCCAAACTCTACCAGACTCTCTACCAGACTCTACCAGACTCTCTACCAGTCTCTCTAGAAGACTCTCTACCAAACTCTACCAGACTCTCTACCAGACTCTCTATCAGACTCTCTACCAGTCTCTCTAGAAGACTCTCTACCAGACTCTCTACCAGACTCTCTACCAGTCTCTCTAGAAGACTCTCTACCAGTCTCTCCAGAAGTCTCTCTACCAGACTCTCTACCAGACTCTACCAGACTCTACCAGACTCTCTACCAGACTCTCTAGAAGACTCTCTACCAGACTCTCTACCAGACTCTCTACCAGACTCTCTAGAAGACTCTCTACCAGACTCTCTACCAGACTCTCTACCAGACTCTCTACCAGACTATCTACCAGACTCTCTACCAGACTCTCTACCAGACTCTCTACCAGACTCTACCAGACTCTCTACCAGACTCTCTACCAGACTCTACCAGACTCTCTAGAAGACTCTCTACCAGACTATCTACCAGACTCTCTACCAGTCTCTCTACCAGTCTCTCTACCAGACTCTCTACCAGACTCTACCAGACTCTCTACCAGACTCTCTACCAGACTCTCTACCAGACTCTCTACCAGACTCTAACAGACTCTCTACCAGTCTCTCTAGAAGACTCTCTACCAGACTCTCTACCAGACTCTCTACCAGTCTCTCTAGAAGAATCTCTACCAGTCTCTCTAGAATACTCTCTACCAGACTCTCTACCAGACTCTCTACCAGACTCTCTACCAGACTCTAGAAGACTCTCTACCAGACTCTCTACCAGACTCTCTACCAGACTCTACCAGACTCTCTACCAGACTCTCTAGAAGACTCTCTACCAGACTCGCTACCAGACTCTCTACCAGTCTCTCTAGAAGACTCTCTACCAGTCTCTCTAGACGACTCTCTATCAGACTCTACCAGAATCTCTACCAGACTCTCTACCAGACTCTCTACCAGACTCTCTACCAGACTCTAGAAGACTCTCTACCAGACTCTCTACCAGACTCTCTACCAGACTCTACCAGACTCTCTACCAGACTCTCTAGAAGACTCTCTACCAGACTCGCTACCAGACTCTCTACCAGACTCTCTACCAGACTCTCTAGAAGACTCTCTACCAGACTCTCTACAAGACTCTCTACCAGACTCTCTACCAGACTCTAGAAGACTCTCTACCAGACTCTCTACCAGACTCTCTACCAGACTCTCTACCAGACTCTCTAGAAGACTCTCTAGAAGACTCTCTACCAGACTCTCTACCAGACTCTCTACCAGACTCTCTACAAGACTCTACCAGACTCTCTACCAGACTCTCTACCAGACTCTCTACCAGACTCTCTACTAGACTCTCTACCAGACTCTCTACCAGACTCTCTACCAGACTCTCTAGAAGACTCTAGAAGACTCTCTACCAGACTCTCTAGAAGACTCTAGAAGACTCTCTACCAGACTCTCTACCAGACTCTCTACCAGACTCTCTACTAGACTCTCTACCAGACTCTCTACCAGACTCTCTACCAGACTCTCTACAAGACTCTCTACCAGACTCTCTATCAGACTATCTACCAGACTCTCTACCAGACTCTAGAAGACTCTCTAGAAGACTCTCTACCAGACTCTCTACCAGACTCTCTACCAGACTCTCTACCAGACTCTCTACCAGACTCTCTACCAGTCTCTCTACCAGACTCTCTACCAGACTCTCTACCAGACTCTACCAGACTCTCTAGAAGACTCTCTACCAGACTCTCTAGAAGACTCTAGAAGACTCTCTACCAGACTCTCTAGAAGACTCTCTACCAGACTCTCTACAACCCCCACAGGTGTGACGGAACTGGTCTGGAAGTAGGGAGGTCGTTTTGTGCCAACAAAAATAAGGGGTTAAATATGTGTCCAAAAAAAACTACAATATAAGGACAGACACTTCAAAACCGTATTACTTCTGATTTATTTTTTGACTGTCTTTTTCTTTTGCCATTTATGAATGTGTTACTCAATGCGTTTCTATGGGCTATAGAAGTAAAGACCAAATTCAATGTGTTAATCAATGTGTTTCTATGGGCTATAGAAGTAAAGACCAAATTCAATGTTTTATCAAATAATAGTTCATTTAAATGTTTCTGTAATTCACCTCTGTCCCTAAGCAGTTTGTTTAACCAGGTTGTTATGCAGGTGAATGAGGACCCAAAAGCAACTTGGCGAAAACAGAGTCTTTAATCCAGTAAAGTAAATCTACAATCATAAAGCATAATTCCACTCGTAATGACGAGAACAGACTGGAGACTCGATCATGAACTGCAGGTTGCCTCGGGAAGGCACTTGAACGTAGCAGACTCAGACACCTGCTCACCACGCAGCATCTGAGGGAAACACGACACGACAGGGCGATACACAGACACAGCACGGTGAACAATAGACAAGGATCCGACAGGGCAGAAACGGAAAACAAGGGGAGAAATAGGGACTCTAATCAGGGGGAAAGATAGGGAACAGGTGTGGGAAGACTAAATGATTGATTTAGGGGAATAGGAACAGCTGGGAGCAGGAACGGAGCGATAGAGAGAAGAGAGAGAGGGAGGAAGAGAGAAAGAGGGGAACGAACCTAAAAAGACCAGCAGGGGGAAAACGAACAGAGGGAAAAGCAAAATGACAAGACAAAATAAGACAAAACATGACAGTACCCCCCCCACTCACCGAGCGCCTCCTGGCGCTCTCGAGGAGGAACACTGGCGGCAACGGAGGAAATCATAGATCACAAACGGTCCAGCACGTCCCGAGAAAGAACCCAACTCCTCTCCTCAGGACCGTAACGAAAAACGATAAAAAGGGAAACTAGGGTACTACTCTAAAAAAAAAATGAGACACGGGTAGAGAACTGAAAGCTTTAGAGCAAACAGGACCAAACAGGCCAGGAGAGTAACAACTAGGGACAGATTGAGACACAGCAAGGGCAGGAACAAGAACAGGAGAGATGCGATGGCAGGGAACAGACTGAGACCCAGCAAGACCAGGAGCAGAAGCAGAAAAAAAATTACCAGACTTCTTCTGCGCGCAGTCTGAACACGCAGCCACGAAACGGCGCGTGTCACGCTCCTGAGTAGGCCACCAAAACCGCTGGCGAATAGAAGCAAGCGTACCCCGAACGCCGGGATGGCCAGCTAACTTGGCAGAGTGAGCCCACTGAAGAACAGCCAGACGAGTAGAAACAGGAACGAAAAGAAGGTTACTAGGACAAGCGCGCGGCGACGCAGTGTGCGTGAGTGCTTGCTTAACCTGTCTCTCAATTCCCCAGACAGTCAACCCGACAACACGCCCAACAGGAAGGATCCCTCGGGATCGGTAGAAGCCACAGAAGAACTAAAGAGACGGGATAAAGCATGAGGCTTGGTGTTCTTAGTACCCGGGCAATAAGAAATAACGAACTCGAAACGAGCGAAAAACAACGCCCAACGAGCATGACGCGCATTCAGTCGTTTGGCATAACGGATGTACTCAAGGTTCTTTTGGTCAGTCCAAACGACAAAAGGAACGGTCGCCCCCTCCAACCACTGTCGCCATTTGCCTAGGGCTAAACGGATGGCGAGCAGTTCGCGGTTAGCCACATCATAGTTACGTTCCGACGGTGACAGGCGATGAGAAAAATACGCACAAGGGTGGACCCCATCGTCAGTATCGGAGCGCTGGGACAGAATGGCTCCCACGCCCACCCCCGACGCGTCAACCTCAACAATAAACTGTTTAGTGACGTCAGGTGCAACAAGGATAGGAGCGGATGCAAAACGCTTCTTGAAGAGATCAGAACAACAATCATACGACCGGTGAGGAGGAAGGGAGTTGGTTCTGGACCGACTGAAGACCGTGCGCAGACCATGATATTCCTCCGGCACTCCTGTCAAATCACCAGGTTCCTCCTGAGAAGAGGGGACAGAACAAACAGGAGAAATAGCAGACATTAAACACGTCACATGACAAGAAACGTTCCAGGAAAGGATAGAATTACTAGACCAATCAAAAGAAGGATTATGACACACTAGCCAGGGATGACCCAAAACAACAGGTGTAAAAGGTGAACAAAAAATCAAAAAGAAATGGTCTCACTATGGTTACCAGATACAGTGAGGGTTAAAGGTAGTGTTTCATATAATATACTGGGGAGAGGACTACCATCCAAGGCAAACATGACCGTGGGCTCCCCTAACTGTCTGAGAGGAATGTCATGTTCCCGCGCCCAGGCTTCGTCCATAAAACAGCCCTCTGCCCCAGAGTCTATTAATGCACTGCAGGAAGCTGCCGATCCCGTCCAGCGTAGATGGACTGGTAAGGTAGTACATGTACTTGACGGAGAGGACCGTCTAGTAGCGCTTATCAGTCGCCCTCCGCTTACTGATGAGCTCTGGCCTTTAACTGGACATGAAATGACAAAATGACCAGCGGAACCGCAATAGAGACAGAGGCGGTTGGTGATTCTCCGTTCCCTCTCCTTAGTCGAGATGCGAATACCCCCCAGCTGCATGGGCTCAACACCTGAGTCAGTGGGGAAAGACGGTAGTGTCGGAGAGAGGGAGACACAGTTAACGCGAGCTCTCTTCTATGAGCTCGGTGACGAAGATCTACCCGTCGTTCAATGCGAATAGCGAGTTCAATCAAAGAATCCACGCTGGATGGAACCTCCCGAGAGAGAATCTCATCCTTAACCTTAGCGTGGAGTCCCTCCAGAAAACGAGCGAGCAACGCCTGCTCGTTCCAGTTACTGGAGGCAGCAAGAGTGCGAAACTCTATAGAGTAATCCGTTATGGATCGATTACCTTGACATAGGGAAGACAGGGACCAGGAAGCTTCTTTCCCAAAAACTGAGCGATCAAAACCCTTATCATCTCCTCTTTAAAGTTCAGATAATTGTTAGTACACTCAGCGCTTGCCTCCCAGATAGCTGTGCCCCACTGCCGAGCCCGACCAGTAAGGAGTGATATGACGTAGGCAATCCGAGCTCTCTCTCTTGAGTATGTGTTGGGTTGGAGAGAGAACACAATATCACACTGGGTGAGAAAGGAGCGGCACTCAGTGGGCTGCCCAGAATAACATGGTGGGTTATTAACCCTAGGTTCCAGAGGCTCGGAAGAACCGGAAGTAGCTGGTGACACGAGACGAAGACTCTGATACTGTCCTGAGAGGTCGGAGACCTGAGCGGCCAGGGTCTCAACGGCATGCCGAGCAGCAGACAATTCCTGCTCGTGTCTGCCGAGCATCGCTCCCTGGAACTCGAGAGTAGAGTAGAGAGAATCCATAGTCGCTGGGTCCATTCTTGGTCGGATCCTTCTGTTATGCAGGTGAATGAGGACCCAAAAGCAACTTGGCGAAAACAGAGTCTTTAATCCAGTAAAGTAAATCTACAATCATAAAGCATAATTCCACTCGTAATGACGAGAACAGACTGGAGACTCGATCATGAACTGCAGGTTGCCTCGGGAAGGCACTTGAACGTAGCAGACTCAGACACCTGCTCACCACGCAGCATCTGAGGGAAACACGACACGACAGGGCGATACACAGACACAGCACGGTGAACAATAGACAAGGATCCGACAGGGCAGAAACGGAAAACAAGGGGAGAAATAGGGACTCTAATCAGGGGGAAAGATAGGGAACAGGTGTGGGAAGACTAAATGATTGATTTAGGGGAATAGGAACAGCTGGGAGCAGGAACGGAGCGATAGAGAGAAGAGAGAGAGGGAGGAAGAGAGAAAGAGGGGAACGAACCTAAAAAGACCAGCAGGGGGAAAACGAACAGAGGGAAAAGCAAAATGACAAGACAAAATAAGACAAAACATGACACAGGTAGACTAGTTGAGAACAAGTTCTCATTTACAACTGCGACCTGGCCAAGATAAAGCAAAGCAGTGTGAACAGACAACAAACACAGAGTTACACATGGAATAAACAATAAACAAGTCAATAACACAGTAGAAAAAAAATAGGAAGAAAAAGTCTATATACATTATGTGCAATAGTCATGAGGAGGTAGGCGAATAATTACAATTTAGCAGATTAACACTGGAGTGATAAATGATCAGATGGTCATGTACAGGTAGAGATATTGGTGTGCAAAAGAGCAGAACATTAAATAAATAAAAGCAGTATGGGGATGAGGTAGGTAGATTGGGTGGGCTATTTACAGATGGGCTATGTACAGCTGCAACGATCGGTTAGCTGCTCAGATAGCAGATGTTTAAAGTTGATGAGGGAGATAAAAGTCTCCAACTTCAACGATTTTTTCAATTCGTTCCAGTCACAGGCAGCAGAGAACTGGAAGGAAAGGCGGCCAAATGAGGTGTTGGCTTTAGGGATGATCAGTGAGATACACCTGCTGGAGCGCGTGCTACGGATGGGTGCTGAACTGAGATAAGGCGGAGCTTTACCTAGCATGGAATTGTAGATGACCTGGAGCCAGTTTGAAAATCTATGTTGGCTTTGGTATTAACATCCAGCTAACGTTAGTGGGAATTTAAATCACCCTGCTCCCTCGGCTTTCCCCCATGTTCTCCTGACAAACTGTTTAACTTTTTAATCTAAGAATGATAACTTTGAACTATTAATAACAAAGGACTATCTTAGTCTGAATTGTATTGAAAGATATTTTGTGCTGAGCTCAATTTCACCCAGCTGATAACCAAGCCTACACGGCCAAATCCACAAGACGCAGTGAAATCTATCCCGATCTTACTCTGACAAAATACACCAGTGAAATATGCTGCCAGTGGTGTTTTCTCTCTGGATATTTAGTGACCATTGCTCAGTTGTCTGTGTTGATTGTTCTTACATTGCACTTGTTGCGGCATAGGCTTTAAACCATGTCATAACATAGATAGAAACTAATTGAAAATGACAGGTAGTTAATGGCAGGGTTGCCTTCGAAATCAAATCAATCTGCTATTCTGCACATGAGCAAGGCGGTTAAACCCCCCCCCCCCCCCAACAACTGCTCCCTGGCACCGAAGACGTGGATGTCGATTAAGAGAGAGAGAGAGAGAGAGAGAGAGAGAGAGAGAGAGAGAGAGAGAGAGAGAGAGAGAGAGAGAGAGAGAGAGAGAGAGAGAGAGAGAGAGAGAGAGAGAGAGAGGAGAGAGAGAGAGGGAGAGGGAGCTAGAGAGAGAGAGAGAGAGTGTGAGAGAGAGAGAAGGAGAGAGAGAGCTAGAGAGAGAGAGAGAGGGAGCTAGAGAGAGAGAGTGTGTGAGAGAGAGAGAGAGAGAGAGAGAGAGAGAGAGAGAGAGAGAGAGAGAGAGAGAGAGAGAGAGAGAGAGAGAGAGAGAGAGAGAGAGAGAGAGAGCTAGAGCTAGAGAGAGAGAGAGAGAGAGAGAGAGAGAGAGAGAGAGAGAGAGAGAGAGAGAGAGAGGAGAGAGAGAGAGAGAGAGAGAGAGAGGGCGAGGGAGCTAGAGAGAGAGAGAGAGAGTGTGTGAGAGAGAGAGAGGGCGAGGGAGCTAGAGAGAGAGAGAGAGAGTGTGTGAGAGAGAGGGAAGGCGAGAGAGAGCTAGAGAGAGAGAGAGGGAGCTAGAGAGAGAGACAGAGAGAGAGAGAGAGAGAGAGAGAGAGAGAGAGACAGAGACAGAGAGAGAGAGACCGAGAGAGAGAGAGACAGAGACAGAGAGAGAGAGAGAGAGAGAGAGAGAGAGAGAGAGAGAGAGAGAGAGAGAGAGAGAGAGAGAGAGAGAGAGAGAGAGAGAGAGAGAGAGAGAGAGAGAGAGAGAGAGAGAGAGAGAGAGAGAGAGAGAGAGAGAGAGAGAGAGAGAGAGAGAGAGAGAGAGAGAGAGAGAGAGAGAGAGAGAGACAGAGAGAGAGAGACAGAGAGAGAGAGACCGAGAGAGAGAGAGAGAGACAGAGACAGAGAGAGAGAGAGAGAGAGAGAGAGAGAGAGAGAGAGAGAGAGAGAGAGAGAGAGAGAGAGAGAGAGAGAGAGAGAGACCGAGAGAGAGAGAGAGAGAGAGAGAGAGAGAGAGAGAGAGAGAGAGAGAGAGAGAGAGAGAGAGAGAGAGAGAGAGATCTGTTTTCTGAGCAATTGAGAAATGCAGTGTTAAGGGATAAAGTCATATCATCATTAAAAAGGAACAAAGTGCAGCATAAACCTAAAGCTAAAATCATGCATAATTTTGTCAGAAGTTCAATATTTACGAAGTCTGTCCTCGAGACATTGTTAAAGGGCTAACCCTAACCCTTTTTATGTTGACGTGCTTGATCGTTCCTGATACCAAACTCAAAGTCCTCCTGACTTCAGAGTCTGGAAAGGTTGTTTTGATGTTGTCGGCACGATGCGTTGATGTTGAACGGGGCTAACTCGTCAACAACAAAACAGTTCCTCCGCCGAGAAGAAGAGAGAATTATCAATCGTCAAATTTCAAATTCATAAGAGTCTGGACTGATTACCTGAACGGTATTATATACACTACCTGTCAAACGTTTTACAACACCGACTCATTCAATGGTTTTTCTTTATTTTTTACAATTTTCTACATTTTAGAATAATAGTGAAGACATCAAAAATGACAACGTAACACATGTAGTAAACAAACAAAAAAATATATATATATTTTAGATTTGAGATTCTTCAAATAGCAAATAGTTTGTTTCCACCTAAGTTCATGCCTTAAACTCTGCTCTTGCATGGGCCCAACTGTACAGTGTGGCGATGACCATTCAAAACTTTAATAATTAATGACATGCAGTACATGGTCCTTATCTCCTTCATATTTACATGACCTGGAGCTTAGGTTCAAACCAGAGCAACTTTCATAAGGTCAGTCGTGGTCTTTTCAGAACCTCTGTTACACTCTCGCATTCTCAATGCCCAGAATTATTTTATTTCACAGAATCTTTTCACGTGTTCGTTTTCAAAAGGAAAAAAAAGCGAACAAAATCAACAACTTCATAGTTTAGAACAAAAAATGGAAGAAAAATTAAATGTTTTCTACAATAACCAATATCACTCCCTAGAGACACAACCCTATCTAACTATCCTTGGATGGATTTTCTAGAATTAGAATAGGCCTACGTGGAAAACTCAAGGCAGAGAAACCGTTAATGGCGCTGTAATGGGAAATACTATTATTTCCATGACAGAATTTTTTTAATCTTTTTTTTTTTAGACTGAAGAGTGTAGATGTTTTCAAACACAGTGCCTTCAGAAGGTATTCACACCCCCCTTTGACATTTTCCTCAGTGAGTTGTTGTTACAGCCAGAATTTAAAATGGGTGACATTGAGATTCTGTGTCATTGGCCTATACACTATATCACATAATGTCAAAGTGGAATTATGTTTTTTCAAATTTTTCTAATTGGTTAAAAATAAAAAAAAGATGAAAAGATGAAATGTCTCTAAGTATTCAACCCCTTTGTTATGACAAGCCTAAATATGTTCAGGAGTCAAATGTGCTTAACATGTCCCATAATAACTTGCCTGGACTCACTCTGTGTGCAATAATAGTGTTTAACATACAATTATCTGTAAAGTCCCTCAGTCGAGCAGTGTATTTATAAACACAGAGTCAACCAGAAAGATCAGGGAGGTTTTCCAATGCCTTGCAACCAATGGCACCTATTGGTAGATGGGTAAAACATAAATAAAGCTGACACAGAATATCCCTTTAAAAATGGTGAAGTTATTAATTACACCTTGGATGTTGTATCAATACACCCAGTCACTACAAAGATACAGGCGTCTTTCCTAACTCAGTTTCCGGAGAGAAAGGAAACTGCTCAAGGATTTTCACCATGAGGCCAATGGTGACTTTAAAACAGTTACAGATGGCTGTGATAGGAGAACACCGAGGATGAATCAACAGTAGTTACTCCACAATACTAACCTTATTGACAGAGTGAAAAGAAGTTAAAATATTCCAAAACATGCATTCCGTTTAGCAACAATACACTAAAACAACTGAAAAGAAATTAACCTTGTCCTGAATACAAAGCCTTATGTTTGGGGCAAATCCAACACATCACTGAGTACCGCTCTTCATGTTTTCAAGCATGGTCGTCGCTGCATCATGTTATGGGTATGCTTGTCATCGGCAAGGACGTTTGTTTGGGGATAAAATGAAATGGAATAGAGCTAAGCACAGATATAATCCTAGCGGAAAACCTGGTTCAGTCTGCTTTCCCACAGACACTGGGAGACAAATTCACCTTTCAGCAGGACAACAACCTAAAACACAAGGCCAAATATACACTGGAGTTGCTTTCCAAGAAAACATAGAATTTTCCCGAGTGACCGTTTCGACTTCAATCTGCTTGAGCATCTATGGAAAGACTTGAAAAAGGCTGTCTAGCAATGATGAACAACCAACGTGACAGAGCCTGAAACATTTTTGAAAAGATTAATGTGAAAATATTGTACAATCCAGGTGTGCAAAGCTCTTAAGAGACTTACCCAGAAAGCCCCACAGCTGTCAGAGCTGCTTCTACAAACTTATGTAAATTAGATAATTCTGTATTTCATTTTCAAAAACATTTGTAAACATTTCTAAAATCATGTTTACACATTGTCACAATGGGTGAGAAAACATATAATCCATTTTGAAATTTAGGCAACAACAAAATGTGCAATAAATCAAGGGGTATGAAAACTTCCTGCAACCTAAAAGTTGTATATCACGAAAATCCAACCTGAAAGCTTTTGGACAGCGGAGAAATATTGAGGGAATCTGGGTCAGAAAAATACACTCATATGACAGGTAAGATATAGAAAACCTTTTCCAACTGACAACCTCTAAGAAAAATATATCAACTATTGGAGCCAAGATTTAAAAAATAACTGACATCAGCACAAGATGGAGGGAATTTTGGAACATAACCAACTAAATTACAGTTAACAAAAAATCTACACTTTATCCAAGTATAAACTCACCGTCAACCTAGATGTATTATACAAGACACAAAATTCACAAATTCTACAGCACAACGGCAGAGTCATGTTGACAATGAGTTAATGACCCATGCCTTCTGAAAGTGGTATAAAGTTGGCTGTCAGAAGTTTTACAATGTAGGTTTACTTGTAATCCGTCGATCTGCATATTTCAAGGCATATGGGGGTGAAAGGCACTGGAGCGACAAACCGTCCTTGTTCTCTCTGCCTGGCCGGTTCTCCTCTTTCTCCACTGGGATTCTCTGCCTCTGACCCTGTTACGGGGGGGCTGAGTCACTGGTGCTCTTCCATGCCGTCCCTAGGAGGGGTGCGTCACTTGAGTGGGTTGAGTCACTGACGTGATCTTCCTGTCCGGGTTCGTGCCGTGGGGGAGATCCTCGTGGGCTATACTCGGCCTTGTCTCAGGGTAATAGGTTGGTGGTTGAAGATATCCCTCTAGTGGTGTGGGGGCTGTGCTTCGGAAAAGTGGGTGGGGTTATATCCTGCCCATGTGGACCTGTTTTTCTTATCCATTTCAGAATAATGTTGCAACGTAACAAAAAGTGAAAAGAGTAAAGCGGCCTGAATATTTTCCGAATGCACTGTAAATATGGAACTGAAATGCACTGTAAATATGGAACTGAAATGCACTGTAAATATGGAACTGAAATGCACTGTAAATATGGAACTGAAATGCACTGTAAATATGGAACTGAAATGCACTGTAAATATGAAACTGAAATGCACTGTAAATATGAAACTGAAATGCACTGTAAATATGAAACTGAAATGCACTGTAAATAGGAAACTGAAATGCACTGTAAATATGAAACTGAAATGCACTGTAAATATGAAACTGAAATGCACTGTAAATATGAGACTGAAATGCGTCACAATGTAACCTTTATTTAACTACGGAAAGTAGTTAACGATGGCCTACCCCGGGGCCAAACCCGGACGACGCTGTGCCAACTGTGCACCACCCTATGGGATGCAACTCGATCAAACATTTCCTCAACACATAATTAGCCTCGTGTACAGTAAATACTTGTGATACTGGCAAAAGTGGAAAAAAACAGTATATACATGTAGGATAAATGAATTACTAGATATATGGGGAAATATGAACGTGATAAAAAATATACAAGGGGAATTAAATAACGCACGTTCGTGCTGAAAGCTACTAAGTTCTTCAGACTGATTGAGTGTGTGGACAGGTGTCTTTTACACAGGTAACGAGTTCAAACGGGTGCAGTTAATACAGGTAATGAGTGGAGAACAGGAGGACTTCTTAAAGAAAAACTAACAGGTCTGTCAGAGCCGAATTCCTACTGGTTGGTAGGGGGTCAAATACTTATGTCATGCAATAAAATGCAAATGAATTACTTAAGAATCAATCAATGTGATTTTCTGGATTTTTGTTTTAGATTCCGTCTCTCACAGTTGAAGTGTACCTATGATAAAAATTACAGACCTCTACATGCTTTGTAAGTAGGAAAACCTGCAGAATCGGCAGTGTATCAAATACTTGTTCTCCCCACTGTACATACATACATAAAATGGCATTTGGTCATATGATAATGGCATTTGGTTGAGAGAGAGAGAGAGAGACAGAATGAACCCATGTTGAGGTGGGGAGAGGACGAACGTCATCAGGTGAGAAATTGAGTTAAAAAGCGGTTCAACTCTTCATTTCTGCTGACTGTAACCCAAGTGCTATACCGAAACAGATACAAGCTATGGACGTTAGCACCAGCACAAAGCCAAATCAATCACTTCCCAAGTTTATTGTTATCCAGACACGAGCTGACTTTGTAATTTCAAGAGATGTGGTTTCAAGATTTCCCCTGGCTGCATTACAGCGGATCTTTTTATAGGGAGTTTTATGCACCAATTTATTTCTGAAGATTTCACCCTTTGGCACAATATCAGACCCTGTATTTGTCAACACAGGCTTTAATAGTTGGAATAAGACTATTGAGAAGTTCTCAGCTCATGCGAAAAGTCACTCCCACTGCAACTCAGTTACAGTGGGCGCACTAAAATCAACCCATGTGGACTCACAGTTATCGACTGGATGCTACAAAAGCGGACTGAGACTATGGTGGAGTGGGGTCCACGTCCCGCGCCAGAGCCGCCACCGTGGACAGACGCCCACCCAGACCCTCCCCTATGGGTTTAGGTGTGCGGTCGGGAGGCTGCACCTTTAGGGGGGGGGGGGTGGTACTGTCACACCCTGGCCTTAGTTACCTTTGTTTTCTTTATTATTTTGGTTAGGGCAGGGTGTGACATGGGTGATTTATGTGTTTTGTCTTGTCTAGGGTTTTTTGTAGATTTAAGGGGTTGTGTTCTTTTAGGTGTCTAGGTAAGTCTATGGTTGCCTGGATTGGTTCTCAATCAGAGGCAGGTGTTTATCGTTGTCTCTGATTGGGAGCCATATTTAGGCAGCCATATTCTTTGGGTATTTTGTGGGTGATTGTTTCCTGTCTTTGTGTTTTCTGCACCAGTTAGGACTGTTTCGTTTTCCATGTTTATTGTTTTGTAGTTCGTTCATGTTAAGTGTCTCTTATTATAGAACCATGAACTATAACCACGCTGCGTTTTGGTCCACCTCTCCTTCCCAGGAAGAAAGCAGTGGCAACCGCTCAGGAAGGAGAAGCGTTCTGTCTCCTGGAGATGAACGTCATTTGGTGCAAAAAGTGCAAAGCAATCCCAGAAAAACAGCAAACCTTCACAAACCTTGTGAAGATGCTGGAGGAAACATTTAGAAAAGTATCTACATCCACAGTAAAACAAGTCCTATATCGACACGACATAAACGGCCGCTCAGCAAAGGAAGAAGCCACTACTCCAAAACTACCATATAAAAGCCAGACTACGGTTTGCAACTGCACATGGGGCCAAAGATCATACTTTTTGGAGAAATGTCCTCTGGTCTGATGAAATTAAAATTGAACTGTTTGGCCATAATGAACATCGTTATGTTTGGAGGAAAAAGGGGGAGGCTTGCAAGCCGAAGAACACCATCCCAACCGGGGGTGGCAGCATCATGTTGTGGGGGTGCTTTGCTGCAGGAGGGACTGGTGCACTTCACAAAATAGATGGCATCATGAAGGAGGAAAATTATGTGGATATATTGAAACAACATCTCAAGACATCAGTCAGGAAGTTTAAGCTTGGTCGCAAATGGGTCTTCCAAATAGACAATGATCCCAAGCATACTTCCAAAGTTGTGGCAAAATGGCTTTAAGGACAACAAAGTCAAGGTACTGGAGTGGCCATCACAAAGCTTTGACCTCAATTTTATAGAAAATGTGTGGGCAGAACTGAAAAAGCGTGTGCGAGCAAGGAGGCCTACAAACCTGACAAAGTTACACCAGCTCTGTCAGGAGGAATGGGCCGAAATTCACACAACTTATTGTGGGAATCTTGTGGAAGGCTACCCGAAACATTTGACCCAAGTTAAACAATTTAAAGGCAATGCTAAATACCAATTGAGTGTATGTAAAAGAAATTACATCTAAAATAAATCATACTTTCTTCTATTACTCTGACATTTCACATCCTTAAAATAAAGTGGTGATCCTAACTGACCTAAAACAGGGCATTTTTACTGGGATTAAATGTCAGGAATTGTGAAAAACTGAGTTTAAACGTATTTGGCTAAGCTGTATGTAAACTTCCGACTTCAACTGTAGCTGTGCAGCAACGCTCCTCATCCAACCTGACAGAGCTTGAGAGGAATGGAAGACTCCCCAATACAGGTGTGTCAAGTGTAACGTAGCGTAGCGTCATACCCATGTAGTGTAGCGTCATACCCACGTAGCGTAGCGTCATACCCACGTAGCGTAGCGTCATACCCACGTAGCATAGCATCATACCCACGAAGCGTAGCGTCATACCCATGTAACGTAGCGTCATACCCACAAAGCGTAGCGTCATACCCACGTAGCGTAGCGTCATACCCACGAAGTGTAGCGTCATACCCACGTAGCGTAGCGTCATACCCACGTAGCGTAGCGTCATACCCAAGTAGCGTAGCGTCATACCCACGTAGCGTAGCGTCATACCCACCAAGCGTGGCGTCATACCCACGAAGCGTAGCGTCATACCCACGAAGCGTAGCGTCATACCCACGAAGCGTAGCGTCATACCCACGAAGCGTAGCGTCATACCCACGTAGCGTAGCGTCATACCCACGTAGCGTAGCGTCATACCCACGTAGCGTAGCGTCATACCCACGAAGCGTAGCGTCATACCCACGTATCGTAGCGTCATACCCACGTAGCGTAGCGTCATACCCCAGGTAGCGTAGCGTCATACCCACGTAGCGTAGCGTCATACCCACGAAGCGTGGCGTCATACCCACGAAGCGTAGCGTCATACCCACGAAGCGTAGCATCATACCCACGAAGCGTAGCGTCATACCCACGAAGCGTAGCGTCATACCCACGTAGCGTAGCGTCATACCCACGTAGCGTAGCGTCATACCCACGTAGCGTAGCGTCATACCCCAGGTAGCGTAGCGTCATACCCACGTAGCGTAGCGTCATACCCACGAAGCGTGTCGTCATACCCACGAAGCGTAGCGTCATACCCACGAAGCGTAGCGTCATACCCACGTAGCGTAGCGTCATACCCACGTAGCGTAGCGTCATACCCACGAAGCGTAGCGTCATACCCACGAAGCGTAGCGTCATATCCACGTAGCGTAGCGTCATACCCACGTAGCGTAGCGTCATACCCACGTAGCGTAGCGTCATACCCCATGTAGCGTAGCGTCATACCCACGTAGCGTAGCGTCATACCCACGTAGCGTAGCGTCATACCCACATAGCGTAGCGTCATACCCACGGAGTGTAGCGTCATACCCACGAAGTGTAGCGTCATACCCACGTAGCATAGCATCATACCCACGAAGCGTCATACCCACGAAGACTCAAGTCTGTAATCAGTCCCAAATGTTCTTCAACAAAGTACTGAGTAAAAGGTCTGAATGCTTGCTGTATGTAAATATGATATTTCATATTTTATAAATGTGAAAAATTGTAATAAAACCTATTTTTGCTTTGTTATTATGGGGTATTGTGTGTAGATTGGTGAATGTTTTATTTAGAAAAAAATTAGACTAAGGCTTTAGTGACAGTGACTAAGTTCATGGCAGGATACTGGGTGGAGGCCAGCTAGTGATGGCTATTTAACAGTCTGATGGCCTTAAGATAGAAAGTCTCTCGGTCCCAGCTTTGATGCACCTGTACTGACCTCGCCTTCTAGATGATAGCGGGGTGAACAGACAATAGCTCGGGTGGTTTTTGTCCTTGATGATCTTTTTGGCCTTCTTGTGACATCGGGTGCTGTAGGTGTCCTGGAGGGCAGGCAGTGTGCCCCTGGTGATGCGTTGTGCAGACCGCACCACCCTCTGGAAAGTCTTGCAGTTGCGGGCAGTGCAGTTGCCGTGCCAGGCGATGATACAGCCCGATAGGATGCTCTCAATGGTGCATCTGTAAAAGTTTGTGAGGATTTTAGGTGACAAGCTAAATTTCTTCAGCCTCCTGGAGGTTGAAAAGACATTGTAACACCTTCTTCACCACAATCTCTGTGTGGGTTTCAGATTGTCAGTGACGGGGTGGGGTGTTGACACCAGAACCTATTTACCCTATTAATTTTGGAAAACTGAAAGCATGAACCACTGCATTTAACCAGGTCAAGGTGACCGGAAACATGACCAAATACAAACAGTGTAGCTATTCCCTCCGCAAGGCAGTCAAACAAGCTAAACATCAGTATAGAGACAAAATAGAGTGGCAATTCAACGGCTCAGACACGAGAGGTATGTGGCAGGGTCTACAGTCAATCAAGGACTATAAAAGGAAAACCAGCCCCGTCGCGGACCAGGATGTCTTGCTCCCAGACAGACTAAACAACTTCTTTGCTCGCTTTGAGGACAATGTGCCACTGACACGGCCCGCTACCAAAACCTGCGGGCTCTCTTTCACTGCAGCCAACGTGAGTAAAACATTTAAACGTGTTAACCCTCGCAAGGTTGCAGGCCCAGACAGCATCCCCAGGAGCGTCCTCAGAACATGCGCAGACCAACTGTCTGGTGTGTTTACGGACATATTCAATAAATCCTTATGCTGTTCCCACATGTTTCAAGAGGGCCACCATTGTTCCTGTTCCCAAGAAAGCTAAGGTAACTGAGCTAAATGACTACCGCCCCGTAGCACTCACTTCCATCATCATGAAGTGCTTTGAGAGACTAGTCAAGGACCATATCACCTCCACCCTACCCTACACCCTAGACCCACTCCAATTTGCTTACCGCCCCAATAGGTCCACAGGCAACGCAATCGCAATCATACTGCACACTGCCCTAACCTATCTAGACAAGAGGAATACCTATGTGAGAATGCTGTTCATTGACTACAGCTCAGCATTCAACACCATAGTACCCTCTAAAGACCCTGGGTCTCGACCCCGCCCTGTGCAACTGGGTCCTGGAATTCCTGACGGACCGCCCCCAGATGGTGAGGGTAGGTAACAACATCTCCACCCCGCTGATCCTCAACACTGGGGCCCCACGAGGGTGAGTTCTCAGTCCTCTCCTGTACTCCCTGTTCACCAACGACTGCGTGGCCATGCAGGCCTCCAACTTAATCATCAAGTTTGCAGACAACACTACAGTGGTAGGCTTGATTACCAACAACAACGAGACGGCCTACAGGGAGGAGGTGAGGGCTCTCGGAGTGTGGTGTCAGGAATAAAACCTCACACTCAACGTCAACAAAACTAAGGAGATGACCGTGGACTTCAGGAAACAGCAGAGGGAGTAGCCCCCTATCCACATCGATGGAACAGTAGTGGAGAGGGTAGCAAGTTTTAAGTTCCTCGGCGTACACATCACGGACAAACTGAATTGGTCCACCCACACAGACAGCGTGGTTAAGAAGGCGCAGCAGCGCCTCTTCAACCTCAGGAGGCTGAAGAAATTTGGCTGGTCACCAAAAACACTCACAAACTTTTACAGATACATAATCGAGAGCATGCTGTCGGGCTGTATCACCACCTGGTACGGCAACTGCTCCGCCCATAACCGCAAGGCTCTCCAAAGGGTAGTGAGGTCTGCACAACGCATCACCGGGGGCAAACTACCTGCCCTCCAAGACACCTACACCATCCGATGTCACAGGAAGGCCAAAAATATCATCAAGGACAACAACCACCCGAGCCACTGCCTGTTCACCCCGCTATCATCCAGAAGGCGAGGTCTGTACAGGTGCATCAAAGCAGGGACCGAGAGACTGAAAAACAGCTTCTATCTCAAGGCCATCAGACTGTTAAACAACCATCACTAACATTGAGTGGCTGCTGCCAACACACTGACTCAACTCTAGCCACTTTAATAATGGAAAAATGTATGTAATAAAGGTATCACTAGCCACTTTAAACAATGCCACTTTATATAATGTTCACATATCCTACATTACTCATCTCATATGTATATACTGTATTCTATATCATCCACTGCATCTTGCCTATGCCACTCTATACCATCAGTCATTCATATATATATTTTTAAGTACATATTCTTATTCATTTCTTTACACTTGTGTGTATAAGGTAGTTGTTGTGAAATTGTTAGGTTAGATTACTCGTTGGATATTACTGCATTGTCGGAACTAGAAGCACAAGCGTGTTTGATGTGACAAATAAAATTTGATTTGATTTGACCCCCTCAAATATGCAACACAAAGTTACAGCCTTGTAGAGGAGAATCCATGTGCCATTTCATGAGGATACCTGGACCACCTATTGATGTGTACCTTTTGTTAAGTAAATCCAGGTTAAAACAAGGTGAATAGGAGACTGGAGTAGGACTACTGAGATAGAATATACACAGTAGCCTCAGCCTGAGTCACTGCAGAGAAATGACGATGGATTCACAGCACAACAACGTGGCTTCCAACAGGGGGCAGATGGAAACCAAGCCTTGAGGCAGAGAGAGAGAGAGAGAGAGAGAGAGAGAGAGAGAGAGAGAGAGAGAGAGAGAGAGAGAGAGAGAGAGAGAGAGAGAGAGAGAGAGAGAGAGAGAGAGAGAGAGAGAGAGAGAGAGAGAGAGAGAGAGAGAGAGAGAGAGAGAGAGAGAGAGAGAGAGAGACAGAGAGAGAGAGAGAGAGAGAGAGAGAGAGAGAGAGAGAGAGAGAGAGAGAGAGAGAGAGAGAGAGAGAGAGGCAGAGAGAGAGAGAGGCAGAGAGAGAGAGAGAGAGAGAGAGAGAGAGAGAGAGAGAGAGAGAGAGAGAGAGAGAGAGAGAGAGAGAGAGAGAGAGATAAGACATCAAACCTTTGAGGTGCAGATACAGTAAACACAACTATGCAAATGAGAAGAAATGTGGTGTGACCTGCTCCCACTTCTCCGGATCACAATTCTGCTGTTTTTTGAGGCCTTGACTCATTCTTTAAACCTCACACATCTACAGTAGCTTAGTTTCTGATATGATTCAGCTTCAGCAAAGCCTAGTGGAAAGAGATAAACGGCAGGGAGAGGTGGTGGTGACTGTTGCAATGATCACTTACCTGGATTCTAGATTATAACACGGATATGTGGGCTGCAAATACTGTAACAGACTTGAGGCAACTTATGACCAAAATACGATCAAATTACGTATGGCAATATTGACATCCTGAGTGAGCATGAGCAACACTGGCTATAGGCTGTTTTCTAGACTAAACTTCCAAAGAAGTACTGTAAATTATTGAATAAATGCCTCTGCTGAGGAAGCCAGAGTCTCTTCCCTCCATTCTTGGCTGAGTTCCTTCCTGTCCCAGTCAGACAGTAACACACGCGGCTGTGACACATTCCAGCTTTTCCTGCTATGACACATTCCATCTATTTATACTTCCTTTTGGCACAGGGAGTCAGGAAATGAGATGTGTCCCTTTAAAGCAACCAGTACCCCCCCCCCCTCCCCGCAATATATATTTCCCATATAAAGCCTATATTAAAGTAGCCGCACTTGAATATTCAAATGAGCTACCAACTCCACGTGGGGCAGGGCGACACGTACTGGCTAATAGGCTTGTTTTGTTTTACACCTGCGACAGTTTAACCAAGTCCAAGAGTGGATGGATTCAGGAATTGGAACAAGCATTATGGAACTACTTGGGTGCTTTACTATAAGAGCGAACGTGAATTGTTTCTGTCCATTGCTTTGTCACTAATTTCCCAATATTGTTTTGTTGTTAGCTATCAGCTAACTAGCTAGGTACACTGTATAGGAGTTACCGTGAATTTGACAGAAGCTTAGAGGCAGCTCGGTGACAAGTAAAATTCTGTATTTCATATTACAGTACACCTACTGTAATATAAATACGGTATCAACTTTATAATACAGTAAATACATTTTTTTTAAACGTACTGTATTACACTGTAAAATATTAAAACATACGGTAAATGCTACTGTAATCAGAATGAATGAATGAATGGTTGAATGAAATTCATTGAGGGGGGGTTGTATTTCACAGTATGTTGTACTGTAATTACAAGGGATTGGTTGTAGCAGGTTGGCAGCAAGGTAAAGTGTTTACACATTACATCATATTCATCCATATTTGGTGTCACTTCTCGAGAGCTTAACAAAGGCCTTCAAACTTGTAGTGACGACAGGGCAAAACAGACCAAACAATGTTCACCAATTAAGGTTTAAGACTTGCTGCCACTCCAAACACTCCCCTATACATTTTTAAATGACGGTGCACAGTAACCACATAGGAGTTAAATTGGTGCAGCATTCTCACACGCACGGGTGCAATAAATATAGCCTCTTACAAGACACACCTCAAAATATGTTAATGAGCCTCTTACAAGACACACCTCAAAATATGTTAATGAGCCTCTTACAAGACACACCTCAAAATATGTTAATGAGCCAGAAATAACTAGCGACACCCACTAGTTGTCAAAAGGTTGTTTTGTGCTCCAACGATACAGTACAGGTACTGTATTCTGTAGGGTTCAATTACAGAACCACTCAAAATACAGCAATTTCCCCGCCCATAACATTTTCCCACAATGCACCATAATTTACAGTATGCTGCAGTAAAACAGTTTCAGAGTATTTTACTGTTAATAATACCCTCAAATTACTGTAGAAATTACAGTTCTGTTACAATGTAGCTATAGTTGTGATTGCTTGTAGCTAAGCTAACTTGCGCTGCTACCTATATATATATATATTTTTTTTTTAACCTTTATTTAACCAGGCAAGTCAGTTAAGAACACATTCTTATTTTCAATGACGGCCTGGGAACAGTGGGTTAACTGCCTGTTCAGGGGCAGAACGACAGATTTGTACCTTGTCAGCTCGGGGGTTTGAACTCGCAACCTTCCGGTTACTAGTCCAACACTCTAACCACTAGGCTACGCTGCAGCAAACTAGGGTTCCTCTTGACATCCAACTTTTAGCTACAAACCACAGGATGGAACATCACCTGTGGATTGCTTGGCTTGCTAGCTAGCTTGTGTGGGCTGTGCCACCCGTGAGACCCGTGTCTCTCCTGTCTCCTGCTCGCTACCAGATCATTTGGAGAAAAGTGTAATGCAACATTTATAGGGTTCGAAGGTCAACTAAAGGAACGTTAAGACTAGATAGATGTAAAAGATGTCCATTCGAGACCAGACTGGACCTGGCAACAGTGTAACAGATGTGATGGTACTTCGTTGTTGTTTTTAAAGAAAGGACTGTCCAGCCAGCGGCCCCAGTTGACTGGTGTGTATTCTGACGATAGACAGAAGCTAGCACAGCTAAAATGTTGATTCGTGATTCGTCTGTTTAGCACAGAAATAACTGCGAATTAGCAGAGGGTGCTAATACGACCATTACAAATACAGCCTGCAAGCTAACATCACTCTTACAGCGATAACATACAAAAGCACATCCCAGGATGCACCACAATATCTACCAGGTACCGTACCATTATATATATACACATCAGGACATGTACATAGTGAACTGGTTAATCTGTTAAATGTGGTGAACTGATAAAATGTGAAAGTAGAATAGAGTTTTTCAGAACATGACCTACCTACCGTTTGTATGTCAACATCAGACTGGGTAGAATCTCCCCCTATCTGCAAGTAACCAATGTGGCATAACACCTTATTCATAAATTCAACCAACCCATAGAAAAAGACATATTTCTGCAGCGTCAAGTGGAAACATAACCAAGCCTGTTACAGAGATGGCACACGGGAGCTATGCAAAAACATGTCTTTATTCTCTAGACATAGAGGCAACAACCCCATCTCAATCAGTTCACTTGACAGACAGGAATTTATAGACACAGGTCAGGCATTACCAATCAATTATGAACATCCAATTCTCATCCTTACATATGTCCCCCTCTCCTCGTTTCTCATACATAAAATCCACTATGTCTAAGCCTATTTATTTTAGAAGCAAAAGATATGTTGAATATTATATGCATATTGCTGAGATACATTTTATAAAAATGAGTGTTGACATGGCTAACTGAGACTGTCGTTTCTTTTGTCTTTCTACTTATTAACATAACATGTCATTGACAGAACACTTGAATTGAACAAAATTATAAAAGCCACATTCAGATGTTAAAAGTATTTAATTTGAATGTTTGTTTTTTTGGTAACCACACAAGGACATGTTCAGTCAACGTGCACACAGCAGTCCCACTATCCCCAACACCTCCTTTCTGTTCAACTTTCATACAGTCAATGCCACTCACACAGACAGTAGCTGGGCATATTCTCTCACACAGACAGTAGCTGGGCGGGTTCTCTCACACAGACAGTAGCTGGGCATGTTCTCTCACACAGACAGTAGCTGGGCGGGTTCTCTCACACAGACAGTAGCTGGGCATGTTCTCTCACACAGACAGTAGCTGGGCTGGTTCTCTCACACAGACAGTAGCTGGGCATGTTCTCTCACACAGACAGTAACTGGGCTGGTTCTCTCACACAGACAGTAGCTGGGCTGGTTCTCTCACACAGACAGTAGCTGGGCATGTTCTCTCACACAGACAGTAGCTGGGCATGTTCTCTCACACAGACAGTAACTGGGCTGGTTCTCTCACACAGACAGTAGCTGGGCTGGTTCTCTCACACAGACAGTAGCTGGGCATGTTCTCTCACACAGACAGTAGCTGGGCATGTTCTCTCACACAGACAGTAGCTGGGCGGGTTCTCTCACACAGACAGTAGCTGGGCATGTTCTCTCACACAGACAGTAGCTGGGCGGGTTCTCTCACACAGACAGTAGCTGGGCATGTTCTCTCACACAGACAGTAGCTGGGCTGGTTCTCTCACACAGACAGTAGCTGGGCATGTTCTCTCACACAGACAGTAACTGGGCTGGTTCTCTCACACAGACAGTAGCTGGGCTGGTTCTCTCACACAGACAGTAGCTGGGCATGTTCTCTCACACAGACAGTAGCTGGGCATGTTCTCTCACACAGACAGTAACTGGGCTGGTTCTCTCACACAGACAGTAGCTGGGCTGGTTCTCTCACACAGACAGTAGCTGGGCATGTTCTCTCACACAGACAGTAGCTGGGCATGTTCTCTCACACAGACAGTAGCTGGGCTGGTTCTCTCACACAGACAGTAGCTGGGCTGGTTCTCTCACACAGACAGTAGCTGGGCTGGTTCTCTCACACAGACAGTAGCTGGGCTGGTTCTCTCACACAGATAGTAGCTGGGCTGGTTCTCTCACACAGACAGTAGCTGGGCGGGTTCTCTCACACAGACAGTAGCTGGGCTGGTTCTCTCACACAGACAGTAGCTGGGCATGTTCTCTCACACAGACAGTAGCTGGGCTGGTTCTCTCACACAGACAGTAGCTGGACTGGTTCTCTCACACAGACAGTAGCTGGGCTGGTTCTCTCACACAGACAGTAGCTGGGCATGTTCTCTCACACAGACAGTAGCTGGGCTGGTTCTCTCACACAGACAATAGCTGGGCTGGTTCTCTCACACAGACAGTAGCTGGGCATGTTCTCTCACACAGGCAGTAGCTGGGCTGGTTCTCTCACACAGACAGTAGCTGGGCTGGTTCTCTCACACAGACAGTAGCTGGGCTGGTTCTCTCACACAGACAGTAGCTGGGCTGGTTCTCTCACACAGACAGTAGCTGGGCATGTTCTCTCACACAGACAGTAGCTGGGCATGTTCTCTCACACAGACAGTAGCTGGGCATGTTCTCTCACACAGACAGTAGCTGGGCATGTTCTCTCACACAGACAGTAGCTGGGCTGGTTCTCCCACACAGACAGTAGCTGGGCATGTTCTCTCACACAGACAGTAGCTGGGCATGTTCTCTCACACAGACAGTAGCTGGGCATGTTCTCTCACACAGACAGTAGCTGGGCATGTTCTCTCACACAGACAGTAGCGGGGCATGTTCTCTCACACAGACAGTAGCTGGACGGGTTCTCTCACACAGACAGTAGCTGGGCATGTTCTCTCACACAGACAGTAGCTGGGCTGGTTCTCTCACACAGACAGTAGCTGGGCTGGTTCTCTCACACAGACAGTAGCTGGGCATGTTCTCTCACACAGACAGTAGCTGGGCATGTTCTCTCACACAGACAGTAGCTGGGCTGGTTCTCTCACACAGACAGTAGCTGGGCATGTTCTCTCACACAGACAGTAGCTGGGCATGTTCTCTCACACAGACAGTAGCTGGGCATGTTCTCTCACACAGACAGTAGCTGGGCATGTTCTCTCACACAGACAGTAGCTGGGCATGTTCTCTCACACAGACAGTAGCTGGGCATGTTCTCTCACACAGACAGTAGCTGGGCATGTTCTCTCACACAGACAGTAGCTGGGCATGTTCTCTCACACAGACAGTAGCTGGGCTGGTTCTCTCACACAGACAGTAGCTGGGCATGTTCTCTCACACAGACAGTAGCTGGGCTGGTTCTCCCACACAGAGAGGGCAGCCCCATCTCCATCCCGACCTGGTAAACCAAGGAGAGCGCAGTCCTTCTTTGTGAAAGAAAAGCACCTAGCCATTTTGAATCATCCTCAGTTATGTCCAACATGTTGAAACAGGTTCCCATCAAAGAGAACGGCGGGAGATGCACAATTCCCAGATGTGGATTCCCAGATTCTACTGGCTAAGACTCTTAGAAACCATCTAATAATAAAAAGTCTGCTCACTGTTAGTTAAAAAAAAAAAAAAAAAAAGATTTTATTTAAGCAGACTAACAACTCTACACTACCAGGGGTCGGCCAGAACCCTGGAGGAGGCAGTTAAATCAGGCAGGTTACCTGCACTGTCTAACGCCTCCTGCGGCCTTCTCTCCTGCGATGTCGGGACACCCTGAGGTGGCGGACAGTAGACAGATGCTCTGCGTCTTCTGGGCAAAATGATTGATATGAATGACTTTTAGACTGGCCAGGGGGTTATGATTGATAAATCAGACTATGAATGACTTTTAGACAGTCTGGAGGGGGGTTGGATTGACGTCATGATAGTGTAAATTATGATGCAATAATTAGAATTTAGAATATTCCTGTCTTCGGTGAAGTCATAATAGCCTAAAATACAACAGGTGGGTCTAATCCTGAATGGTGGTTGGTTAAAAACGCATTCCAGCCGGTGTCTATTCCACAAGTTACCACCGGCTAAAACTATGACTTAAAAATGTCTATTTACTCTGTTCCACTGTCTAATCAGCCCAGCCACACAATTTATAAACTTGATATCCAATATAAAAGGCATCTAGACATGATCTCACCTTTCTTTTAGACTAACATTTAGTTTAGTTAGAAAACGACCTGTGGTTACTTAGGTTACCCATTTGGCTCACAGCAAAAAACTTGACCTTTTTCAAAGGAACATTTCTTGTTGTTTACTTGCTTTAGTCGATTACAAAACTACATTTAGGAAAAGTATAACATGTGTAAAGAATACTTTTCAACATTGCCTGCTCCAGGCGTTCTCACCACTTAGAAAAAAATTAATATTGTAAGGCTTCTCTCATGACAGTGCTAGCAGCCACGTAAGTGAGTCGCTAGCTAGCTAGGGACCAGGACATTGAGCTAGCCAAGACCAACAACACAAACAAACAGACTATACAGCTACAAGTAGGGAGTGGAGTTACAAACAGGACTTACTAAACCAGCTAAATGTCTTACCTGTGATGACATTTTTCCACATACATAGAGTTCTAGCTACATGTAGCTTACTTGGACTAAGGCCCGACACAATTTCCCACGTCGAATAGCATGAAGCTAAAGGGCTCTTCTCACAGGCTCTATTTCCCAACCATAAAATCTGGATTTTTGGCCTGGTTACACGTACATTGAACAACACAGCAGCTTTTTGCTATGTATTGTTAATTCTTTATATTTTTTAATATATTTTTTTTAAATCAGCAACCTTTTGGCTTTTTTTGCACTAGGGGTCAATGGGAACGAATGTTTGTTTTCCCCAATTTGTGGGCGTGGTCAAGGGGAATTCCTTATTGTTATGTGAATATACTCTGGAGTATAGATGCGGTAAAGAGATCGATGGAACTCGAAAATAAACAATGGAAATGCCATTGAAACACGTGGGGGAAAGATCCCAAATCTCCTCACTGCCGCCCCCAGCAAAATCAGCCTGAATTTAGGCTGCCATTTACTGTTCCTTGAGAAAGTATTCACACCCTTGACTTTTTCCACATTTTGTTGTGTTACAGACAGAATTTACAATGGATTACATTTCAGATTTGTTGGTACCTGGCCTACACACAATACCACATAAAGTCAAAGTGGAAATATGTTTTTCAACATTTTTATATTATTTTTTATTTTTTACGAAAAGCTAAAATCTCTTGAGTGAAGAAATATTCAACCCCTTGGTCATGACAATCCTTAAATACGTCCAGGAGTTAAAATGAGCCACATGAAAGAAAGTCACATAATAAACTGCATGGACTCATTCTGTGTGCAATAATAGTGTTTTAAATGATTTTTTAAATGACAACCTAATCTCTGTATCGCACACACATACAATTACAGTGTATGTTACAGTACCCCTTCACTTCTTCCACATTGTGTTACGTTACAGCCTTATTCTAAAATGGATGAACTAAAGACTTTACCTCTGTTAATCTACACACACACAACCATTAATGACAAAGCAAAAACAGTAACAAATAGATACTTTGATAAAGAAATTGAGCTCAGGTGCATCCTGTTTCCATTGATTGTTATTGGATTGGAGTCCACTTGTGATAAATTCAACTGATTGAACATGATTTGGAAAGGTACACACCTGTCTAAATACAGTGGCTTGCCAAAGTATTCACCCCCCCTTGGCATTTTTCTGATTTTGTTGCCTTACAACCTGGAATTAAAATGTATTTTTTTGGGGGGGGGGGGGTTGTATCATTTGATTTACACAACATGGCTACCACTTTGAAGATGCAAAGTATTTTTGGTGAAACAATAAATAAGACAAAACAATATAAAACTTGAACGTGCATAACTATTCACCCCACCCAAAGTAAATACTTTGTTAGAGCCACCTTTTGCAGCAATTACAGCTGCAAGTATCTTGGGGTATGTCTCTATAAGCTTGGCACATCAAGCCACTGAGATTTCTGCCCATTCTTCAAGGCAAAACTGCTTCAGTTCCTTCAAGTTGGATGGGTTCCGCTGGTGTACAGCAATCTTCAAGTCAATGACATATTCTCAATTGGATTGAGGTCTAGGCTTTAACTAGGCCATTCCAAGACATTTAAATGTTTCCCCCTTAAACCACTCAAGTGTTGCTTTAGCAGTGTGATTAGGATCATTGCCCTGCTGGAAAGTGAAATCTCAAAGCTCAAATCTCTGGAAGCCTGAAACCCTCAAGGACTTCCTGTATTTAACGACATCCATCAATTCTGACCAGTTTCCCTGCCGATGAAAAACATCCCCACAGCATGATGATGCCACCACCATGCTTCAATGTAGGGATGATATTCTCGGGGTGATGAGAGGTGTTGGCTTTGCACCAGACATAGCATTTTCCTTGATGGACAAAAAGCTAAATTTTGGTCTCATCTAAGTACCTTCTTCCATATGTTTGGGGAGTCTCCCAACTTTGTGGAGTGTACAGCTTAAAATGGTCCTACGGACAGATGCTCCAATCTCCGCTGTGGAGCTTTGCAGCTCCTTCAGGGTTATCTTTGGTCTCTTTGTTGCCTCTGATTAATGCCCTCCTTGCCTGGTCTGTGAGTTTTGGTGGACAGCCCTCTCTTGGCAGGTTTGTTGTGGTGCCATATTCTTTCCATTTATTAATAATGAATTTAATGGTGCTCTGTGGGATGTTCAAAGTTTCTGATTTTTTTTTATAACCCAACCCTGATCTGAACTTCTCCACAACTTTGTCCCTGACCTATTTGGAGAGCTCATTGGTCTTCATGGTGCCGCTTGCTTAATGGTGTTGCAGACTCTGAAGCCTTTCAGAACAGGCGTATATATACTGAGATCATGTGACAGATCATGTGACACTTACATTGCACACAGGTGGACTTTATTTAACTAATTATGTGACTTCTGATGGTAATTAGTTGCACCAGATCTTATTTAGGGGCTTCATAGCAAAGGGGAGGGGCTTCATAGCAAAGGGGCTTCATAGCAAAGGGGAGGGGCTTCATAGCAATGGGGAGGGGCTTCATAGCAAAGGGGTGAGTACATATGGGGAGGGGCTTCATAGCAAAGGGGAGGGGCTTAATAGCAAAGGGGAGGGGCTTCATAGCAAAGGGGTGAGTACATATGGGGAGGGTCTTCATAGCAAAGGGGTGAGTACATATGGGGAGGGGCTTCATAGCAAAGGGGAGGGGCTTCATAGCAAAGGGGTGTGTACATATGGGGTGGGGCTTCATAGCAAAGGGGGTGTGTACATATGGGGAGGGGCTTCATAGCAAAGGGGTGAGTACATATGGGGAGGGGCTTCATAGCAAAGGGGTGAGTACATATGGGGAGGGGCTTCATAGCAAAGGGGAGGGGCTTCATAGCAACGGGGGTGTGTACATATGGGGAGGGGCTTCATAGCAAAGGGGGTGAGTACATATGGGGAGGGGCTTCATACAAAGGAGAGGGGCTTCATAGCAAAGGGGGTGTGTACATATGGGGAGGGGCTTCATAGCAAAGGGGGTGAGTACATATGGGGAGGGGCTTCATAGCAAAGGGGAGGGGCTTCATAGCAAAGGGAGTGAGTACATATGGGGAGGGGCTTCATAGCAAAGGGGAGGGGCTTCATAGCAAAGGGGGTGTGTACATATGCACGCACCACTTTTTTTTAAAATTCTTTAGAATTGTCTTTTTCTTTTCATTTCACTTCACAAATTTGGACTATTTTGAGTATGTCCATCACATGAAATAAAAAATAAAACATCTATTTAAATTACAGGTTGTAATGCAACAAAATAGGAAAAACGTCAAGGGTAATGAATACTTTTGCAAGGCGCTGTAAATGCACAACATTACCAAAAGTATGTGGACACCGGCTCTTCGAACATCTCATTCCAAGATCATGGAGTTGGTCCTCTGCTATACCAGCCTCCACTCTTCTGAGACTCAGAGCCCACTTCGTGGCTGAGCTGTAGTTGCTCCTAGACGTTTCCATTTCACAATAACAGCACTTACTGTTGAACGGTGGCAGCTCTAGCAGGGTAGAAATTTGACGAACTGACTTGAAAGTCACTGAGCTCTTCAGTAAGGCCCTTCTACTGCCAATGTTTGTCTATGGAAGGGGGGTGTCCACATACTTTTGTATTTATAGTGCATAATAGCATATAGTGACCGACTCACCCTATGAGGAAGATGAAGCCTAGGCTACTTACTGGTGCTGGTTGATGCGCTTGTTACAATGCTGAGAATTTTTGAGGGTCTATTGATCCTCTATGGAGTAGTATCAACATAGCACCCCATATTATCGGCTTTTTCAATAGCGTCTAATAAGAAATATATGACTGATAGAGGAAAATATGTTTGAAATGACTAATTATGTATACATTCCAATCAGAAACTGACTAGTCCAAATGCTATAATGTACTGTCCCTCTTGCTCCCTTTCACAATTGTATATAATGTAGTCAGGAAGTTAAGTAACAATGAAGGTCTGTTCTTTAAGTTCATTCAGTTGTACAAATCTCCAGGCGGTGGGAACGGGCCATCTCCAAAATGGTCGGGAATGTTGATTTATGCTGACTGGCCTTGACTTCGTGCTGTTAACGCGGAGGCTTGAGAATTAGAGGGGCCCTCTGTTTGTGAAACGAAACGTTTGGAAAACGCTGACGTCATTTTCAGTTTATAACCTGTGGTAATGTGTGTGAGCATTCAGTACTCATCAAGAATAAATGCTGAACTTGTTTTTTAAGACTGGTCTCTTGCTAATTCATGCAAATGAATTAGAAATGAGTGCGAATTTAATTGGTTTTGGCAATAAAACATAAGGGAATTTAAAATTCCTCTATCAATGACCTTCAACAGTGTTACCTTGGGATCAAGGCATCAATGTTTTGTGATTATTGGTGTCGTACAAATGTTAGCTAGCGGGGTTAGCAATTAGCATGTTTGACATTTTGTAGAGGAAATACTACTACTCTAACCGATAGAGAGTGTCCGATGTTGGGGTAAAATTAGCTAGAAAGATAGTTCATAATTTTGCCAAAAATATATATTTTTTTATAATTTTGGCAAAATTATTCCAATTTATCTGCACCCCTACTTATATGTATGTGTGCATTGTCATGAAACAGCAGGGAGCAGGTCTCGAACCCTCGACCTTCTAAGCCCGAGATCCGGTGCGCTATCAACTGTGCCGCAAAAGAATGCTCGTGCGGCAGGGTCGATTTCCGCAGTTATAAAGCCAGGGTCGATAACGATAACTACTCCTTCATTTCAAAGAGCGCGTCCTCGCGCAAGCTTGCGACTCTACGTCTTACAGTATATATAGTCTGACAATTTGTAGCAGCAACACACGTTTCTATTTGGAGGGCGGCACTGTGTGAGGTGTGCGTAATGACGACACGTGATAACCTACTGAGCTCTATGAATGGAAATATCGACAGAATATAGTATACTTTTTTTAAAGTGCAGATGTAAATCAACCATGCACGGATAACTAATTCTGATGATCAAATCCTGTCAGGATTAAATGATTGTACATGTGGTGTAACATTAGAATAAAAACTCCACTGACGGAATGACTCGGAATCATTGAATTGTAATCAACGACGGAGCAGCACGGACTATCGATAGGCTATGTACTGCCTGTAGCCTGTTCGAATCCTCTCGTACGACAGCCTACTGAGATCGGTCTGTGAAAGTGTTTCGTTGTCTTTGTCATTGCATGAGGTTAGGCATACCAGAATAATGATTGAATTATGTGTGTGAGTTGACAGGTGTGTAGAGAATCGGTGTGGTAGTTTAACAACAGCGATGTCGGCCTGGCAGTTGATGCGGCACGCACCTGTAGACTGCTGCCAAATGTATTTTACAACTGACAGTCCGTCTGTGCTGCTGCCTTGCACGACCGGTGAGAGCAGTCAAATTGGGTGATTGATTACCTTTGAGAGTCGGGAACGTGCCCAAGGTCATCACTAGTTCCCACAGACACAAAGTTATTAACCCCGCTCAATTGTACAATTTCCCTTCTTAAAATCTGATTTTAAACCTAAACATAACCACACTGCTAACCTTATGCCTAACATTAAATTAAGACCAAAAAAACATTTTTTTCCCCGCTCTTTTTCCCCCAGAAATGTTTATGATTCAGCCAATGTAGACTTTGTGGCTGTAGTAACTAGTGAAAACCCGTGCCCTGGGCGCAACGGTACGGATGGTTCCATGTGATACTGCCAGAATACTAGTCTATTGTTGGAAAGCGGCATTAACAAAATAATTCATGGTAGTAACATATTTACAAGCCAAAAAAATTGACATATGCAGCCTAACGGTCATAAAAGAAAGGTATTTTAACATTTAAATTATTTCTTAATTTCCTAGCATATTGTTAAGTGTAACACACAGGAGTTTGGTGGCACCTTTGGTCTCGTGGTAATGGCTGTAGCGGGAATTCGTGTAATGGTATGAAATACATCAAAACACACGGTGGCCGTGTGTTTGATTCCATTTACTCCGTTCAAGCTGTTATGAGCCGTCCTCCCCTCAGCAGCCTCCACTGGTGTATCAAAAAAATGTACATTTACATTTTAAGTCATTTAGCAGACGCTCTTATCCAGAGCGACTTACAAATTTGTATGTGTTTGTTTCCAGAAAGGTCATGCACAAGGGCACATGTCCCCTCAGATTGCTCCTGTTTTATTCTTTTATGGAAGAAAAAAAAAAGTTCTGTAATAGCGCACTGCTAAGCCACTTAAGCCATTTAAGAACTGTATGAAGTTGGCTTTAGCTAGCCCAGATAGGTTCAGAATTTGCCAACCTCATAACTAGCTACCAAGAAGCCATTTCAGGCTAACAAACAAGTTAGAATAGCTAGCTTGTTTAACTATCTTAGCTGGCATGCCTACTGTCTGACCCTGCTGGCCATCTATGAACATTTGAACATCTTGGCCATGTTCTGTTATAATCTCCACCCGGCACAGCCAGAAGAGGACTGGCCACCCCTCATAGCCTGGTTCCTCTCTAGGTTTCTTCCTAGGTTCTGGCCTTTCTAGGGAGCCACCGTGCTTCTACACCTGCATTGCTTGCTGTTTGGGGGTTTAGGCTGTGTTTCTGTACAGCACTTTGAGATATCAGCTGATGTACAAAGGGCTATATAAATACATTTGATACTGGCAAGGTTGGTAGACTTTAGAAAAGCAAGCGATAACTAAATATACTAAGACTGACATTCCTTTCAATCTTTTATCCAGACTTTAGTCTGAGATTCAGAAAAGCATATTTCATTTCTTAAAAAAAGAACCACCCAGCTTGAGGTATGCTGAGACATGCAGAATAAAAAGAAATGTGCATTTAATTTAATTTAATTTTGATTATGGCTCTAGATTGGAGGAAAAAGCTGTTTCAGATGTTTGAAAAATGCAACATTCTTCCAAATTCAAGGATCGGGGGGGGGGTGGGGGCCCTCTGGAAAACCCCAGGCATTGTGCACCCTCAGATTTTGGGGGGGGTTCACAACACATCTGGATCTAAGGGTTTATCATTCATAGGCCAAGCTAGTAAATACTCAAAGCAGAAACCGAGTGCTCCCTTTTTCCCCATGATTTTCCCATATAGTCACCCGTTGAAGTGTCCTGGGGTAAGGAATGTTTTTTTTTTTTTTTGGGGGGGGGGTTGCTTACAGTATCCATCAGTTACCTTGGTTGAACAAGGGAGGGTGTGTCATTGACAAGCAGGAGAGAAACAGTCACTAGGAATAGCGGGGTTGTGTAAAGGCCAAGCGAAACGACAGGAATGTCTCCATGGCAGTGGAATGGCTGCTCTGGACAAGAGCGTCTGCTAAATGACTGTCTCCATGGCAGTGGAATGGCTGTAAAGGCCCAAATGTAAATGTGTCTCCAAATGTGTAAAGGCCCAAGGCAGTGGAATGGCTGTAAAGAGGCAGTGGAATGGCTGAAAGGCAGGAATGTGTCTCCATGGCAGTGGAATGGCTGTAAAGGCCCAGTGAATGGCTGTACGACAGGAATGTCTCCATGGCAGTGGAATGGCTGTAAAGGCCAAGAGAAACGACAGGAATGTCTCCATGGCAGTGGAATGGCTGTAAAGGCAGGAATGTCTCCATGGCAGTGGAATGGCTGTAAAGGCCCAGCGAAACGACAGGAATGTCTCCATGGCAGTGGAATGGCTGTAAAGGCCCAGCGAGGAAATGTCTCCATGGCAGTGGAATGGCAGGAATGTCTCCATGGCAGTGGAATGGCTGTAAAGGCCCAGCGAAACGAAGGAATGTCTCCATGGCAGTGGAATGGCTGTAGGAATGTGTCTCCATGGCAATGTGGAATGGCTCCATGTGGAATGGCTGTAAAGGCCAAGCGAAACGACAGGAATGTCTCCATGGCAGTGGAATGGCTGTAAAGGCCCAGCGAAACGACAGGAATGTCTCCATGGCAGTGGAATGGCTGTAAAGGCCCAGCGAAACGACAGGAATGTCTCCATGGCAGTGGAATGGCTGTAAAGGCCCAGCGAAACGACAGGAATGTCTCCATGGCAGTGGAATGGCTGTAAAGGCCAAGCGAAACGACAGGAATGTCTCCATGGCAGTGGAATGGCTGTAAAGGCCCAGCGAATGGCTGTAAAGGCGACAGGAATGTCTCCATGGCAGTGGAATGGCTGTAAAGGCCAAGCGAAACGACAGGAATGTCTCCATGGCAGTGGAATGACAGTCAGTTGGCTCTTTAGACCAACATGACCATATCAGATACCCAACGGTTCCTTCCACCACAGGACCACATTTCACTTTAAACAGATCCTACAAGACTGATATATTGGTTAATAAAGTACTGACTCGATGCATTGTTTTTGAATGTTATGAATAATTACTAATATATTTAACATAGGGTAGAATTCTGTTAGTTATAGTTCTGTCTCTGTATAGTGATGAAGAATGTTTGTCTGTAAGAGAAGAGAAGAAGAGAAGAAGAGAAGAGGAACAGTGGCAGACAACTTGTGACCTCTGTGAAACTGATAACAAGGAAGGAAGTCTCCCCCACACAAAGAGGGGAGAAACCGTTGGGCTTGCAGTAGATAGTGCCACAGGTTGTAGGATGTGATAAGCAATGTATGCGTAGGAGAAAACTTGTCGACTATATTGTCATTGTTTGAGAAGAGGAGGGACATTTATGACGAAATGGGAGATATATAAACCAATGTACATGATATGATTGGGGAGAGCTCTCGTAAATAAACGTGGCTGACTATTGTAGACGGGCCTCTTGTCTGTTTCATTTCAACAAGAATCTTACAAATTCTTGGTAACAGACCGAGTAGTTTAATTGAAGTTCAGTTTATGAACATTGAGGACATAATTCTCACGGCATGCATGGATTGATTAACCTGAAGTGATACGTGGACTCATGGATATTCTGCCATAGACAGGACAAGTTACTTTCTAAATGTAATCTGTTAGTTACTAGTTACCTGTCCAAATTGTGATCAGTAACATCACTTTTTGAATTAGCCAAACTCAGTAAAGTAATCTGATTACTTTCCCCCTTAAGATGCATTAGAAGACAAACATGTAAACTCAGCAACAACAAAAAAGATACGTCCTCCCACTGTCAACTGCGTTTATTTTCAGAAAACTTAACATGTGTAAATATTTGTATGAACATAACAAGATTCAACAGCTGAGATGTAAACTGAACAAGTTCCACAGACGTGTGACTGACAGAAATGGAATAATGTGTCCCTGAACAAAGGTGGGGGGGGTCAATATCAAAAGTAAGTCAGTATCTGGTGTGGCCACCAGCTGCATTAAGTTCTGCAGTGCATCTCCTCCTTATGGACTGCACCAGATTTGCCTGTTCTTTCTTCCACCAAGGCACCTGCAAGTTCCCAGACATTTCTGGAAGGAATGGCCCTAGCCCTCACCCTGCAATACAACAGGTCCCAGGCGTGATCAATGTGATAGAGATCCGGGCTCTTTGCTGGCCATGGCAGAACACTGACATTCCTGTCTTGCAGGAAATCACACACAGAACGAGCAGTATGGCTGGTGGCATTGTCATGCTGGAGGGTCATGTCAGGATGAGCCTGCAGGAAGGGTACCACATGAGGGAGTAGGATGTCTTCCCTGTAACGCACAACGTTGAGATTGCATGCAATGACAACAAGCTCAGTCCGATAACGCTGTGACACACCACCCCAGACCATGACGGACCCTCCACCTCCAAATCGATCCCGCTCCAGAGTACAGGCCTCGGTGTAACGCTCATACCATCGATGATAAACGCGAATACGACCATCACCCCTGGTGAGACAAAACCGTGACTCGTCAGTGAAGAGCACTTTTTGCCAGTCCTGTCTGGTCCATTGACGGTGGGTTTGTGCCCATAGGTAACGTTGTTGCCGGTGATGTGTTTTGAGGACCTGCCTTTACAACAAGCCTACAAGCCCTCAGTCCAGCCTCTCTCAGCCTATTGTTGAGTCTGAGCACTGATGGAGGGATTGTGCGTTCCTGCTGTAACTCAGGCAGTTGTTGTTGCCATCCTGTACCTGTCCTGCAGGTGTGATGTTCGGATGTACCGATCCTGTGCAGGTGTTACACGTGGTCTGCCACTGAGAGGATGATCAGCTGTCTGTCCTGTCCCTGTAGCGTTGTCTTAGGCGTCTCACAGTATGAACATTGCAACAGCTGCAGTCCTCAAGCCTCATTGCAGCATGCCCAAGGCACGTTCACACAGATGAGCAGGGACCCTGGGCATCTTTCTTTTGGTGTTTTTCAGAGTCAGTAGAAAGGCCTTTTTAGTGTCCTAAGTTTTCATAACTGTGACCTTAATTGCCTACCGTCTGTAAGCTGTTAGTGTTTTAACGACCGTTCCACAGGTGAATGTTCATTAACTGTTTATGGTTCATTGAACAAGCATGGGAAACAGTGTTTAAACCCTTTCCAATGAAGATCTGTGAATATATATAAATAAATATCTATATATTATATATAATATCTATATATATATATAAATAAATAAATATCTTTGAAAGACAGGATCCTAAAAAGGGGACATTGTATTTTTTTGCTGAGTTGATATTACCAACGGAATGACCATCTATTGCAGGATTAATCCATGTAAGTGTTTACATAGCTGACCATAAATGGATGTTGTATTTTACTTAATGACTTTGTTATGTAGGCTTCTTCTAACCCATTGCTTTCTACTACAGCTAATAATACAATTAGATCTTAAATTAAAAGCCAAAGTCTTATCAGATTTGCGGTCATTCCAATTAATTTAATACCACTTGAGCTTCCATTTATAGCATTTGTAAATATATATTAGCCAAGTTGTTTTACTTAAAAAACGAAGCACTTATTATCCTACTCTGTTTATGATTTTGTTGTCATGGAGAACTGATTGGGCTCATTGCTTCGAGTTGAAAAATAAATGCTTTGAACATCTGTTACTCCCCAGCCCTGGTCATAGACTAGTTACTTCTTCACAGAGGGCTATGATTAGACTAGTTACTTCTTCACAGAGGGCTTTGAATAGACTAGTTACCTCTTCACAGAGGGCTATGATTAGACTAGTTACTTCTTCACAGAGGGCTTTGAATAGATTTACCTCTTCACAGAGGGCTAGATTAGACTAGTTACTTCTTCACAGAGGGCTATGAATAGACTAGTTACTTCTTCACAGAGGGCTATGATTAGACTAGTTACTTCTTCACAGAGGGCTTTGAATAGACTAGTTACCTCTTCACAGAGGGCTATGATTAGACTAGTTACTTCTTCACAGAGGGCTTTGAATAGACTAGTTACCTCTTCACAGAGGGCTATGATTAGACTAGTTACTTCTTCACAGAGGGCTTTGAATAGACTAGTTACCTCTTCACAGAGGGCTATGATTAGACTAGTTACTTCTTCACAGAGGGCTTTGAATAGACTAGTTACCTCTTCACAGAGGGCTATGATTAGACTAGTTACTTCTTCACAGAGGGCTTTGAATAGACTGTATTCTCTGGATGTCACAGAAAAACACCAAATCTATGCATATCAACATTACCTCAGTTCATATAGTGATACAATAATACGTGTGTAGCCTATCTGAAACACCCTCTGAGCTTTGCACATTTTCTCAATTTACTTTAAGCACAGTCAGCATCAGTGCCCCCATTTTTTTCTCTTTTTTTTTTTTTTTTTTGTTGCTATAAAGTCAACAAAGTGGCTTTGTCAGCAACTGAAGAGGGTTGTATTTACTCTCCAGTTGTGTTACATCCTGGTTCCTGCAGTAACGGATTCTGTTTTTATCACATCTGTTTAATAATAACCATGTGAGGAGTATTTAGACAGGAGTGCTGGAGCTCGTCCCTCCCTCCTTAGCTCCCAGAGCCAGACCCAGGAGGGGTGTGAGCCTCAGTTAAAGCATGCTGCTGTGGATGAACTTTGACCCCAAAAAACAAGCCGTCCAACTCCTCCTATCTTGGATCGTGTTCCTTATTCTCTCTTCTCTTCTTTCCTCACTCACTCACTCTCAGTTTAAATGCCTCTGCTTCAATACATGCCCTGACATGCTGAGAAACGGGAGGGGAGGAGTGGGAAAAAAGAGGACAAGAAAAACCAGAGAGCAGCTGAGAGAGAGAGAGAGAGTGAGAGAGGAGAGGGTGGAGAGAGAGAGAGAGGAGAGGGTGGAGAGAGAGAGAGAGAGAGAGAGAGAGAGAGAGAGAGAGAGAGAGAGAGAGGAGAGGGTGGAGAGAGAGAGAGAGAGAGGGTGGGGAGAGAGAGAGAGGGTGGAGAGAGAGAGAGAGAGGGGTGGAGAGAGAGAGAGAGAGAGAGAGAGAGAGAGAGAGAGTGAGAGAGGAGAGGGTGGAGAGAGAGAGAGAGAGGGGGAGAGAGAGAGAGAGAGAGAGAGAGAGAGAGAGAGAGAGAGAGAGAGAGAGAGAGGAGAGGGTGGAGAGAGAGAGAGAGAGAGGGTGGGGAGAGAGAGAGAGAGGGTGGAGAGAGAGAGAGAGAGAGGAGAGGGTGGAGAGAGAGAGAGAGAGAGAGAGAGAGAGAGAGAGAGAGAGAGAGAGAGAGAGAGAGAGAGAGAGAGAGAGAGAGAGAGAGAGGGTGGAGAGAGAGAGAGCGAGAGAAGGGGCGTGTGAAAGAGGAGGGAAATCCATATGAGCCAACTGTACGGAGAGACTCCAGAAGAGAAAATCGAGGAAGCAGGACTGTCAGCAGCAGATCCAGAGATTTAGAGAGCATGTTAATGTTACGAGGGTTTTGAGAAGATAACCACAGAAAGAAATCTCCTTGTTTTAAGTGAGCCCTTGTGGTAATCTCTCACTCTGTGTCTCTCTTATTTTTTCTCTCTCTCTCTCTCTGACGGAGGACAGGTGTGGTGTGTGTGAGAGAGCGTGTCGGTACTGGATACATTCTATTCATGGTCCATTTCCTTGTTTTGTTTTTTTTCTAACCTGAGGATCAGGTTGAGACAGCAGAGAGACACACTGATTGGCTGGAGGAACCTGTGGAGAGATGACATACCAGAGTGTCCAGAGGACTGATCCAATTGACTACAGACAATTGGGGAGGATTAAGAGACTCTGAGATGGTATCTGGAGGAGTCCCCAGATCATAACATCTGACGTTAGAACCTTCCGGACAGTCACCTTGTCACTGCCAGAGCTACCAAAGGTATTGTGTAGTCCGTTCAAATCGAAAGAGAAACTGTAAGAGGCGCCGGGGATTATGGGACGTTGGACCCGCGGTGGAGTGACTCCTGGTTAGTTCCCAGGGGGGCCCAATGAGTGGTAGCAGCCATAACACCAGCCTGCTACGGGGCCGCCGCTTCTACTGTCGGGAATGGGCCCTGGAAAAGCTCCAGCGCTGTCTGGAAGCCAAGCCCGCTCCCGGCCGGCCCCCGGGGATCCTGGTAACTGGGGGTCCCGGGGCAGGAAAGACAGCTCTATGCACGGAGGCAATATGGCCCAACTCGGACGCAGGGATGCGAGTCGGACTGGCGCCCCATTGCCTTGCATTTCACTTCTGCCAGCGGGAGGACGGGAGGAGCGTGGCGGTGTGGAGGTTTGTCCTGGGACTGGTGGATCAGCTGAGGGTCAGCCCCCTCCTCCCCCTGGGGTACAGGGACACACTGGACAGCCCGTTGGTGGCTCCCACCCTGGAGCCCCTACACTGCCAGAGGGACCCAGATGACACATTTAAAAGGTCTGCACTCTATATTACTCCCTAGCGTTATATACCCTGTCTATTACTCTGTAGCGTTGCTAACCAACTGATCTAGACAGCTTTGTGAATTGCTCTGTTTTGATGTGAACTCAGCACATTCTGTCCGCAAAAAAAAAAAAATGAATGTGAAATTTCTATAGAGAGATTTGAGGTTTGTCAAAAGTCAAACATTGAGTCAGTCAGATTGATAGGGATACTATATGTCTGTACAAATAAACCCCATTGTTTTATTTGACATTTTAGTCACATGTTCACAGTAGCATGTGAATAGTCATAGTAGCAATAATGCATTTGGAAGGGAAGTGACATCATCACCAAGCAGACCAGTTATCCAAGATGACTGACTGTCCTTGACTACTTCTTACAGGTAACAGTGAGTTTCCATGAACATTCAGATTCCGTGCTAAAAGCCTGTCACTACTCAGGTTGTTCAGTCAAACAAAGAAGACCAAAAGAGCCATAGTGAAAAGCGAGCGATTGTCCCACCTCCTTGGTTTGTATAAGAATGTATTCCCCCCCCCCCCCTCATAATACAGGTCATTCAAGTGCTCTCACAATCGACCTCCCAGTGTGAAAGAACGCCACAATGCTATTTATGACACGTCCTTTTAGAAACCGGGACAAAGACGTGAAAAATGCGTTCCCTCGAAGTCGCAAGAGACTGGAGTCGTTGGTGCCACTTGGCGAGGTCGTCGTTCTCACGAGGACCCTCTCCGTCTGTCTGATGTTGACGTTGGTTGTGGAGGAAAGCTCTCCCTCCTTGTTTGCTGTGTTTCTGGTGTGAACTATTAGGGCTACATTCCACATTTGCCCTCAGACTGACCCGTAGCCCGGAGAGATCTTTGTGTGTTTGGCGCCCGAGTGAGAGAGAAAAGGGGGTTGTGGTTGAGCCACTGTCATGTGAACACTAAACAGGGGTCGACAAACAGGGGAAACGTGAGCTTGGAGTGGCTGCAAACGCAGAGAATCATTAGATTAAACAGATGCTGGAACCATTAGAGTCCTATATAACCGCTTAACGTACACTGTCAACATCAACAGTGGCTAGTCGACCCAACTACCAACCACCTTTTTCACTGCCTTTCTTACAAATATATTCCCTCGTTAAGTTAGTCCTTAACCGTCCGTTAACCGTCCGCCATTCTCTCCAATCTAATTGCTGTTCCGCTGATAAACGGCTGGTCTGTTTTAAACCAGTTTTACGAACTTTGGGACGATTAGGGCTCGCAGGGCCTGTTGTCAGCCTCTTCTCCACACCGTGTCCAATTACGGCAGAGCTGAGAGGGTCAAAGGTTAGCCTGTGGCCAGGACCACGAGGACAGGATGGAGCAGGAAGCCCTCAGTAAGTTAAAGGGCCATTAACGTGGTTCTGGGCATGCACGCACACACGCACACGCATGCACACACGCACACACATGCACACACACACACGCGCACGCATGCACGCACACACACACGCACACGCATGCATGCATGCACACACACACGCACACGCATGCACACACACGCGCACGCGCACACACACACCTTCCCTGTTGTCATATTAGTAAGACACAAACTTTTGACCAAGACGTTTTGGAACGGAGCATTCACTTTTAAATTCCTTCTCTTAAAAGGCACTAAGTGCTTTTACATAAACTGAGTCTATTGTTCAGTAATGGGGGAAAAAAAGGACTGCAACTTTTAATATTGTGTTCACAAGGCTGTATTGTATCAGTACAGGTGTGGGCCCGAGAGACTGAAAAACAGCTTCTATCTCAAGGACATCAGACAGCTAAACAGCTATTTATTTTACAAGGCAAGTCAAGAACAAATTCTTATTTACAATGACGGCCTACCGGGAAACAGTGGGTTAACTGCGTTGTTCAGAGGCAGAACAACAGATTTTTACCTTATCAGCTCAGGGATTCGATCTAGCAACCTTTCGGTTACTGGCCCAACGCTCTAACCACTAGGCTACCTGCCGCCCATCATGAACTCAGAGGCTGCTGCCTACATTGACTCACTGGTCACTTTAAACAATTCCACTTTAATAATGTTTACATATCTTACGTTACTCATCTCATATGTAAATACTGCATCTTATACCATCTATTGCATCTTTCCTATGACACTCGGTCATATATTTATATACAGTTGAAGTCGGAAGTTTACAAATCAAATCAAATCCAATTGTATTTGTCACATACACATGGTTAGCAGATGTTAATGCGAGTGTAGCGAAATGCTTGTGCTTCTAGTTCCGACAATGCAGTGATAACCGACAAGTAATCTAACTAACAATTCCAAAACTACTGTCTAATACACAGTGTAAGGGGATAAGGAACATGTACATAAGGATATATGAATGATATATACATACACCTTAACCAAATACATTTAAACTCAATTTAATCCCAAATACATTTAAACTCAATTTAATCCCAAATACATTTAAACTCAATTTAATCCCAAATACATTTAAACTCAATTTAATCCCAAATACATTTAAACTCAATTTAATCCCAAATACATTTAAACTCAATTTAATCCCAAATACATTTAAACTCAATTTAATCCCAAATACATTTAAACTCAATTTAATCCCAAATACATTTAAACTCAATTTAATCCCAAATACATTTAAACTCAATTTAATCCCAAATACATTTAAACTCAGTTTTTTACAATTTCTGACATTTAATCCCAGTAAAAATTCCCTGTTTTAGGTCATTTAGGATCACCACTTCATTTTAAGAATGTTAAATGTCAGAATAATAGTAGAGAATTATTTAATTCAGCTCTTTATTTCTTTCATCACATTCCCAGTGGGTCAGAAGTTTACATACACTCAATTAGTATTTGGTAGCGTTGCCTTTATATTGTTTAACTTGGGTCAAACGTTTTGGGTAGCCATCCACAAGCTTCTGAGACAGGTCAAACTGAGTCAGGTTTGTAGGCCTCCTTGCTTACACTTACACATGCTTTTTCAGTTCTGCCCACAAATTTTCTGTGGGATTGAGGTCAGGGCTTTGTGATGGCCACTCCAATACCTTGACTTTGTTGTCCTTAAGTCATTTTGCCACAACTTTGGAAGTATGCTTGGGGTCATCGTCCATCTAGAAGACCCATTTGTGACCAAGCTTTAACTTCCTGACTGATGTCTTGATGTTGCTTCAATATATCCACATAATTTCCCTTCCTCGTGATGCCATCTATTTTGAGAAATGCACCAGTCCCTCCTGCAGCAAAGCACCCCCACAACATGATGCTGCCACCCCTTCACGGTTGGGATGCTGTTCTTCGGCTTGCAAGCCTCCCCCTTTTTCCTCCAAACATAATGATGGTCATTATGGCCAAACAGTTACATTTTTATTTCATCAGACCAAAGGACATTTCTCCAAAAAGTACGATGTTTGTCCCCATGTTCAGTTGCAAAACGTAGTCTGGCTTTTTTATGCCGGTTTTGGAGCAGTGGCTTCTTCCTTGCTGAGCGGCCTTTCAGGTTATGTCGATATAGGACTCATTTTACTGTGGATACTTTTGTACCTGTTTCTTCCAGCATCTTCACAAGGTCCTTGTTCTGGGATTGATTTGCACTTTTCTCACCAAAGTACGTTAATCTCTAGGAGAGAGAACGCGTCTCCTTCCTGAGCGGTATGACGGCTGCGTGGTCCCTTGGTGTTTATACTTATGTACTATTGTTTGTACAGATGAACGTGGTACCTTCAGGCATTTGGAAATTGCTCCCAGGGATGAACCAGACTTGTGGAGGTCTACCATTTTTTTCTGAGGTCTTGGCTGATTTCTTCTGATTTCCCCATGATGTCAAGCAAAGAGGCACTGAGTTTGAAGGTAGGCCTTGAAATACATCCGCAGGTTCACCTCCAATTGACTCAAATGATGTCAATTAGCCTATCTTAGAAGCATCTAAAGCCATGACATCATTTTTTGGAATTTTCTAAGTTGTTTAAAGGCACAGTCAACTTAGTGTATGTAAATTTCTGACCCACTGGAATTATAAGTTAAATAATCTGTAAACTCTTTTTCGTAAGAATTACATTTCATGCACAAAGTAGATGTCCTAACCAACTTTCCAAAACTATAGTTTGTTAACAAGAAATTTATGGAGTGGTTGAAAAACGAGTTTTAATGACTCCAACTGTAACATAACCTGATGTATACATTTTCTTATTCCATCACTTTTAGATTTGTTTGTATAATTTTTTATTTCACTAGGCAAGGCAGGTAAGAACAAATTATTATTTTCAATGACAGCCTAGGAACTGTTCAGGGGCAGAACGACAGATTTGTACCTTGTCAGCTCGGGGGGTTTAAACTTGCTACCTTCCAGTTACTAGTCTAACCACTAGGCTACCCTGCCGCCCCAAATGACTGTACAGAGTGAATGTGCCTTTCATTTCTGATTAACCACTTACATTAAAGCAAGTTTTTGTTGGGGAATTGTGAGATTACTTGTTAGATATTACTGTTGGAACTAGAAGCATTTTGCTACACTCGTATTAACATCTGCTAACCGTGTGTATGTGACCAATAAAATTAGATTCAAAAGGCAGTATTGTATGTTTACGTTAGCTAACACCTTCTGTTTGGATCCTAGAAGTGTAGGAGTGTGGAATCCATTGTTGAATGACCAAGGCTGTTCAACAAAGACTTCATATTGTTACATAACCTTTTACAAGTGTCATATTTAATACTTCATTCCGTTTATATCCCTGCTGAAGCAGACATTAGCAGGGTGACAGACACTAGCAGGGTGACAGATACTAGCAGGGTGACAGATACTAGCAGGGTGACAGACACTAGCAGGGTGACAGACACGAGCAGGGTGACAGACACGAGCAGGGTGACAGACACTAGCAGGGTAACAGACATTAGCAGGGTGACAGACATTAGCAGGGTGACAGACACTAGCAGGGTGACAGACACTGTTAAAACAACTGCAACGCCATAATGTCTTCACCCGCATTAAATTACTCACAGACACTAAACTCCCACTCTTCCTGGATTACTCAATGATTTTTACAAGGCCTAATTGTGGTGAAGCCACCCTCCCAGGTGGGACCCAGGGGACTCTATAGAACACCATATAGAAGTGTCCTGTCCCAGGGGACTCTATAGAACACCATA
>NC_060181.1:94251501-94281501 GCF_021184085.1 Oncorhynchus gorbuscha | reverse complement strand
GCGCCGGGCCACACGCTGCCGCCGCTTCTGCAGCCGTCACCCCGCTGTTGGCGGCTGCCGCCATGGGTCATTCCGCGACAGTGGGCAGAGTGCTGTTCTGGGGCGCTACGGTGGATGGCATCGACGGGGAGGGTCGTACAGCTCTGAGCCTGGCAGCAGCACGGGGCAGCGTGGAGGTGGTCAGAGCACTTCTGGACCGAGGGCTGGATGAGAACCATAAAGACGATCTGGGCTGGACTCCTCTGCATGCCGCCGCCTGTGAGGGCCACCGGGGGGTCTGTGCCGTCCTAACGGAGCGTGGGAGCATGGCGCGTGTCGGAGAAATGGACATCGAGGGACGGACTCCCCTCATCCTGGCCGCGCAGGAGGGCCACTGTGGCACGGTGAGGCTCCTGCTGGACCGCCGCTCGCCCATCGACCACCGGGCGTACGACGGCCACTCTGCGCTGACCGCCGCCGCCCTGGAGGGCCACGCTGAGGTGGTGGAGCTACTGATGAGGCGGGGCACCGACACGGACGTACGGGACGCAGAGGGCCGTCCACTGCTCTACCTCCTGGTCCTGGAGGGACATCTGGATATGGCTGCCCTCATCATGGAGAAAGGGGGCGTGCCCCTGGAGTCCCGGGACGGGGAGGGGCGCACGGCGCTGCACGTGGCCTCCTGGCAGGGCAACCTGGATGCAGTGGCGCTGCTGTTGAGCCATGGGGCGGACCCTAACACCCAGGACGGGGAGGGACGACCCCCCTTGCACTCCGTAGCCTGGCGGGGTCATGTTGAGCCCGGTCGTCTGCTCCTGGAGGTCAGGGGGGTCAACGTGGATCTGGCCTGCAGACAACAGGGGGCCACGGCACTGAGCATCGCGGCTCAGGAGGGCCACGCCAATATCGTTGCCATGCTACTGGAGGGAGGGGCCAACCCAGACCACGTAGACAAGTACGGCCGCAGCCCCGTCAAGGTGGCCGGGAAGAGGGGCCACTTCACCATCGTCAGGCTGCTGGAGAGCTACGGAGCCAAACCGTACTCAGTCCGTCTGTCCAACACCCTTTCGCCACGGTCATCCACTGTGAAGAGCCCGTCCTCCGTCGGCTCAGGGAGTAACGTGGCCCAGGCAGGGCGTCATCATGGTGCTAGCACCTCCACCTCCTCAGCCTCTTGCTCCCCAGGCTCCACAGCCGAGCACTTCCATTCCATCCATAGCTCCCAGACATCCTCCTCCACAGCCCACTCCCAGGCCACGGTGCAGACTGTCCCTGCTGACAGTCTGTCCTTCACCCAGCAGATCCAGCAGCACTCCCTTCCACGCTGTCGCTCCCGTCACTCCACCCTGCCTCCACCTGGCTCCGCCCGTGGCAGCCTGCACGGAACCAACCGCAGGGCCCAGTGCCCTAAGGCCAGCCCTCCTCCACCCACCCTCTGCACAGTCACGGCCATGGTGCATGACTCTGAACAGACTTACAAAGGCTACCCAGCAGGGTTCGACTATCCCAGTAAACTCGACCCCCCCAGCCTGATCCAGGAGGAGAGGTCTCAGTACGGAGGGGGGAGGTGGAACTCTGTCATGGCTTCTCTAGGGGTGACGCCTGGACAAGATGGCCCCAAAAACAGGGACAGTCTCCCTATGGGCTACCCTTACGAGCTCCAGAGCCCGGCTCAGAGAGAGACATGGGAGGAGAACCGGAAGATGTCTATAACCGCCGGTAGTGCCTTATCTCCTCCCTGCATGGTGGTCATGACGACCACGGACCCCCAGCTCAACCTGAAACAGGCCATCAAGCTGCAGTTTGAAGGGCCCACCAGCGCTGCCTTATACAAGAGGGAAACGCCCCTGTGAACTCTGACCTAACGGTGAGTACTGTCTGTTGGTCACCAAAGAGAGTAGACTAACTGTAAAAAAAACTTAAAGCTGTGACACAGAGGCTTATAAAGTGTTATATTATTCTATTATAATAATATTATATTATTAGTATATTCCAAACTAACGGGTCCCTGGGGTTTTCCTTCATGGTCTTTCAGATGCTGAGTGTAGTAACCTGTTACGTCAGAAATCAATTTTCACGAACTTCCCACTCAAAATAAACTGTTATTTGGACACCAGTTTCTGTTACTTAGTGCCCATTTTTTCTATTTCATCACATTGATCTTCCTCAGAGTTAAAGTCAAGTCTACCGTGGTATTATATTATATAAACCACCTTTTAAAACCAGAGCTTCATTACACCGTGACCTCTCATAGATGGCATGTCGCAAAACCATGTGCTGTCCTATTTAGAGGAATGCCTGGCGTTTTAATGACAGCATTCTCTGTTGTGGGTTCTAGGTGGACGTGGGAGTTCAAGGGTCCGTTTTCAGAACGGATAATGGTTCTTACGGGGCGAGCGGAAGGGGCATCTCTCTCACCCCCCCCCCCCCACCACCCTCACCGCCTTCAGCTCAACGGACCAGAGGAAGAATGGCGAGGCTGAAAGACTTCAAAGACGTTTACATTCCAGACTTTTTCCGTCGCCTGTTCTGAGCAGCTAAATAGTGGACACACACACACACACACACACACACACACACACACACACACACACACACACACACACACACACACACACACACACACACACACACACACACACACACACACACACACACACACACACACATTCCTCAGACACAAAGCCTTGTGCCATGGACAAGTCGGATGGAGAGGGGCTATCGGTCCACCCTCCTGCTGATCTACCACACAGAGACAGACCAGAGTGTGTGTGACAGTTCTCTGACCAGAGAGAGAGAGAGAGAGAGAGAGAGTGTGTGTGTGTGTGTGTGTGTGTGTGTGTGTGTGTGTGTGTGTGTGTGTGTGTGCGTGCGTGCGTGCGTGCGTGCGTGCGTGCGTGCGTGCGTGCGTGCGTGTGTGTGTGCGTATGTGCGTGTGTGACAATTCTGTGACACACAGACCCAACACAGGGCTGTGGTCTCACCAGGGTTTGACGCTTAACCAATCCTCAATGGACTTCTTCAGAAATCAAACGTTTCTACTCTACAGGGGGATGAAAAACATTCATTTGAAGCCACCACAGAACAGCCAATATACGTGTGAAAGGGTTCTCACTAAGATAAGGTGGGCAAGGAGACCCACGACAACACACTCACACAGGACTTAAGATCGGTTTTTTTTTTTATATATAGGAGCTCTTTTTCACACCGTAGATGTTTTCAAAGCCGCGATTCTACTGCCTGTGTGACTTGCTCTTCCTCCACAGTTTTGCTCTCTCTACTTTTCAAACCCCCGAGACACGGCAGGTATTACCCGCGTGGAGTCTGTCGACGTGCATCTATGGGCGGCCACACGACATACAAATTCAGCAGAAAAAGACCGCAGTCCCACCAAATCCTGACCTAGCCTACGATGCCGTTGAAATGACCGCTATGTTTATGCCATTAACCAACCAGCAGGCGGAATGTTCCAGCACACTCTGAGTAATGCCGTTGGAAAGGAACTGCTAATGATGACATAAATCTAAAGAGAGATTAGAAAAGAGAGCCAGAAAGTGGGACTTTATTCATCTTAAATCATTGATCTAAGTATTTTCCATTTGTCCTTGTTGCCATTTTATTCACATTTGAAAGCATAATGCCGTTCTTTAATTAAAATTGCAGACGTGCTGTAACTAATGTCCAACGCTGTTTGAGGTGTGTGTGTGTGTGTGTGTGTGTGTGTGTGTGTGTGTGTGTGTGTGTGTGTGTGTGTGTGTGTGTGTGTGTGTGTGTGTGTGTGTGTGTGTGTGTGTGTGTGTGTGTGTGTGTGTGTGTGTGTGTGTGTGTGTGTGTGTGTGTGTGTGTGTGTGTGTTAGCGTGAGCCCGTACTCTTTAGTCTACAGCGTGCATCTGTGGAACGAGACAGAGGTGTTATAGATAGCATGTCACAAGTCACAAAGACCGAGATGAAAGACACATGGTTTCCTCACAGACCAGCTGCTCATCAGAGATGCACATCAGAGATGCAGCACGTAGCAGGTCAGGAAGGTTGCTGCCCTGAAAACAGGCTTCTCTTCAGCTACAGAGAGTGAACCCACTGGAACAGGCTTCTCTTCAGCTACAGAGAGTGAACCCACTGGAACAGGCTTCTTCTTCACTGGAACAGGCTTCTCTTCACAGAGAGTGAACCCACTGGAACAGGCTTCTCTTCAGCTACAGAGAGTGAACCCACTGAAACAGGCTTCTCTTCAACTACAGAGAGTGAACCCACTGGAACAGGCTTCTCTTCAATTACAGAGAGTGAACCCACTGGAACAGGCTTCTCTTCAGCTACAGAGAGTGAACCCACTGGAACAGGCTTCTCTTCAACTACAGAGAGTGAACCCACTGGAACAGGCTTCTCTTCAGCTACAGAGAGTGAACCCACTGAAACAGGCTTCTCTTCAACTACAGAGAGTGAACCCACTGGAACAGGCTTCTCTTCAATTACAGAGAGTGAACCCACTGGAACAGGCTTCTCTTCAGCTACAGAGAGTGAACCCACTGGAACAGGCTTCTCTTCAACTACAGAGAGTGAACCCACTGGAACAGGCTTCTCTTCAGCTACAGAGAGTGAACCCACTGGAACAGGCTTCTCTTCAATTACAGAGAGTGAACCCACTGGAACAGGCTTCTCTTCAGCTACAGAGAGTGAACCCACTGGAACAGGCTTCTCTTCAACTACAGAGAGTGAACCCACTGGAACAGGCTTCTCTTCAGCTACAGAGAGTGAACCCACTGGAACAGGCTTCTCTTCAACTACAGACAGTGAACCCACTGGAACAGGCTTCTCATCAGCTACAGAGAGTGAACCCACTGGAACAGGCTTCTCTTCAGCTACAGAGAGTGAACCCACTGGAACAGGCTTCTCTTCAACTACAGAGAGTGAACCCACTGGTAGAATCAATGATGTCGTTTCAAACGTATTGTGACGTGGAATCAACGTGGAATCAACGTGGAATCAACGTGGAATCAACGTGGAACAACGTGGAACCAACGTGGAACAACGTGGAACAACGTGGAACCAACGTGGAACAACGTGGAACAACGTGGAACATACATTTGGATTTGAAAGAAGTAATCACCCACTGTTGTGAACGATGAAATGAGGGAAAAACGTCAATTGAAATACATTGATTTAATCTAACAAACAGGTTATTATAATAAATCTAATTTCAACATAATTTGTAAGAACTATGTATACAATTCCACATAGAAATGTATCCTGTATCCTATATTCAATATATACTGAGTGGACAAAACATTAGGAACACCTGCTCTTTCCTTGACATAGACTGACCAGGTGAATCCAGGTGAAAGATATGATCCCCTTATTAATGTTCCCAGTTAAATCCACTTCAATCAGTGTAGATGAAGGTTAGGAGACGGGTTAAAGTTGGATATTTAAGCCCTGAGACAATTGAGACATGGATTGTGTGTGTGTGGCATTCAGAGGGTGAATGGGCCAGACAGAAGATTTAAGTGTCTTTGAACGAGGTATCACGATAGGTGGCAGGCGCTGGGTTCTTCCTGCTCAACAGTTTCCTGTGTGTATCAAGCATATGGTCCACCACCCAAAGGACATCCACATGGGCTCAGGATCCCTGTGGGGCGGCAGGGTAGCCTAGTGGTTAGTGTGGGGGCGGCAGGGTAGCCTAGTGGTTAGAGTGTGGGGGCGGCAGGGTAGCCTAGTGGTTAGAGTGTGGGGGCGGCAGGGTAGCCTAGTGGTTAGAGTGTGGGGGCGGCAGGGTAGCCTAGTGGTTAGAGTGTGGGGGCGGCAGGGTAGCCTAGTGGTTAGAGTGTGGGGGTGGCAGCGTAGCCTAGTGGTTAGAGTGTAGAGGTGGCAGGGTAGCCTAGTGGTTAGAGTGTGGGGGCGGCAGGGTAGCCTAGTGGTTAGAGTGTGGGGGCGGCAGGGTAGCCTAGTGGTTAGAGTGTGGGGCGGCAGCGTAGCCTAGTGGTTAGAGTGTTGGACTTGTAACTGGAAGGTTGCAAGTTCAAACCCCTGAGCTGACAAGGTACAAATCTGTTGTTCTGCCCCTGAACAGGCAGTTAACCCATTGTTCCTAGGCCGTCATTGAAAATAAGAATCGGTTCTTAACTGACTTGCCTAGTTAAATAAAAAAAATAGTCTGTTCTGGGGCAGGTTGGTAGATTTAGTGCTTTGAAATGATGAAACATTTTGTATTTGATTAGGCCTTGTTTCAATGTTGAGAGTAAAATGAATCAACATCATACCGTCAACCTAAGTAAAAGAGGTAACAGTATATTGAAATGAAAATGTGAAGCCACCGTCGACAGCGATTCCTGACTGGTATATGAGACGTAATGTCTGCCATCCCAGTGGATGCTTACCTCTGGTTACCTCTGTGTACCCTGGTTACCTCTGTCTACCCTGGTTACCTCTGTCTACCCTGCTTACCTCTGTGTACCCTGGTTACCTCTGTCTACCCTGGTTACCTCTGTCTACCCTGGTTACCTCTGGTTACCTCTGTCTACCCTGGTTACCTCTGTCTACCCTGGTTACCTCTGTCTACCCTGCTTACCTCTGTGTACCCTGGTTACCTCTGTCTACCCTGGTTACCTCTGTCTACCCTGGTTACCTCTGTCTACCCTGGTTACCTCTGTGTACCCTGGTTACCTCTGTCTACCCTGGTTACCTCTGTCTACCCTGGTTACCTCTGTCTACCCTGCTTACCTCTGTGTACCCTGGTTACCTCTGTCTACCCTGGTTACCTCTGTCTACCCTGGTTACCTCTGTCTACCCTGGTTACCTCTGGTTACCTCTGTCTACCCTGGTTACCTCTGTCTACCCTGGTTACCTCTGTCTACCCTGCTTACCTCTGTGTACCCTGGTTACCTCTGTCTACCCTGGTTACCTCTGTCTACCCTGGTTACCTCTGGTTACCTCTGTCTACCCTGGTTACCTCTGTCTACCCTGGTTACCTCTGTCTACCCTGCTTACCTCTGTGTACCCTGGTTACCTCTGTCTACCCTGGTTACCTCTGTCTACCCTGGTTACCTCTGTCTACCCTGGTTACCTCTGTCTACCCTGGTTACCTCTGTGTACCCTGGTTACCTCTGTCTACCCTGGTTACCTCTGTCTACCCTGGTTACCTCTGTCTACCCTGCTTACCTCTGTGTACCCTGGTTACCTCTGTCTACCCTGGTTACCTCTGTCTACCCTGGTTACCTCTGTCTACCCTGGTTACCTCTGGTTACCTCTGTCTACCCTGGTTACCTCTGTCTACCCTGGTTACCTCTGTCTACCCTGGTTACCTCTGTCTACCCTGGTTACCTCTGTGTACCCTGTGTACCCAAACATCAGTGCCCGACCTCACTAATGCTCTTGTGGCTGAATGGAAGCAAGTCCCCGCAGCAATGTTCCAACATCTAGTGGAAAGCCTTCACAGAAGAGTGGAGGCTGTTATAGCAGCAATGTTCCAACATCTAGAGGAAATCCTTCTCAGAAGAGTGGAGGCTGTTATAGCAGCAATGTTCCAACATCTAGTGGAAAGCCTTCCCAGAAGAGTGGATGCTGTTATAGCAGCAATGTTCCAACATCTAGAGGAAATCCTTCTCAGAAGAGTGGAGGCTGTTATAGCAGCAATGTTCCAACATCTAGAGGAAATCCTTCTCAGAAGAGTGGAGGCTGTTATAGCAGCAATGTTCCAACATCTAGTGGAAAGCCTTCCCAGAAGAGTGGAGGCTGTTAGAGCCAAGGGGGGGGGGGACCAACTCCATTTTAATGCCCACGATTTAGGAATGAGATGATTCTACATATACATGTATATAGATCGGATGATTAAGTTGACGTTTGATTGATGTACTAACCTGTTAGTCATGTTAAGTCATGGTATTTAAGTGTTTAGCTGGTTGAAATGAGATGATACATAGTACTGGTTGATAACTTTTTTCAAATCCAAAGCCTTTTACACATAATACGTGAACAAATTACATTGAAACAACATTAATTCAACCAGTGGGTAGCCTCAGATATATATGTAATATATGCCATATATATATATATAATATATATATATATATATATATATATATATATATATATATATATATATATATATATATATACCAATCAAAAGTTTGGACACACCTACTCATTCAAGAATCTAAAATATATTTAGATTTGTTTAACCATTTTTTTGGTTACTACATGATTCCATATGTGTTATTTCATAGTTTTGATATCTTCACTATTATTCAACAATGTAGAACATAGTAAAAATAAAGAAAAGCCTTTAAATGAGTAGGTGTGTCCCAAACTTTTGACTGGTACTGTATATAATCTGGGGAGATTCTCAAATGGGCAAATGTCTGTTCTCCTCTCTTCCTTGACCCGGAAACTGATAAGTGGACTAGGTTCACCTCTTCGATTACCTACTTCTGCAGAGGATGCACCTACGCCAGAGTATACTAGTTTGGAGGTGTTTAAAAACCTGCCATACACCCTTTCAATAAACTGTTATTTTTCCCAAGGAGAAAAACACACACAGAAAAGCATGTCCTTCTATCTATAACATGTCTTGCACAACTAGCTGCATCAGGTTTTATCACTTTATAAATGTATTTTGTGATTCCACTATGGAAACATTTGTATGTGGAGAAGGATTTTCAAAGTGAAAACACCTCCGAAGAGAAGTTTTCAAGTGTCTCCTCACTTAAATCCTCTTCTTGGTGCCAGTCTCAGTAACTAGCTTCACTACAAGTCTCAGTAACTAGCTTCACTACAAGTCTCAGTAACTAGCTTCACTGCCAGTCTCAGTAACTGGCTTCACTACCAGTCTCAGTAACTGGCTTCACTACCAGTCTCAGTAACTAGCTTCACTACCAGTCTCAGTAACTGGCTTCACTACCAGTCTCAGTAACTAGCTTCACTACTTCACTACCAGTCTCAGTAACTGGCTTCACTACTTCACTACCAGTCTCAGTAACTGGCTTCACTACTTCACTACCAGTCTCAGTAACTGGCTTCACTACTTCACTGCCAGTCTCAGTAACTAGCTTCACTACCAGCCTCAGTAACTGGCTTCACTACCAGTCTCAGTAACTGGTTTCACTGCCAGCCTCAGTAACTGGCTTCACTGCCAGTCTCAGTAACTGGCTTCACTACCAGTATCAGTAACTGGCTTCACTGCCAGCCTCAGTAACTGGCTTCACTACCAGTCTCAGTAATTGGCTTCACTATCAGTCTCAGTAACTAGCTTCACTACCAGTCTCAGTAACTAGCTCCACTACCAGTCTCAGTAACTGGCTTCACTGCCAGTCTCAGTAACTGGCTTCACTGCCAGTCTCAGTAACTGGCTTCACTGCCAGTCTCAGTAACTGGCTTCACTGCCAGTCTCAGTAACTGGCTTCACTGCCAGTCTCAGTAACTGGCTTCACTGCCAGTCTCAGTAACTAGCTTCACTACCAGTCTCAGTAACTGGCTTCACTACCAGTCTCAGTAACTGGCTTCACTGCCAGTCTCTGTAACTGGCTTCACTGCCAGTCTCAGTAACTGGCTTCACTACCAGTATCAGTAACTGGTTTCACTGCCAGCCTGATTAACTGGCTTCACTACCAGCCTGATTAACTAGCTTCACTACCAGCCTGATTAACTAGCTTCACTACCAGCCTGATTAACTAGCTCCACTACCAGCCTGATTAACTAGCTTCACTACCATTCTCAGTAACTGGCTTCACTACCAGCCTGATTAACTGGCTTCACTACCAGTCTCAGTAACTAGCTTCACTGCCAGCCTCAGTAACTGGTTTCACATCCTCCTCTTCAAGGTGAAATAAAAACAGACCCCAGGCCTGCAAGTCACATTAACTGGCTTCACATCCTCCTCTTCAAAGTGATATAAAAACAGACCCCAGGCCTGCCAGTCACATTAACTGAATACGGAATAATATACAGTAACTGACACATAGTGATTCGTGTGCCTCCTAATGCCTTAATAGCTGAGACCTCTTATCTACACAACAGGACAGTATTTTCCAGTAGGAATATGACTGGCCCCAATCTCCTTCCCCTCGCTCCAACAGAAGGGTTGAGTGACGGTTCCAGACACCACTGTAGCCCAGCTCAGCTCTGAGGCTCTGCTTGTATTCCTGTCCATGCATTGGAGGTTTCTGTGCTCTTAACCCTGGACTGGGAAGAGCTCCCTGGGAAGTAGCTTCAGTTTTATTGTTTTATTCTTTTTTACAGTACACAGGCTAGATCCCCACTCCCACTTAGCAGGAAAACTACTGCAATCAAGGCACTTTTACATTCAGCCAGGCGATAAAGTGCAAATCGAGTTGAGTGCAGTGCTGAGGGGTTTACTGCATAGAGGCCAGGCTGGCAACGAGGAAGCAGAGTGTTTGATCTTTGCCTGTCTGTCTGTCTGTCTGTCCGTCAAGGGGAGTGATACTTCTGAATGATTCATATTTTAGACTTGGCGTTGACTCATCTAATGCATACTGATGTCCTACTTGTCATGTATGTGTGAAGCACTAACATGTGAAAACAAGAACTTCTACATCAGTCCTCCAGAGACAGAGATCGTCGTCTGTCTACTGTTTATGCCTGTAGCAAGGAGTTAGCGGTACCACCATGATTGTTTGACAAAGACATTAACAACTATGCCACATCTCCACCTTCTTTTTGTATTCGCCCCCTCATAGACTATCGACTTGTAGAATTCAATGAGAACATAATCCTAATGGAGTCTTGATACTGGTGTGAGAGTTCAGATCGAACCTTTATTGATTTCAGCAGTTGGGACATGACACAGGAAGCTGTTAGTATCACAAAGGCCAGCGTGTGTCAAAGAGGAGAGGCGGTGAGTGTTATGGGAAGATGATATTTATATCAGAAAACGACACGCGGTCTTGCAACAACACCTCCCTGCTTTCTTACCATAATGTGGTGGTTCTCAAGGTCTCCGGGTTTAGAACTGGGTGGAAACAGTCATTTCCTGTTTAGAACTGGGTGGAAACGGTTATTTCCTGTTTAGAACTGGGTGGAAACGGTTATTTCCTGTTTAGAACTGGGTGGAAACGGTCTCCGGTTTGGAACTGGGTGGAAACGGTTATTTCCTGTTTAGAACTGGGTGGAAACGGTTATTTCCTGTTTAGAACTGGGTGGAAACGGTTATTTCCTGTTTAGAACTGGGTGGAAACGGTTATTTCCTGTTTAGAACTGGGTGGAAACGGTTATTTCCTGTTTGGAACTGGGTGGAAACGTTTATTTCCTGTTTGGAACTGGGTGGAAACGGTTATTTCCTGTTTGGAACTGGGTGGAAACGGTCTCCGGGTTTGGAACTGGGTGGAAACGGTCTCCGGGTTTGGAACTGGGTGGAAACGGTCTCCGGGTTTGGAACTGGGTGGAAACGGTCTCCTGTTTGGAACTGGGTGAAACGGTCTCTTGTTTGGAACTGGGTGGAAACGGTCTCCGGTTTGGAACTGGGTGGAAACGGTTATTTCCTGTTTAGAACTGGGTGGAAACGGTTATTTCCAGTTTAGAACTTGGTGGAAACGGTTATTTCCTGTTTAGAACTGGGTGGAAACGGTTATTTCCTGTTTGGAACTGGGTGGAAATGGTTATTTCCTGTTTGGAACTGGGTGGAAACGGTCTCCGGTTTGGAACTGGGTGGAAACGGTTATTTCCTGTTTGGAACTGGGTGGAAACGGTTATTTCCTGTTTGGAACTGGGTGGAAACGGTCTCCGGGTTTGGAACTGGGTGGAAACGGTCTCCGGGTTTGGAACTGGGTGGAAACGGTCTCCGGGTTTGGAACTGGGTGGAAACGGTCTCCTGTTTGGAACTGGGTGGAAACGGTCTCCGGGTTTGGAACTGGGTGGAAACGGTCTCCGGGTTTGGAACTGGGTGGAAACGGTCTCCGGGTTTGGAACTGGGTGGAAACGGTCTCCTGTTTGGAACTGGGTGGAAACGGTCTCTTGTTTGGAACTGGGTGGAAACGGTCTCCGGTTTGGAACTGGGTGGAAACGGTTATTTCCTGTTTAGAACTGGGTGGAAACGGTTATTTCCTGTTTAGAACTGGGTGGAAACGGTTATTTCCTGTTTAGAACTGGGTGGAAACGATTATTTCCTGTTTAGAACTGGGTGGAAACGGTTATTTCCTGTTTGGAACTGGGTGGAAACCGTTATTTCCTGTTTAGAACTGGGTGGAAACGGTTATTTCCTGTTTAGAACTGGGTGGAAACCGTTATTTCCTGTTTAGAACTGGGTGGAAACCGTTATTTCCTGTTTAGAACTGGGTGGAAACCGTTATTTCCTGTTTAGAACTGGGTGGAAACGTTATTTCCTGTTTAGAACTGGGTGGAAACGTTATTTCCTGTTTAGAACTGGGTGGAAACGGTTATTTCCTGTTTAGAACTGGGTGGAAACCGTTATTTCCTGTTTAGAACTGGGTGGAAACCGTTATTTCCTGTTTAGAACTGGGTGGAAACCGTTATTTCCTGTTTAGAACTGGGTGGAAACCGTTATTTCCTGTTTAGAACTGGGTGGAAACCGTTATTTCCTGTTTAGAACTGGGTGGAAACCGTTATTTCCTGTTTAGAACTGGGTGGAAACCGTTATTTCCTGTTTAGAACTGGGTGGAAACCGTTATTTCCTGTTTAGAACTGGGTGGAAACGGTTATTTCCTGTTTAGAACTGGGTGGAAACCGTTATTTCCTGTTTAGAACTGGGTGGAAACCGGTTATTTCCTGTTTAGAACTGGGTGGAAACCGTTATTTCCTGTTTAGAACTGGGTGGAAACCGTTATTTCCTGTTTAGGGTGGCAGGTAGCATTTAGAGCGTTGGGCGAGTAACCGAAAGGTTTGTTGGTTCAAATCCTCGGAACCAACGAGATGTAAAAATCTGTCAATGTGCCCTTGAGCAAGGGCTTTTACTCCTAATTGCTCCTGGGTTGCTGTTTATAATTATAAACCCTTGTTTTGACTCCACTTTTCGTGGGTGTCTCAGGGAGAGTTTGGAATATGCAAAAAACACATTTCTAATTCATGCGTGGGGGGGAAAAAAGGATAAATATAAGCACCAAACAAGTTATTTATTTATTTTATTATTACTGTACACATGCAGAAGCAGTTAATATGGAGGACAGGTGGAACCGGTTTGTGTCTCATTACCCTGGCTGCCTCGGGTGTTTGGCATATTACCCCATGCTCTCTCACCTTGCTCTTCACGTTCATAATTACAAGCTTCACCAGCTCGGGAAAGGTGTCTTGTGACGCTTGAAGGCTAGAATTGGGTCATATCTGTAGGACCAGATGGAGTCTGAAGGGATCGGGATTCATTTAAGCCTACACAGTACAGAAATGATTTAGGGTGGAGGTGCTGAGTTGAAGTGAGTGCAAAGCCAAATGCAGCTATAAAAATAAAAAAAACATTAAAAGCTAAATAAAATAAACATTAAAAGCTAAAGTTGTATTGATTAAAATTGCAGATGATGTGCTGGAGAAAATGTGTTGTCATGGGAGAGATATGAGAGAAAGCCAGAGAGGAAAACAAGTCCTTCACTGCACTGAGACGAACTAGGGGGAAATAAATACAAGTATAAATAACATACACTTCTTGATGTGCAATGATGCCTCTGCTATGTTTATTCTGGATGAATACATTTACATTTAATCCTTAGCATCACGAATACAGCAGCTTCCTCCGTGACACATCCTTCATTTAACAGACCTTCAGATACACACTAGGTTGGAGAGGAGCTGGACAGCTGTCTCGTCTGTGTTGAAAGTCTGTGTTGAAAGTACCGGGGTGTTTTTTTCTCCCCATGTATCTGTTCTAGAGTGGAGAATATGTCTGTGACACAGCTAGATGAAGTTGTGATTGTGGCAGAGTGGGAAGGGGAGGGTGAAGCCTCGAGCTGAGCCAACTGGTTTATCACACTGTCAATAAAGAAGAACACATGACAATGGGAAAAATTCTAAAACTGTCCACAAGATTCCGGAAAATACCGGAGGACAAGATTCCAGATAAGTCAAGAATTATTTTTTATTTATTTTTATTTTTACAACACAGAAAAAAAAAACACAGAAAATATCACATTGAACGGGGAAATAGTATTAGAGTCTTCTAAACTTTAAAAACATAAACTCTAATGAATGGTAAGCATTTATGAGTAATCACATGACAACGAGGCTGGTGCTGTCAGTTTCCTGTGTGTGTGTGTGTCTGTACTCTGATTACAGTCCCCTGTGAACTACTGTAAACAACGATAGTCCAAACGGTTTGATTCCAGGAAATACTTTATCATTTAGATTTTGTTTTGTCTCAAGGCTGACATCTACAGGTCATGATTTAACAGTACAGAAAGAAGATAGGAGCTCTGTTCCTAGTGGTTTAAGGCGGCGCGCAACGCTCCCTGCCAAACCGAACACTTCCCAACTTAGTGAAAAGGTCTGGTCCAGCAATGGTTGCGACCAACTGCAGCAATACTGTAACGCACCGTGAAAACAGACTGTGTCACAATGCACCGCGTCCTCGGTCTAATCCGCTCTACTCTGTCCAGAGGCAACGCCAATGACTAGTGGGCAGATAAAACAAAACATATGAGCCATACTAGTCTGTACAAGCAGATAGATGAACTCAAAACTCTGTCGGTATTTAAGGATTGGTCATATATTGTACTGTAACACCAGTTACAGAAACTATATCCCTAATCCTTCCGCCCAAACACAGTCATAGACTTGTGGGCAGGATATAACACGACTCTACTGTGCCAACCCCATTCAGGAGTCATGTCATGTAGTCATTCTGATAGGAGAAAGCGGACCTGATGGAAACACTGTCCATTGAACCTGTGTTTCCCCACCTCTAGCCTTCCCATCAGTACAAACTGAATCGACATAGAAGAACCTACTCACTGATTCCTCAGTGTTACCCGCCACACTCAGTCCATACATTTACATTTACATTTAAGTCATTTAGCAGACGCTACATAGGCAAAGCCTGTGATTCCTGGGCAGATAGTAGAATATGGGGCCATAGCAGATAGATGATACTCCCCATAGTGGGAACCCATTAGTCCTGCATCTTTTCTTATCTCAGAACGAGACTTAGACAACACGTCTAACAGGTAAGAATCGGAAATAAAAGGAGACGGTGAGACGACCAAGACGCCGCTGCACAATACTTATTTTCCACCATCATTTGCAAATAAATTGATTTAAAATCCTACAATGTGATATTCTGGATTTTTTCCCCTCATTTTGTCTGTCATAGTTGAAGTGTACCTATGATGAAATTTACAGGCCTCTCTCATCTTTTTAAATGGGAGAACTTGCACAATTGGTGGCTGACTAAATACTTTTTTGCAACACTGTATAAGATCCCACAGTTGACAGTGCATGCCAGAGCAAAAACCAAGCCATGAAGGCCAAGGAATTGTGCGCAGAGCTCTAAGACAGGATTGTGTTGAGGCAGAGATCTGGGGAAGGGTACCAAAACATTTCATCAGCATTGAAGGTCACCAAAAACGGCCATAGCGGCCTCCATCATTCTTAAATGGAAGAAATTTGGAACCACCAAGACTCTTCCTGGAGCTTTGCTGACTGTTGCTGGGTGTTATTGTCCACCATCAGCACCGGCCTGTACACTACCTGCCCTAAGCTCTCTCCTGTACACTACCTGCCCTAAGCTCTTTCCTGTACTCTACCTGCCCTAAGCTCTCTCCTGTACTCTACCTGCCCTAAGCTCTCTCCTGTACTCTACCTGCCCTAAGCTCTCTCCTGTACTCTACCTGCCCTAAGCTCTCTCCTGTACACTACCTGCCCTAAGCTCTTTCCTGTACTCTACCTGCCCTAAGCTCTCTCCTGTACTCTACCTGCCCTAAGCTCTTTGTACCTGCCCTAAGCTCTCTCCTGCCCCTGCCCTAAGCTCTCTCCTGTACTCTACCTGCCCTAAGCTCTCTCCTGTACTCTACCTGCCCTAAGCTCTCTCCTGTACTCTACCTGCCCTAAGCTCTCTCCTGTACTCTACCTGCCCTAAGCTCTCTCCCGGCCCCTTACACTAAGTCTGAATTTGTCCTGCAATGGGACTCCCTAAATCTTTCTCCGATTTTTACTCTACCTGCCCTATCCCAACTAAGTCTGAATTTGTCCTGCAAACACTCCAGAAAAAGGTATGACTCCAAACACCCAGAAAAAGCTACTCTACTCAATGTTAACATTACAAATAATCCTGAAAGGTATCAGTCTGATTTTTTCTGTAATGACCTTAGTGATCACTGTTTTACAGCCTGTGTTTGTAATGGCTGCTCAGTGAAACGACCTGTCCTGATTTGTCATAGATGGTTGCTAAAAATATTTTTTGTGGTATTGTTAACAAACACACCCCCAAAAATAAAATTTAAATTAAAACAGGTACAGCCCCTGGTTCGACTGTGATCTGGCAGAGTTACTCCACCTCAAGAATTCCATTTGGCGAAAGACTCAGCACACACATACTCAGGCTGGCTGGCTCTCGTTCAGGCAAAATAGAAATAAGTGCACTTAGGCAATCGGGAAGGCCAAAGATTTTTACTTGAAGAAGCAGTTCTCTCTCTGTGGGTCTAACCCCAAGAAGTTCTGGAAAACGGTTAAAGACCTGTAGAATAAACCCTCCTCCTCACAGCTGCCCATGTCCCTTAATGTTGATGATGTGGTTGTTACTGACAAGGACCACATGTCCCTTAATGTTGATGATGTGGTTGTTACTGACAAGAGGCACATGGCTGAGCTCTTTAATCACCACTTCATTCAGTCAGGATTCCTATTCGTTACTCCATGTTTGCTCCATGTGGGAGTTGCTCCATGTTTGCTCCATGTTTGCTCCATGTGGGTGTTGCTCCATGTTTGCTCCATGTGGGAGTTGCTCCATGTGGGAGTTGCTCCATGTGGGAGTTGCTCCATGTTTGCTCCATGTGGGCGTTGCTCCATGTGGGAGTTGCTCCATGTTTGCTCCATGTGGGAGTTGCTCCATGTGGGCGTTGCTCCATGTTTGCTCCATGTGGGAGTTGCTCCATGTGGGAGTTGCTCCATGTTTGCTCCATGTGGGAGTTGCTCCATGTGGGCGTTGCTCCATGTGGGCGTTGCTCCATGTTTGCTCCATGTGGGTGTTGCTCCATGTTTGCTCCATGTGGGAGTTGCTCCATGTGGGCGTTGCTCCATGTTTGCTCCATGTTTGCTCCATGTGGGCGTTGCTCCATGTTTGCTCCATGTGGGTGTTGCTCCATGTGGGCGTTCTTCCATGCCTCCTTACCCATCCAACATTTCCTCATCTCCCGCCACTTCTAATGCGATTAGCCCCGATGCTCTCCCCCTTTTTCCCCGATACAAATTTTCTCCCTGCAGGCAGTGACTGAGTCTGAGGAGCTCCTTAAACCTGACCTCAAAAAAACATCTCATTCTTTAAGGTTGCTGCCCCTATCATCACCAAACCTCTCTCTGACCTTTTTAACCTGTCTCTCCTCTCTGGGGAGGTTCCCATTGCTTAGAAGACAGCCACGGTTCATCCTGTATTTAAAGGGGGAGATCAAGCTGATCCTAACTGTTACAGGCCTATTTCTATTTTGCCCTGTTTATCAAAAGTGTTGGAAAACTTGTCAATAATCAACTGACTGGCTTTCTTGATGTCTACTGTATTCTCTCTGTTATGCAATCTGGTTTCCGCTCAGGTTATGGATGTTTCACTGCAACCTTAAAGGCCCTAAATTATGTTACCATCTAAGCTATGTTGCGATGCTATTTTTATTGACTTGGCCTAAGCTTTTGATATGGTAGATACCTCTGAGTGTTTAGAGCTTGAGGTAGTCACCTCATACAAGTACTTGGGAGTATGGCTAGACGGTGCACTGTCCTTCTCTCAGCACATATCAACGCTTTCAGGCTAAAGTTACATCTAGACTTGGTTTCCTCTATCGTAATCGCTCCTCTTTCACCCCAGCTGCCAAACTAACCCTGATTCAGATGACCATCCTACCCATGCTAGATTACAGAGACATAGTTTATAGATTGGCAGGTAATGGTGCTCTGAGCGGCTAGATGTTCTTTACCATTTGGCCATCAGATTTGCCACCAATGCTCCTTATAGGACACATCACTGCACTCTATACTCCTCTGTAAACTGGTCATCTCTGTTTACCTGTCTCAAGACCCACTGGTTGATGTTGTGTTTCTACCATGCTATGTTGTTGTCTTAGGTGTCTCTCTTGTCGTGATGTGTGTTTTGTCCTTTATTTTTTGTCCTAATAAATGTACAATTTACTTTTAAAATGTACACCAATGTTTCTATCATGCTGTGTTGTCATTTTTTGTTTCTACCATGCTGTAGAGGTTGATGCTTATTTATCCCCCCCCTATCTGAGATATCTACTGCAGCCCTCATCCTCCACATACAACACCCGTTCTGCCAGTCACATTCTGTTAAAGGTCCCCAAAGTAAACACATCCCTGGGTCGCTCCTCTTTTCAGTTCACTGCAGCTAGAGACTGGAACGAGCTGCAACAAACACTCAAACTGGACAGTTTTATCTCCATCTCTTCATTCAAAGACTCAATCATGGACACTCTTACTGACAGTTGTGGATGCTTCACGTGATATATTTTTGTCTCTACCTTCTTGCCTTTGTGTTGTTGTCTGTGCCCAATAATGTTTTTCCATGTTTTGTGCTGCTACCATGTTGTGTTGTCATGTTGTGTTTCTACCATGCTGTGTTGTCATGCTGTGTTGTCATGTTGTGTTGTCATGTTGTGTTTCTACCATGCTGTGTTGTCATGTTGTGTTTCTACCATGCTGTGTTGTCATGTTGTGTTTCTACCATGCTGTGATGTCATGTTGTGTTTCTACCATGCTGTGTTGTCATGTTCTTTTTCTACCATGCTGTGATGTCATGTTGTGTTTCTACCATGCTGTGTTGTCATGTTGTGTTTCTACCATGCTGTGTTGTCATGTTGTGTTTCTACCATGTTGTGTTGTCATGTTGTGTTTCTACCATGCTGTGTTGTCATGTTGTGTTTCTACCATGCTGTGATGTCATGTTGTGTTTCTACCATGCTGTGATGTCATGTTGTGTTTCTACCATGCTGTGTTGTCATTTTGTGTTTCTACCAACTGTGTTGTCATGTTGTTGCTACCATGCTGTGTTGTCATGTTGTTTCTACCAAGCTGTGTTGTCATGTTGTTGCTACCATGCTGTGTTGTCATGTTGTGTTTCTACCATGCTGTGTTGTCATGTTGTGTTTCTACCATGCTGTGTTGTCATGTTGTGTTTCTACCATGCTGTGATGTCATGTTGTGTTTCTACCATGCTGTGTTGTCATGTTGTGTTTCTACCATGCTGTGTTGTCATGTTGTGTTGTCATGTTGTGTTTCTACCATGCTGTGTTGTCATGTTGTGTTTCTACCATGCTGTGTTGTCATGTTGTGTTTCTACCATGCTGTGTTGTCATGTTGTGTTTCTACCATGCTGTGTTGTCATGTTGTGTTTCTATCATGCTGTGTTGTCATGTTGTTGCTACCAAGCTGTGTTGTCATGTTGTTGCTACCATGCTGTGTTGTCATGTTGTGTTTCTACCATGCTGTGTTGACATGTTGTGTTTCTACCATGCTGTGTTGTCATGTTGTGTTTCAAACATGCTGTGTTGTCATGTTGTGTTTCTATCATGCTGTGTTCTCATGTTGTGTTGCTACCATGCTGTGTTGGCATCTCCGGCGCGGCCCACGCTTGGATTGCGTCCTACCTGACAGGTCGCTCCTACCAGGTGGCGTGGCGAGAATCTGTCTCCTCACCACGCGCTCTCACCACTGGTGTCCCCCAGGGCTCTGTTCTTGGCCCTCTCCTATTCTCGCTATACACCAAGTCACTTGGCTCTGTCATAACCTCACATGGTCTCTCTTATCATTGCTATGCAGACGACACACAATTAATCTTCTCCTTTCCCCCTTCTGATGACCAGGTGGCGAATCGCATCTCTGCATGTCTGGCAGACATATCAGTGTGGATGACGGATCACCACCTCAAGCTGAACCTCGGCAAGACGGAGCTGCTCTTCCTCCCGGGGAAGGACTGCCCGTTCCATGATCTCGCCATCACGGTTGACAACTCCATTGTGTCCTCCTCCCAGAGCGCCAAGAACCTTGGCGTGATCCTGGACAACACCCTGTCGTTCTCAACCAACATCAAGGCGGTGGCCCGTTCCTGTAGGTTCATGCTCTACAACATCCGCAGAGTACGACCCTGCCTCACACAGGAAGCGGCGCAGGTCCTAATCCAGGCACTTGTCATCTCCCGTCTGGATTACTGCAACTCGCTGTTGGCTGGGCTCCCTGCCTGTGCCATTAAACCCCTTCAACTCATCCAGAACGCCGCAGCCCGTCTGGTGTTCAACCTTCCCAAGTTCTCTCACGTCACCCCGCTCCACCGTTCTCTCCACTGGCTTCCAGTTGAAGCTCGCATCCGCTACAAGACCATGGTGCTTGCCTACGGAGCTGTGAGGGGAACGGCACCTCAGTACCTCCAGGCTCTGATCAGGCCCTACACCCAAACAAGGGCACTGCGTTCATCCACCTCTGGCCTGCTCGCCTCCCTACCACTGAGGAAGTACAGCTCCCGCTCAGCCCAGTCAAAACTGTTCGCTGCCCTGGCCCCCCAATGGTGGAACAAACTCCCTCACGACGCCAGGACAGCGGAGTCAATCACCACCTTCCGGAGACACCTGAAACCCCACCTCTTTAAGGAATACCTAGGATAGGATAAGTAATCCCTCTCACCCCCCCCCCTTAAGATTTAGATGCACTATTGTAAAGTGACTCTTCCACTGGATGTCATAAGGTGAATGCACCAATTTGTAAGTCGCTCTGGATAAGAGCGTCTGCTAAATGACTTAAATGTAATGTAAATGTAAATGTTGTCATGTTGTGTTTCTACCATGCTGTGTTGTCATGTTGTGTTGTCATGTTGTGTTGTCATGTTGTGTTTCTACCATGCTGTGTTGTCATGTTGTGTTGTCATGCTGTGTTGTCATGTTGTGTTTCTACCATGCTGTGTTGTCATGTTGTGTTCTACCATGCTGTGATGTCATGTTGTGTTTCTACCATGCTGTGATGTCATGTTGTGTTTCTACCATGCTGTGTTGTCATGTTGTGTTTCTACCATGCTGTGATGTCATGTTGTGTTTCTACCATGCTGTGATGTCATGTTGTGTTTCTACCATGCTGTGATGTCATGTTGTGTTTCTACCATGCTGTGTTGTCATGTTGTGTTTCTACCATGCTGTGTTGTCATGTTGTGTTTCATGTTGTGTTGTCATGTTGAGTTGTCATGTTGTGTTTCTACCATGCTGTGTTGTCATGTTGTGTTGTCATGCTGTGTTGTCATGCTGCTGTTGTCATGTTGTGTTTCTACCATGCTGTGATGTCATGTTGTGTTTCATGCTGTGATGTCATGTCATGCTGTGATGTCATGTCATGTTGTGTTGTCATGTTGTGTTTCTACCATGCTGTGTTGTCATGTTGTGTTGTCATGCTGTGTTGTCATGTTGTGTTTCTACCATGCTGTGATGTCATGTTGTGTTTCTACCATGCTGTGATGTCATGTTGTGTTTCTACCATGCTGTGTTGTCATGTTGTGTTTCTACCATGCTGTGATGTCATGTTGTGTTTCTACCATGCTGTGATGTCATGTTGTTGCTACCATGCTGTGTTGTCATGTTGTGTTTCTACCATGCTGTGTTGTCATTTTGTGTTTCTACCATGCTATGTTGTTGTCTTAGGTGTCTCTCTTGTCGTGATGTGTGTTTTGTCCTTTATTTTTTGTCCTAATAAATGTACAATTTACTTTTAAAATGTACACCAATTTTGGTTGGTGTTTATGTATTCTTATGATTGGGACCTACTGGCTTATTATGTCTGAGTGAATGGACAGCTTATCCTTTAACATCATGCTGTGTGTGACTGCTGTCTTTTCATTGGCTATATACAGTGGTGTGGTGGTACCAGGAGAAGTGGCCCTATGTAGTGGTGTGGTGGTGTAGTGGTACCAGGAGAAGTGGCCCTATGTAGTGGTGTGGTGGTGTAGTGGTACCAGGAGAAGTGGCCCTATGTAGTGGTGTGGTGGTGTAGTGGTACCAGGAGAAGTGGCCCTATGTAGTGGTGTGGTGGTGTAGTGGTACCAGGAGAAGTGGCCCTATGTAGTGGTACCAGGAGAAGTGGCCCTGTGTAGTGGTACCAGGAGAAGTGGCCCTATGTAGTGGTGTGGTGGTGTAGTGGTACCAGGAGAAGTGGCCCTATGTAGTGGTGTAGTGGTACCAGGAGAAATGGTCCTATGTCGTGGTGTAGTGGTACCAGGAGAAGTGGCCCTATGTAGTGGTGTAGTGGTACCAGGAGAAGTGGCCCTATGTAGTGGTGTAGTGGTACCAGGAGAAATGGTCCTATGTAGTGGTGTAGTGGTACCAGGAGAAGTGGCCCTATGTAGTGGTGTAGAGGTACCAGGAGAAATGGTCCTATGTAGTGGTGTAGAGGTACCAGGAGAAGTGGCCCTATGTAGTGGTGTAGAGGTACCAGGAGAAACGGCCCTATGTAGTGGTGTAGTGGTACCAGGAGAAGTGGCCCTATGTAGTGGTACCAGGAGAAGTGGCCCTATGTAGTGGTGTGGTGGTGTAGTGGTACCAGGAGAAGTGGCCCTATGTAGTGGTGTAGTGGTACCAGGAGAAGTGGCCCTATGGGGTGGTGTAGTGGTACCAGGAGAAGTGGCCCTATGTCGTGGTGTAGTGGTACCAGGAGAAGTGGCCCTATGTAGTGGTGTAGTGGTACCAGGAGAAGTGGGCCCTATGGGGTGGTGTAGTGGTACCAGGAGAAGTGGCCCTATGTCGTGGTGTAGTGGTACCAGGAGAAGTGGCCCTATGTCGTGGTGTAGAGGTACCAGGAGAAGTGGCCCTATGTAGTGGTGTAGAGGTACCAGGAGAAGTGGCCCTGTGTAGTGGTACCAGGAGAAGTGGTCCTATGTCGTGGTGTAGTGGTACCAGGAGAAGTGGCCCTGTGTAGTGGTACCAGGAGAAGTGGCCCTGTGTAGTGGTACCAGGAGAAGTGGGCCTGTGTAGTGGTACCAGGAGAAGTGGCCCTGTGTAGTGGTACCAGGAGAAGTGGGCCTATGTAGTGGTGTAGTGGTACCAGGAGAAATGGCCCTATGTAGTGGTGTAGTGGTACCAGGAGAAATGGCCCTATGTAGTGGTACCAGGAGAAATGGCCCTATGTAGGTGTGTAGAGGTACCAGGAGAAGTGGCCCTATGTAGTGGTACCAGGAGAAATGGCCCTATGTAGGTGTGTAGAGGTACCAGGAGAAATGGCCCTATGTAGGTGTGTAGAGGTACCAGGAGAAGTGGCCCTATGTAGTGGTACCAGGAGAAATGGCCCTATGTAGGTGTGTAGAGGTACCAGGAGAAATGGCCCTATGTAGGTGTGTAGAGGTACCAGGAGAAGTGGCCCTATGTAGTGGTACCAGGAGAAGTGGGTCCTGTGTGAAAAGCTCTATGTTTTCCTAGACATTTACTGTCAAAATCCCACTGTTTAAACAACAACAATGTGATGTTCTGGACTTATGTTATGTTCCACAACAATCATTAAACCACAAGATGAATTTTGAGGTCTGGGGAAAAATATATATACATATATATATATTTTTTTTAGGTTGTAATTGCCCTTTAATTCAATTGAGCAAAACATATACGCTCCCCATTGATACAAATCAGAATTATACCATTCTGTCAGGTAGGCCTTCATTGCAGTCAACATTTAATTAGGAAGGTTATTTGTGAAAGACATGAGAAATAAACATGTAAACATTGCATAATGACTGATTTGTACATTGCAAATCGCCTACTAAACCTAGGCTATATACAAACATGTTTTCAATACCTGGTTTGCATACCCATTGTTGTCTTATCCTACCTCATCTGCACATGCGGTTTTTAGTCTTTTTCTACTGTATTATTGACTGTATGTTTGCTTGTTTATTCAGTGTGTAACTGTGTTGTTGTTGTTTACTCCATGTGTAACTCTGTTGTTGTTGTTTGTATGTTTGTTTACTCCATGTGTAACTCTGTGTTGTTGTTTGTATGTTTGTTTACTCCATATGTAACTCTGTTGTTGTTTGTATGTTTGTTTATTCCGTGTGTAACTCTGTTGTTGTTTGTATGTTTGTTTACTCCACGTGTAACTCCGTGTTGTTGTTTGTATGTTTGTTTACTCCATGTGTAACTCTGTGTTGTTGTTTGTATGTTTGTTTACTCCATGTGTAACTCTGTGTTGTTGTTTGTATGTTTGTTTACTCCATGTGTAACTCTGTGTTGTTGTTTGTATGTTTGTTTATTCCGTGTGTAACTCTGTTGTTTGTGTTGAACTGTTTTTGCTTAATCTTTGCCAGGTCTCAGTTGTAAATGAGAACTTGTTCTCAACTAGATGACCTGGTTAAATAAAGGTGAAATAAAATCAAATGAATCAAAAAATTGTTCTCATTTACTGGTAAATATCATCAGTTGAAACATCTTTCATTCCCTACCGGCTACCGATGTCGTTCTTCTGTGAGCTGCTCCATGCAACGACCAGTTGAAAGAGGAACGCTTTTGATGCCTGAAGATGATATTCTGCCCTCGTGAATATACACTGCTCAGAAAAATAAAAGGGAACACTAAAATAACACATCCTAGATCTGAATGAACGAAATATTCTTATGAAATACTTTTTTCTTTACATGGATGTGCTGACAACAAAATCACAAAAAAAATTATCAATGGAAATCAAATTTATCAACCCATGGAGGTCTGGATTTAAAGTGGAAAACCACACTACAGGCTGATCCAACTTTGATGTAATGTCCTTAAAACAAGTCAAAATGAGGCTCAGTAGTGTGTGTGGCCTCCACGTGCCTGTATGACCTCCCTACAACGCCTGGGCATGCTCCTGATGAGGTGGCGGAGGTGGTCTCCTGAGGGATCTCCTTCCAGACTTGAACTAAAGCATCCGCCAACTCCTGGACAGTGACGCGGGCGGCCGCAGCGTGCCAGCAGGGCCTGGCGTGCTCTCTGTGCAGCAGGCGGGGGTCATGGTTCAAGGAGCCTCCAGCAGGGCCTGGCTGACGCGGGTGGCCGCAGCGTGCTCTCTGTGCAGCAGGCGGGTCATGGTTCAAGGAGCCTCCAGCAGGGCCTGGCTGACGCGGGCGGCCGCAGCGTGCTCTCTGTGCAGCAGGCGGAGGGGGGGGTCATGGTTCAAGGAGCCTCCAGCAGGGCCTGGCTGACGCGGGCGGCCGCAGCGCGCTCGCTGTGCAGCTGCTCCAGACGCTGTTGGCCGCTCCATCCTCCCACCGCGCCTCCAGGATGGCACGCTCCATCCTCCCACCGCGCCTCCAGGATGGCACGCTCCATCCTCTCTAGCAGACAACGCTCCTCCCACCGCGCCTCCAGGATGGCACGCTCCATCCTCTCTAGCAGACAACGCTCCTCCCACCGCGCCTCCAGGATGGCACGCTCCATCCTCTCTAGCAGACAACGCTCCTCCCACCGCGCCTCCAGGATGGCACGCTCCATCCTCTCTAGCAGACAACGCTCCTCCCACCGTGCCTCCAGGATGGCACGCTCCAGCCTCTCTGCTAACACGCCCTCTGTCTTGGCTGCCTGATACTCCCATAGTCGTCGCAGCTCCGTCTCCTCCCCCGGGCCAAGGTGGTCCAACAGGGAGGGGAGAGGGAGCGGGGGCCTGGATGGTCTGCCTCTGGGGCCTCTTTGTTGGACCTGCTCAGGGAACTGGGGCTGTAGGGTAGGATGGGAGAGGTGCTGGGGATAGGTTTGCCTCACGAACATCACGACAGAGTAAAGGGTGGAGGTTTGGGATGTCTGAGCCCAAGTACGAGCCACTTGCATTTCTTCCACCAGATCTGCTTTGCAGTGAAGAGTCAATCCTTATGCCAAGAGAAGAAAAAGAAGAAGAAAAGGGAATGGGTAAAAAAAAAACATTGACTGCCTAATGTCCTTTCACGCCAACTAATTACTGTGAAATAAGCCGAACGGTAATGACCTGTGACCTGTGATCTGTGTTCTGGGAAATCTGTGTCATTTTTAAGAGGTCTGACGATGGCCATCACACTTAATGTGTGTGTGTGTGTGTGGCTGTGTGTGTGTGTGTGTGTGTGTGTGTGTGTGTGTGTGTGTGTGTGTGTGTGTGTGTGTGTGTGTGTGTGTGTGTGTGTGTGTGTGTGTGTGTGTGTGTGTGTGTGTGTGTGTGTGTGTGTGTGTGTGTGTGTGTGTGGCCGTGTGTGTGTGGCCGTGTGTGCCTGTGTGTGCCTGTGTGTGTGTGTGTTTGTGTGGCTGTGTGTGTTTGTGTGGCTGTGTGTGTTTGTGTGGCTGTGTGTGTGTGTGTGTGTGTGTGTGTGTGTGTGTGTGTGTGTGTGTGTGTGTGTGTGTGTGTGTGTGTGTGTGTGTGTGTGTGTGTGTGTGTGTGTGTGTGTGTGTGTGTGTGTGTGTGTGTGTGTGTGTGATGTCAAAGACCTGTGGAATCCTGTTGTGTAACTGACAAATTCGTTGTGACAATATATTGTCCTCCCAGTCACCGAGAAGAATAGATATTATCAAATCTGCTTTTACCATTTACAACATGGCAAAACCACTAAATCACAGTTTACAAAAAATATTATTTTGAACAAATTACTTTAATTAAATCGTCAACAAAACATCCTTAGGCCTTTGTGTATTGATGAGATGAGTGTGAGAAAGAGGTGCAGAAGGAAAAGCACAGATAGAACAATGAGCCAGATGTTTTACCAGATCTATAAATCTGATCTGAATCTGAATCTGATCTAAATCTGATCTAAATCTGATCCGTTGGCATTTCCACTCACCACCACATATGGAAGCACAGTGGCCGGCGGTCGGAGAAGATGGGAGCAAGATAGATTTTTCCCAACATTTTGCACATTTTCTCATCAATGAAACATTTGATCTCAATGCAGTTTTTTGTTCCCAAAACTAACATCTGTTACAAACATAGTAGACTAAGTTCTGTAGACTGTACCCCTTGCCAAAGTTTTAAAAAATGGCATTGTTTGGAAGGAGTGCAAGGCAGTGGCGGTCAGTTCCATTTAAGAATGATTATTGTTTTTAATGAGCATGGCCTTATTTCTATTACAGCATATTGGATGACTGTCATTCATATTCCATTCACCCAGTTCAATGTAACAGTGATAGGTTTAGGCTACTGCATCATACTCAAATGTTCCATATACCGATCATGAATTTGCTACAACCAACAACAACTAAAGCCTATGAATGAAAATGTACAACGTAGATGCACATATCAGCCGCGGTGTATTCCTTCTCGCATCTACGCGCTCTCCTGCAGTAAAGTCTTTTCTCTTTCATCTGTAGACTTCACAACACATCAGCTGTATGTGTAACAGCAGATCTCCTCTTCGTCTGAAGAGGAGTAAGGATCGGACCCAGATGCGGCGTGGTATGTGTTCATGACGATTTTAATAAGAAAAGCACTGAACACTATGAAATACAAAAACAATAAACAAATATGTGAAATAACCAAACCGAAACAGTACCGCGTGGCGACAAACACACACACGGAAACAAACACCCACAAACCAACAGTGAAACCCAAGCTATCTAAATATGGTTCTCAATCAGGGACAACGATAAACAGCTGCCTCTGATTGAGAACCATACCAGGCCAAACACAGAAATAGAAAAAACATAGAAATACAAAAATAGACTGTCCACCCCAACTCACGCCCTGACCATACGAAATAAAGACAAAACAAAGGAAATAAAGGTCAGAACGTGACAGTAGGTGACCAGGTGAAAATACCTTTCCAAACCATATCATAACCGCTACACACAGCCAACATCATTAGCGTCATAGTAACGTCCTAGTCAACATCAGCTAATAGAACTAACTTGTTGTAAACCCGCTACAATCATGCAGTAAAGTTACAGTGTAGAGTCAATAAGCACCAGGCTCCGGTGGCAATAAATTAGTAAAACCAAAAGCTTACCTTGACTTGGTAGAGTTCCAGTGTTGTGTTGAATAGTGATAGACAGCTACTCCAGCTAACCCTCTGTTTTGAGCAGGGTGTTTCAGTAGGCTAAACTAGCTAGCTGCATTTGCTAGCTAAGAAAGTGAAACTGAAAAAAGTATTTAAAAAATCTCTCTCTCTTGCTTCTTCAATTTTGAATAAATTAATTTGTTAAAAACTGTTCAACTATTGTCTGTCTCTCTTTGAGTCAACTACTCACTTATGCTTGTGCTTTCAGTACTAGATTCATTCTCTGATCCTTCGATTGGGTGGACAACATGTCAATTGATGTTGCAAGAGCTCTGAAAGGTTGGAGGATGTCCTCTGTAGGTTGTCATAATTACTATGTAAGTCTATGGAAGGGGGTGAGAACCAAGAGTCTCCTAGGTTTTGTATTGAAGTCAATGTATCCAGAGGAGGACGGAAGCTAGCTGTCCTCCGGCTACACCATGGTGCCACCCTACAGAGTGCTGTTGAGGCTACTGTAGACCTTCATTGCAAAGCAGTGTGTTTTTAAATAAATTATTTTTTGACGTGAATATATTTAGTATAGTGGTATCTAAAATGTATAACTTTTTAAATGTTTAACAATAAAAACATTTTTATTTTTTTTTATTCACTGAGGAGGATGGTCCTCCCCTTTCCTCCTCTGAGGAGCCTCCACTGGTGCGAGGGAAAATTGAGTTATTGCACACTCACACTTCACAGAGGCGGCGCTCCCGAACGGAAATAAGTAAACACATGCTAGAACGTGCCAACAGGATCTCGCTAGCTCGTGCTTGGATCTGCCCACCTCCTTGCTTGTTCTTCCAACTATGATTTATAGTGGTCTATCTGTAGATTTGATGAGGAGGGAAAACTATTGAATACATTTTAGAATAAGGCTGTAACGTAACAAAATGTGGAAAAAAGTCAAGGGGTCTGAATACTTTCCCATTGCACTGTATATGAGCCAATTAGCATGGTTCCATGGAGGTTATCTTAAGATAAACAAAATTCCACCAAGACGATTTAACCCCTTGCATGCAGTTTAAAATGTACATATTTTAAATGTAACCTTCATTTATCTAGGCAAGTCAGTTAAGAACAAATTCTTATTTACAATGATGGCCTACTGGGGAACAGTGGGTTAACTGCCTTGTTCAGGGGCAGAATAACACATTTCTACCATGTCAGCTAAGGGGTTCGATCCAGCAACCTTTTGGCAGTTGCTACACTAACAGTAATACGTGCCTATGGAAAGCTGATACAGTCGCTGTTGATAGAGAAAGTAGAGAGAGAGAGAGAGAGAGAGAGAGAGAGAGAGAGAGAGAGAGAGAGAGAGAGAGAGAGAGAGAGAGACAGAGAGAGCATGTGCATGAGAAGTCTATTAGTGTTTGAAATGGAGGCAGCCAGTCAGAATCCTCTAGATAGGAGAAGAGAGGGAGGTGAAGCAAGTCATACCAGAGAGGAAAGTGAAGCTAGTCAGCCCAGAGAGGGAGGTGAAGCTAGTCAGCCCAGAGAGTGAGATGAAGCTAATCAGCCCATAAGAGTGAGATGAAGCTAATCAGCCCAGAGAGTGAGATGAAGCTAGTCAGCCCAGAGAGCAAGATGAAGCGGGTCAGCCCAGAGAGGGAGGTGAAGCTAGTCAGTCCGAAGAAGGAGGTGAAGCTAGTCAGACCAGAGAGGGAGGTGAAGCTAGTCAGCCCAGAGAGGGAGGTGAAGCTAGTCAGTCCGAAGAAGGAGGTGAAGCTAGTCAGCCCAACGAGGGAGATGAAGCTAATCACACCAGAGAGGGAGGTGAAGCTAGTTAGACCAGAGAGGGAGGTGAAGCTAGTTAGACCAGAGAGAGAGGTGAAGCTAGTCAGCCCAAAGAGGGAGGTGAAGCTTGTCAGTCCAGAGAGGGAGGTGAAGCTAGACAGCCCAGAGAGGGAGGTGAAGCTAGTTAGACCAGAGAGGGAGG
>NC_060181.1:94229001-94246501 GCF_021184085.1 Oncorhynchus gorbuscha | reverse complement strand
GCCATAACATAAGATAACATAGCCATAACATTACATAAGATAACATAGCCATAACATTAGATAACATAGTCATAACATAAGATAACATAGCCATAACATTACATAAGATAATATAGCCATAACATAGCCATAACATAAGATAACATAGCCATAACATTACATAAGATAACATAGCCATAACATTAGATAACACAGCCATGACATTAGATAACACAGCCATAACATATCATAAGATAACATAGCCATAACATTAGATAACATAGCCATAACATTAGATAACATAGCCATAACATAAGATAACATAGCCATAACATTACATAAGATAATATAGCCATAACATAGCCATAACATAAGATAACATAGCCATAACATTACATAAGATAACATAGCCATAACATTAGATAACATAGCCATAACATAAGATAACATAGCCATAACATTACATAAGATAATATAGCCATAACATAGCCATAACATAAGATAACATAGCCATAACATTACATAAGATAACATAGCCATAACATTAGATAACATAGCCATAACATTACATAACATAGCCATGAGTCAGTGTGAGGTGTTTACAGGTTAGTCGAGGTCATTTATGTAGGTAGGGTTAAAGTGACTATGGATAGATAATAAACAGTAGTACAGGTTAGTCGAGGTCATTTATACATGTAGGTAGGGTTAAAGTGACTATGGATAGATAATAAACAGTAGTACAGGTTAGTCGAGGTCATTTGTACATGTAGGTAGGGTTAAAGTGACTATGGATAGATATTAAACAGTAAGTAGCAGCAGTGTAAACACAAAGGGGGGGATTGTCAGTATAAATAGTCCAGGTGGCCATTTAATTAACTGTTCATCAGTCTTATGGCTTGGGGGGTAAAAGCTGTTCAGGAGCCTTTTAGACCTAGACTTGGTGCTCCGGTACCGCTTGGCGTGCGGTAGCAAACAGTTATGGCTTGGGTGACTGGAGTCTTTGAAAAAATGTTGGGCCTTCCTCTGACACCGCCTAGTCTATAGGTCCTGGATGGCAGGAAGTTTGGCCCCAGTGATGTACTGGGCCGTACGCACTACCCTCTGTAGCGCCTTACGGTCAGATGCTGAGCAGTTGCCATACCAGACGGTGATGCAACCAGTCAGGATGCTCTCGATGGTGCAGCTGTATAACATTTTTAGGATCAGAGGACCCATGCAAAGTATTTTCACAGTCTCCTGAGGGGGAAAAGGTGCTGTCGTGCCCTCTTCACGACTGTCTTGGTGTGTTTGGACCATGATAGTTTGTTGGTGATGTGGACACCAAGGAACATGAAACTCTCAACCCGCTCCACTACAGCCCCATTGATGTGAATGGGGGCATGTTCGGCCCTCCTTTTCCTGTAGCCCACTATCAGCTCTTTTCTCTTGCTCACATTTTATGGGAGAGGTGGTTGTCCTGGCATCACACTACCAGGTCTCTGACCGCTTCCCTATAGGCTGTCTCATCATTGTCGGGGATCAGGCCTACCACTTTTGTGTTGTCAGCAAACTTAATGATGGTGTTGGAGTTGTGCTTGGCCACACAGTCGTGGGTAAACAGGGAGTACAGCAAGGGAATAAGCATGCACCTCTAGCTTAGTGATGAGCTTTGTGGGCACTATGATGTTGAATGCTGAGCTGTAGTCAATGAACAGCATTCTCACATAGGTGTTCCTTTTATTCAGGTGTGAAAGGGCAGTGTGGAGTGCAATAGAGATTGCATCATCTGTGGATCTGTTGGGGTGGTAAATGAATTGGAGTGGGTCTATGGTTTCTGGGATAATGGTATTAATGTGAGCCATGACCAGCCTTTCAAAGCACTTCATGGCTACAGACGTGAGTGCTACAGGGCGGTAGTCATTTAGACAGGTTACCTTCACTTTCTTGGGCACAGGGACTATGGTGGTCTTCTTGAAACATGTAGGTACTACAGACTCGGTCAGGGAGAGGTTGAAAATGTCAATGAAGACACATGCCAGTTGGTCCACACATGGTCTGTGTACATGTTCTGGTAACCCGTCTGGCCCCCGTCTGGCCCCCGTCTGGCCTTCTTAATGTTGACCTGTTTTAAAATCATGTTAACATCAGCTACTGAAAGCGTGATGACACAATTGTCCGGAAAAGCTGGTGCTCTCATGCCTGCTTCAGTGTTGCTTGCCTCGAAGGAAGCATTCAAGGCATTTAGCCTGTCTGGTAGGCTCGTGTCACTGGGCAGCTTGCGTCTGGGCTTCCCTTTGTAGTCCGTAATAGTTTTCAAGCCCTGACACATCCAACGAGCATCAGAGCCGGTGTAGTAGGATTCAATCTTAGTCCTGCATTGACGCTTTGCCTGTTGAATGGTTCGTCGGAGGGCACAGCGGGATTTCTTATAAGCGCCTGGATTAGTGTCGCGCTCCTTGAAAGCGGCAGCTCTAGCCTTTAGCTCAGTGCGGATGTTGTGAACGACGTCGTCGATGCACTTATTGATGAAGCCCGGTAACTGAGGTGGTATACTCATTTAACATTTACATTTACATTTAAGTCATTTAGCAGACGCTCTTATCCAGAGCGACTTACAAATTGGTGCATTCACCTTATGACATCCAGTGGGACAGTCACTTAACAATAGTGCATTTAAAACTTAGGGGGGGTGGGGTGAGAGGGATTACTTAACCTATCCTAGGTATTCCTTAAAGAGGTGGGGTTTCAGGTGTTGACTGCTTGGAGCCGTGTGGGGACTCTGCAGTGTTGACTGCTTGGAGCTGTGTGGGGACTCTGCAGTGTTGACTGTTTGGAGCTGTGTGGGGACTCTGCAGTGTTGACTGTTTGGAGCTGTGTGGGGACTCTGCAGTGTTGACTGTTTGGAGCTGTGTGGGGACTCTGCAGTGTTGACTGTTTGGAGCTGTGTGGGGACTCTGCAGTGTTGACTGTTTGGAGCTGTGTGGGGACTCTGCAGTGTTGACTGTTTGGAGCTGTGTGGGGACTCTGCAGTGTTGACTGTTTGGAGCTGTGTGGGGACTCTGCAGTGTTGACTGTTTGGAGCTGTGTGGGGACTCTGCAGTGTTGACTGTTTGGAGCTGTGTGGGGACTCTGCAGCTTAATGTCAAAGGCAGGAGATGAGGTGAAATTCACACCACTCCATAATCATTCCTAGGAAACAGGGTCATGGACTGAACATGTTTCCCAAATTACATTTACATTACATTTAAGTCATTTAGCAGACGCTCTTATCCAGAGCGACTTACAAATTGGTGCATTCACCTTATGACATCCAGTGGGACAGTCACTTAACAATAGTGCATCTAAAACTTAGGGGGGGTGGGGTGAGAGGGATTACTTATCCTATCCTAGGTATTCCTTAAAGAGGTGGGGTTTCAGGTGTCTCCGGAAGGTGGTGATTGACTCCGCTGTCCTGGCGTCGTGAGGGAGTTTGTTCCACCATTGGGGGGCCAGGGCAGCGAACAGTTTTGACTGGGCTGAGCGGGAGCTGTACTTCCTCAGTGGTAGGGAGGCGAGCAGGCCAGAGGTGGATGAACGCAGTGCCCTTGTTTGGGTGTAGGGCCTGATCAGAGCCTGGAGGTACTGAGGTGCCGTTCCCCTCACAGCTCCGTAGGCAAGCACCATGGTCTTGTAGCGGATGCGAGCTTCAACTGGAAGCCAGTGGAGAGAGCGGAGGAGCGGGGTGACGTGAGAGAACTTGGGAAGGTTGAACACCAGACGGGCTGCGGCGTTCTGGATGAGTTGAAGGGGTTTAATGGCACAGGCAGGGAGCCCAGCCAACAGCGAGTTGCAGTAATCCATACGGGAGATGACAAGTGCCTGGATGAGGACCTGCGCCGCTTCCTGTGTGAGGCAGGGTCGTACTCTGCGGATGTTGTAGAGCATGAACCTACAGGAACGGGCCACCGCCTTGATGTTGGTAATGCCATTGGATGAATCCCAGAACACATTCCAGTCTGTGCTATGAAAACAGTCTGGTAGTGTAGCATCCGCGTCATCTGACCACTTCTGTATTGAGCGAGTCACTATTACTTACTGCTTTTGTTTTTGCTTGTAAACAGGAATCAGGAGGATAGAGCTTTGGTCAGATTTGCCAAATGGAGGGCAAGGGAGAGCTTTGTATGAGTCTCTGTGTGTGGAGTAAAGGTGGTCGAGTGTTTTTTTCCCCTCTGGTTGCACATGTGACGTGCTAGTAGAAATTAGGTATATTTAAAAAATAAACTAAAGTTTGCCCACATTAAGGTCCCCGGCCACTAGGAGCACCACTTCTGGATGAACATAGCCATAACATAAGAAAACATTTGTATTATTTGTAAAAAGTGGAGAAAAAAAACAACACTTTTTCACATCGGGTCAGGTAATTACTCCGAAAAGGCAGCTGGGCAGAATGATTGTGTTGATGAAACCTAACACATTTATGTTTCTCTGCTGTCAGCCAGCCCTCACTGCTGAGTAGGAACCTAAGACGCAAACTCCAGCACACTGACACTTTTAGGACATTCAGGAAGTGGCCCACTGACCTATATTCATCTAGTAAAATTATAAATAATAAAATAAAATTGTATAAAAATGTAATAAAATAAATGTATTATTAGTCTTGTGATCTCAGTTTAGCTGTTGATCTCAGGTCGGCTGTTGATCCCGGATTGGCTGTTGATCCCAGATTGGCTGTTGATCTCAGGTCGGCTGTTGATCCCGGATTGGCTGTTGATCCCGGATTGGCTGTTGATCCCGGATTGGCTGTTGATCTCAGGTCGGCTGTTGATCCCGGATTGGCTGTTGATCCCGGATTGGCTGTTGATCCCGGATTGGCTGTTGATCTCGAGTCGGCTGTTGATCCCGGATTGGCTGTTGATCTCGAGTCGGCTGTTGATCCCGGATTGGCTGTTGATCTCGAGTCAGCTGTTGATCCCAGATCGGCTGTTGATCTCAGATCAAAGTGAAGTTTGTGCCCTGCTTGTTTCTGACTGTGAGCTTATACGAGGACATCTCTCTCTCTTCTCCCAGTTTCTGCACCTCACCACATTCCTCCATATGTGATGAAACTGTAATTCTACTCACAGTGTCACAACTATTTCCATCCTCTGTTTCTTGTCTCTTCCTCTCTTCTTCTTCGTCAGGTGGCCTCCAGTCTGTGTGGCCCCCATGTGACGGCCATGCCCCACCTGCGTGATGCCCAGATGTTCCGTCCTCTCTGCGTTATCGGGAAGCGTGTGGAGCGTTCGCTGCGTGTGCGTAAGGTCCGCTCCCTGTTCCCCCTAGGGCCCTTGAAGGACCTGTTAGATGACCCGGCCGGTTCCCCAGAGGTCTCCCTGAAGACTGAGGGGCCCGTGCGCTGCGACTTCCTGCACGAGGAGTTCCTGGATGCCGTGGGGAGGGTCCGTGTGCAGGTCAGCAACCTGAGGAAGGAGGCAGCAATATGTCCCTTGGCTCCACACAGACAGCTGTCCCTCAGGGACAACCTGCCCTGGCTGGACTCTGTACACCGCCTTTACCTGGTGAGACACCGGACTTAGATAAACAGAATGAACGTTGTATCGCTTTTCTCGATCTCTGCTATATATTTTTTTTTGCACTATATCAGGTACCTCAGACCAACTGCCATGTCTGACACAAACAGGAAGTGGGGGAATGGGACTCGCGTGGCTCCCATTGCATATGTGCACCATAGAAGTCTTTTTATGACATCATCCACTCGGCAAAAACTGGTTGAATCAATGTTGTTTCCATGTCATTTCAACCAAAATACTCAATGTGATGACATTGAATCAACGTGAAAAACATATTCGATTTTGTTAAAGGAATCAACGTAAAGAATTTTGATTTTAGATTTGTTTACCTTTTTAACTTAAATCCAATGCCATGGTGAATCATTTTGATGATTTCACATTAAAGTCACTTTAGCTGAAAACTCAACCAAATGTTAATCAAAACTAAACATTGTAATCAAAACTAAACACTGATGTCTGTACCCAGTGGGCATGGTCTAATCCAAGGCTTTCCAACCCTGTTCCTGGAGAGCTACCCTCCTGTAGGTTTACACTCCAACCCTGTTCCTGGAGATCTACCCTCCTGTAGGTTTACACTCCAACCCTGTTCATGGAGAGCTACCCTCCTGTAGGTTTACACTCCAACCCTGTTCCTGGAGAGCTACCCTCCTGTAGGTTTACACTCCAACCCTGTTCATGGAGAGCTACCCTCCTGTAGGTTTATACTCCAAACCTGTTCCTGGAGAGATACCCTCCTGTAGGTTTACACTCCAACCCTGTTCCTGGAGAGTTACCCTCCTGTAGGTTTACACTCCAACCCTGTTACTGGAGAGCTACCCTCCTGTAGGTTTACACTCCAACCCGTTGTAATTAACCCAATCCAGTTTATCAACCAGCTAATTATTAGTTTCAGGTGCGCTGGAGTAGGGTCCAAAAACCTACAGGACGCTAGCTCCCCGGGGATAGGTTTGGGGAGCCCTGGTGTAAACCTACAGGACGCTAGTTATCAGGAACAAGGTTGGAGTGTAAACCTACAGGACGCTAGATCTCAGGAACAGGGTTGGAGTGTAAACCTACAGGACGCTAGCTATCAGGAACAAGGTTGGAGTGTAAACCTACAGGACGCTAGCTATCAGGAACAAGGTTGGAGTGTAAACCTACAGGACGCTAGCTATCAGGAACAAGGTTGGAGTGTAAACCTACAGGACGCTAGCTATCAGGAACAAGGTTGGAGTGTAAACCTACAGGACGCTAGCTATCAGGAACAAGGTTGGAGTGTAAACCTACAGGACGCTAGATCTCAGGAACAAGGTTGGAGTGTAAACCTACAGGACGCTAGCTATCAGGAACAAGGTTGGAGTGTAAACCTACAGGACGCTAGCTATCAGGAACAAGGTTGGAGTGTAAACCTACAGGACGCTAGCTATCAGGAACAAGGTTGGAGTGTAAACCTACAGGACGCTAGCTATCAGGAACAAGGTTGGAGTGTAAACCTACAGGACGCTAGCTATCAGGAACAAGGTTGGAGTGTAAACCTACAGGACGCTAGATCTCAGGAACAAGGTTGGAGTGCCCTGGTCTAATCTCTCTCTATCTCTTGGTTCCAGGTGAGTGAGGTGTACTGCAGCTCTGATGCCAAACTGCGTGTGCTGGGGATGGAGAGGAGGACAGAGCTGAGGCTGGGGCCCAACACCCCTCTGGCCTTCTCCTGCCTCAGGCTCTCGGTCTCTCCCTCGGGCCTGGTGGAGGTGTGTGACGGCTGGGAGGGCAGCTACCTACACCCCAAGGCCAGGTGGGCCAAGTTCGACTCCCCGGACTATGCATCTCTGGTAGCAGGTAGACCGGTGTCTGAGCCCAAGATGATGGGCCTGCTCTCCCAGTTTGGTGAGCTAACCTCCACTCTGTTGTCCAATGAATTAATATATGCAAATAATGTGCCTTTTTTAAAAAAACTCCTGATAATTAACCTCCCTTCCTGATCTCCCCACATTCAAGTTCTCCCATCCCATTTCATGGCACAAACACAATTCACACTTCCCTTACTTTCCAATTCAGATTCAGATCCATTTATAACCACCTTCCTCCCGTTCCCCCTTCAGCGTTCAAGTTCTCCCATCCCTCCATAATCTCCCTGTCCAGCTCGGCCCTCCAGCTGCCGGACCCATCCCCCAGCAAGGAGCAACACCAGCACCGCAAGGTGACAGACTACCAGGAGGCGCAGGAGATCTCCAGCGAGGCCCTGCTGCCCCTGGAGGAGGAAGAGGAGGAGGGAAGCTGAGGGAGGAAGGGAGGAAGGGGGCTGATAGGTAGAGGGGGAGAGGGGGAAGAGAGGAGTGTGAGGAAAGGACATTGGTGTCTCAGAGTTAAAAGCCAATTAAATGAAATTGACAGATGAGCAATGCTGTATTCCATCCTCAGTTGATTATAATACACCACAGACACAGATATTGGTCATCTACGACAACCTTTCCAGTTATCTAGTCACACAGAGAAAAGGTTATTGTTCTGTGATTCCAAGGACGATTCCTTTGAGAGCGAGTCAATTTATTGTTGAACTAGGCATTGCAGCATGTCTGTATAGTCCTTGATCTTGGGGAGTTAAATATACAGAAGTCCTTGATCTTGGGGACTTAAATATACAGCAGTCCTTGATCTTGGGGAGTTAAATATACAGCAGTCCTTGATCTTGGGGAGTTAAATATACAGCAGTCCTTGATCTTGGCGAGTTAAATATACAGCAGTCCTTGATCTTGGGGACTTAAATATGCAGCAGTCCTTGATCTTGGGGAGTTATAAGTGTACAGCAGCTGGTCATGTCTTCTCTCTCTGACTCAGATGGAGAATGTGAAGGAGGGAGAGAGGAGGAGGGAGAGAGGAGGAGGGAGGGAGGAGGAGGGAGAGAGGAGGAGGGAGAGAGGAGGGAGAGAGGAGGAGGGAGAGAGGAGGAGGGAGGGAGGAGGAGGGGGAGAGGAGGAGGGAGAGAGGAGGAGGGAGGGAGGAGGAGGGAGAGAGCGATAGATGGATACAGAGAAGGACAGAGATATAGAAAAAGAGGAGAGGGACAGAGATAACCCACACCAGATAACGCACACCAGATAACCCACATCAAACCAGATAACCCACATCACACCAGATAACCCACATCACACCAGATAACCCACATCAAACCAGATAACCCACACCAGATAACGCACACCAGATAACCCACATCAAACCAGATAACCCACACCAGATAACCCACATCAAACCAGATAACCCACACCAGATAACGCACACCAGATAACCCACATCAAACCAGATAACCCACACCAGATAACCCACATCAAACCAGATAACCCACACCAGATAACCCACATCAAACCAGATAACCCACATCAAACCAGATAACCCACACCAGATAACCCACATCAAACCAGATAACCCACATCAAACCAGATAACCCACATCAAACCAGATAACCCACACCAGATAACGCACACCAGATAACCCACATCAAACCAGATAACCCACACCAGATAACCCACATCAAACCAGATAACCCACACCAGATAACCCACATCAAACCAGATAACCCACATCAAACCAGATAACCCACACCCGATAACCCACATCAAACCAGATAACCCACATCAAACCAGATAACCCACATCAAACCAGATAACCCACACCACACCAGATAACCCACATCATACCAGATAACCCACACCATATAACCCACACCAGATAACCCACATCAAACTGGATAACCCACACCAGATAACCCACAACATACCAGATAACCCACACCATACCAGATAACCCACACCACACCAGATAACCCACACCAGATAACCCACACCAGATAACCCACACCACACCAGATAACCCACACCAGACAACCCACATCACACCAGATAACCCACATCACACCAGATAACCCACATCACACCAGATAACCCACACCACACCAGATAACCCACACCAGATAACCCACATCACACCAGATAACCCACACCAGACAACCCACATCACACCAGATAACCCACATCACACCAGATAACCCACATCACACCAGATAACCCACACCACACCAGATAACCCACATCATACCAGATAACCCACACCAGATAACCCACACCACACCAGATAACCCACATCAAACCAGATAACCCACATCACACCAGATAACCCACACCACACCAGACAACCCACATCACACCAGATAACCCACACCACCCCAGACAACCCATATCACACCATATAACCCACACCAGATAACCCACACCACACCAGATAACCCACACCAGATAACCCACACCACACCAGATAACCCACACCAGATAACCCACAGCACACCACACCAGATAACCCACACCAGACAACCCACACCAGATAACCCACACCAGATAACCCACACCACACCAGATAACCCACACCAGATAACCCACACCACACCAGATAACCCACACCACACAACCCACACCAGATAACCCACACCAGACAACCCATATCACACCAGATAACCCACATCACACCAGATAACCCACACAACACCAGATAACCCACACCAGATAAGCCACACCACACCAGATAACCCACACCAGATAAGCCACACCACACCAGATAACCCACACCAGATAACCCACACCACACCAGATAACCCACATCATACCAGATAACCCACATCATACCAGATAACCCACACCACACCAGATAACCCACATCACACCAGATAACCCACACCACACCAGACAACCCATATCACACCAGATAACCCACATCACACCAGATAACCCACACCACACCAGATAACCCACATCATACCAGATAACCCACATCACACCAGATAACCCACACCACACCAGATAACCCACACCACACCAGATAACCCACACCAACATTACTTGTTGGTTATCACTGCATTGTCGGAACTAGAAGCACAAGCATTTCGCTACACTCGCATTAACATCTGCTAACCATGTGTATGTGACAAATAAAATTTGATTTGATTTGATTTGAGATAACCCACATCACACCAGATAACCCACATCACACCAGACAACCCACATCACACCAGATAACCCACATCAAACCAGATAACCCACATCACACCAGATAACCCACATCACACCAGATAACCCACATCAAACCAGATAACCCACATCACACCAGATAACCCACACCAGATAACCCACATCAAACCAGATAACCCACATCACACCAGATAACCCACACCACACCAGATAACCCACACCAGATAACCCACATCAAACCAGATAACCCACACCACACCAGATAACCCACATCAAACCAGATAACCCACATCACACCAGATAACCCACACCACACCAGATAACCCACATCACACCAGATAACCCACACCACACCAGATAACCCACATCACACCAGATAACCTACACCAGATAACCCACATCAAACCAGATAACCCACACCAGATAACCCACACCACACCAGATAACCCACACCAGATAACCCACACTACACCAGATAACCCACACCACACCAGATAACCCACACCACACCAGATAACCCACACCACCCCAGACAACCCACATCAGATAACCCACACCACACAACCCACATCACATCATCACTACTTTAGACCAGAGGCCATAGGGAGCCCCATAGGCAGCCCTGGATAAAAGTAGGGCACTATGTAGGGAATAGGGCTCTGGTCTATAGTAGTGCGCTATGTAGGGAATAGGGCTCTGGTCTAAAGTAGTACACTATGTAGGGAATAGGGCTCTGGTCTAAAGTAGTGCACTATGTAGGGAATAGGGCTCTGGTCTAAAGTAGTGCACTATGTAGGGAATAGGGCTCTGGTCTAAAGTAGTACACTATGTAGGGAATAGGGCTCTGGTCTAAAGTAGTGCACTATGTAGGGAATAGGGCTCTGGTCTAAAGTAGTGCACTATGTAGGGAATAGGGCTCTGGTCTAAAGTAGTACACTATGTAGGGAATAGGGCTCTGGTCTAAAGTAGTGCACTATATAGGGAATAGGGCTCTGGTCTAAAGTAGTGCTCTATGTAGGGAATAGGGCTCTGGTCTAAAGTAGTGCAAGTAGGGAATAGGGCTCTGGTCTAAAGTAGTGCACTAGGGAATAGGGCTCTGGTCTAAAGTAGTACACTATGTAGGGAATAGGGCTCTGGTCTAAAGTAGTAACTATGTAGGGAATAGGGCTCTGGTCTAAAGTAGTGAATAGGGCTCTGGTCTAAAGTAGTGCACTATGTAGGGAATAGGGCTCTGGTATAAAGTAGTGCACTATGTAGGGAATAGGGCTCTGGTCTAAAGTAGTGCACTATGTAGGGAATAGGGCTCTGGTCTAAAGTAGTCCACTATGTAGGGAATAGGGCTCTGGTCTAAAGTAGTGCACTATAGAGGGAATAGGGCTCTGGTCTAAAGTAGTTCACTATGTAGGGAATAGGGCTCTGGTCTAAAGTAGTGCACTATGTAGGGAATAGGGCTCTGGTCTAAAGTAGTACACTATGTAGGGAATAGGGCTCTGGTCTAAAGTAGTGCACTATGTAGGGAATAGGGCTCTGGTCTAAAGTAGTGCACTATATAGGGAATAGGGCTCTGGTCTATAGTAGTGCACTATATAGGGAATAGGGCTCTGGTCTAAAGTAGTGCACTATAGAGGGAATAGGGTTCTGGTCTAAAGTAGTGCACTATATTGGGAATAGGGCTCTGGTCTAAAGTAGTGCACTATAGAGGGAATAGGCCTGCCATATGGGACTCAGGTCCTATTTCCGGTTGATTAGTTTAACAGAAACTTCCTGTCAGCGACCTCGGCCGACCACACCCCCTGAAGGTCGGTCGCCGCACCCCACTATGAGACACTGTATCTAGACAAGTAGACCATCATCATTTGAAGCCGTCTCCACTTGGCATTCAATGAGTGTGTGTGCGTGTGGGTGGTTGAGTGGGCACTGAATGTTCTGTGCACGATGTACGATATCCGTCACACTTCTGTCCCTACCTAGTCTATATCTTATAAATAAATAATAATATATGACATTTAACAGATGCTTTTATCCAAAGTGCTTCATCCTTAGTGCATTCTCCTTCAATGTAGTCTCATCACCTTTGACCTCTGAGATTAATTCTGAAAGTGGAATCAACATGGTGGAAATCTACAGGGAAGAAATAACTAGTTGTTTTCAGTAAGAGATCATAGCTTTCACTTGGATTCTCCTGGTCATTCTATATCATGGAAAGACGACGTGTTCCTAATGATTAATTGACACATCAACGAACATTACAATAATTCACTATGGTAATTAAATGATCATTTTTCTTCCGGTGTTCTCTGCATTGTGCATTACATAAAGAGTGAATATTTGAGATTCTTCAAATAAACACCCTTGATGACAGCTTTGCGCTGTCTTGGAATTTGCTCAACCAGCTTCACCTGGAATGCTTTTCAAAACATCTTGAACGAGTTCCCACATATGCTGAGCACTTGTTGGCTGCTTTTCCTTCACTCTGCGTTCCAACTCATTCCAAACCATCTCAATTTGGTTGAGGTCAGGGGATTGTGGACACCAGGTCATCTGATGCAGCACTCCATCACTCTACTTCTTGGTAAAATAACTCTTACACAGCCTGGGAGGTGTGTTGGGTCATTGTCCAGTTGAAAAACAAATGAGTCCCACTAACACCAAACCAGATGGGATGGTGTATCGCTGAAGAATGCTGTGGTAGCCATGCTGGTTAAGTTTGCCTTGAATTCTAAATAAATCAGTGTCACCAGCAAAGCAGCCCGACACCATAACACCTCCTCCTCCATGCTTCACGGTGGGAAAAGACATGTGCAGGGATCATCCGTTCACCCACACCCTGTTTCACAAAGACACAGCTGTTGGAAACAAAACGTACCAATTTGGACTCATCAGACCAAAAGACAAATTTCCACCGATCTAATGTCCATTGTTCATGTTTCTTGGCCCAAGCAAGTCTCTTCTTCTTATTGGCGTCCTTTAGACGTGGTTTCTTTGCAGCAATTCAAGCATGAAGGCCCGATTCACACAGTCTACTTTGAACAGTTGATGTTGAGATGTGTCTGTTACTTGAACACTGAAGCATTTGTTTGGGTTGCAATCTCTGAGGCTGGTAACTAACTTATCCTCTGCAGCAGAGGTAACTCTGGGTCTTCCTTTCCTGTGGCGGCCCTCATGAGAGACAGTTAACTCTAATGAACTTATCCTCTGCAGCAGAGGTAACTCTGTGTCTTCCTTTCCTTTGGCGGCCCTCATGAGAGCCAGTTTCATCCTAGCGCTTGGTTTTTGCGACTGCACTTGAATAAACTTTCAAAGTTCTTGAAATGTTCCGTATTGGCTGACCTTCATGTCTTAAAGTAATGATGGACTGTCGTTTCTCTTTGCTTATTTGAGATTTTCTTGCCATAATATGGACTTGGTCTTTTACCAAATAGGGCTATCTTCTGTATTCCAAGAACTCTACTTCCTGAGTTGGCCAGGGCAGATGTTGCATATAGAAAGGTAATATGTTCATCAATAAAAAATACCCAATTATTTATAATTGCTAGTAAACTCAATGTTTTCACCAAAACAAAACTGAAAAACACATCTTAGTAGCTGATTTTCTAAAAGTCATCATCTGTGTTTTAGTCTGGTTGAACAGGAGTCTCTTTTACACCAAGACATTATCTGTGTTTTAGTCTGGTTGATCATAAGTCTCTTTTACACCAAGACATTATCTGTGTTTTAGTCTGGTTGAACATGAGTCTCTTTTACACCAAGACATTATCTGTGTTTTAGTCTGGTTGATCATAAGTCTCCATCTTTTACACCAAGACATTATCTGTGTTTTAGTCTGGTTGATCATGAGTCTCTTTTACACCAAGACATTATCTGTGTTTTAGTCTGGTTGATCACGAGTCTCTTTTACACCAAGACATTATCTGTGTTTTAGTCTGGTTGATCATAAGTCTCTTTTACACCAAGACATTATCTGTGTTTTAGTCTGGTTGAACATGAGTCTCTTTTACACCAAGACATTATCTGTGTTTTAGTCTGGTTGAGCATGAGTCTCTTTTACACCAAGACATTATCTGTGTTTTAGTCTGGTTGATCATAAGTCTCTTTTACACCAAGACATTATCTGTGTTTTAGTCTGGTTGAACATGAGTCTCTTTTACACCAAGACATTATCTGTGTTTTAGTCTGGTTGATCATAAGTCTCCATCTGTTTTTAGTCTGGTTGATCATAAGTCTCCATCTTTTACACCAAGACATTATCTGTGTTTTAGTCTGGTTGAACATGAGTCTCTTTTACACCAAGACATTATCTGTGTTTTAGTCTGGTTGATCATAAGTCTCCATCTTTTACACCAAGACATTATCTGTGTTTTAGTCTGGTTGAACATTATCTGAGTCTGGTTGATCATTAGTCTCCATCTTTTACACCAAGACATTATCTGTGTTTTAGTCTGGTTGAACATGAGTCTCTTTTACACCAAGACATTATCTGTGTTTTTAGTCTGGTTGATCACGAGTCTCTTTTACACCAAGACATTATCTGTGTTTTAGTCTGGTTGAACAGGAGTCTCTTTTACACCAAGACATTATCTGTGTTTTAGTCTGATTGAACATGAGTCTCTTTTACACCAAGACATTATCTGTGTTTTAGTCTGGTTGATCATGAGTCTCCAAGGATGTAAATTAACAAAATGTGGAAAAAGTCAAGGGGTCTGAATACTTTCCGAATCATTCTAGCTCTGAGCTAGGCTAACAAGGAAGAGTTTGAGAGTCAGCTATCTATAGAATGTGGCATGCTGTGAGATAAGAGTGCCGACACACATTCATTGAAAAAGGAGATTATTAAAAGAAGAAAAAAAAGTGGAAGACAGGAAATGCAAATGTCTTAAGTGGCAAGCTGCTACAAAACTACTTTAGACCGAGGACCTACTGTACCTATTTTGGTAGCAGCTTGCCATACAATACTGTTTATTCATCTGTACAGAAACTTCATGTGGTGTGTGTCAGAAGCTCAGAAAAAAAAGGAACTGGAGAGAAAAAGCCCCCTCCCCAAAACATAATACCAGTGTTACCAGTTGACGGTATTCTTCAATAAACACAAACCCCAATGCAAATCAGGGGGAGGAAAACAGGTCTATTCAAAAGAGGATAAATCATAGATGTTACGCTGAGAGGTAGATGGTCATTCCTTCCCTGTCCTCAGTGATTCTCTCCATCGAACAGTTCCTTCCCTGTCCTCAGTGATTCTCTCCATCGAACAGTTCCTTCCCTGTCCTCAGTGATTCTGGAGAGGAGGATCTGATGGTTCCATATCGAACAGTTCCTTCCCTTGAAACCTGACTGATTTGGATCAAGAAGGTCATTCAGAGAGAGATAGCTCTGGTCTGTAATTGTTGACATCGGAGGGATCGAGTCAGAAGGGGTGCAATGAGCGAGGTGAGGTAAGGGAGAAGGTCTCCGGAAATGGTCTGGAGAAGAGAGGAGGGGATAGGGTCAGTTCCTCAGTGATTCTCTCCATCGAACAGTCAGAGGGTGCAACTCTCGCTCTCTTGAAGACGGAAGGGACGTAGCCAACGGTCTTCCCTGTCCTCAGTGATTCTCTCCAGTTCCTTCCCTGTACTCAGTGATTCTGAACAGTTCCTTCCCTGTCCTCAGTGATTCTCTCCATCGAACAGTTCCTTCCCTGTCCTCAGTGATTCTCTCTCCATCGAACAGTTCCTTCCCTGTCCTCAGTGATTCTCCAAGCTGTGATTCTCTCCATCGTGAACAGTTCCTTCCCTGTCCTCAGTGATTCTCTCCATCGAACAGTTCCTTCCCTGTACTCAGTGATTCTCTCCATCGAACAGTTCCTTCCCTGTCCTCAGTGATTCTCTCCATCGAACAGTTCCTTCCCTGTCCTCAGTGATTCTCTCCTGTGATTCTCTCCATCGAACAGTTCCTTCCCTGTCCTCAGTGATTCTCCCTCTTTACGTTACTCCATCGAACAGTTCCTTCCCTGTCCTCAGTGATTCTCTCCTGTGATTCTCTCCATCGAACAGTTCCTTCCCTGTCCTCAGTGATTCTCTCCTGTGATTCTCTCCATCGAACAGTTCCTTCCCTGTCCTCAGTGATTCTCTCCTGTGATTCTCTCCATTGAACAGTTCCTTCCCTGTCCTCAGTGATTCTCTCCTGTGATTCTCTCCATCGAACAGTTCCTTCCCTGTCCTCAGTGATTCTCCCCTGTGATTCTCTCCATCGAACGGTTCCTTCCCTGTCCTCAGTGATTCTCTCCTGTGATTCTCTCCATCGAAGAGTTCCTTCCCTGTCCTCAGTGATTCTCCCCTGTGATTCTCTCCATCGAACAGTTCCTTCCCTGTCCTCAGTGATTCTCTCCATCGAACAGTTCCTTCCCTGTCCTCAGTGATTCTCTCCATCGAACAGTTCCTTCCCTGTCCTCAGTGATTCTCTCCTGTGATTCTCTCCATCGAACAGTTCCTTCCCTGTCCTCAGTGATTCTCTCCATCGAACAGTTCCTTCCCTGTCCTCAGTGATTCTCTCCTGTGATTCTCTCCATCGAACAGTTCCTTCCCTGTCCTCAGTGATTCTCTCCTGTGATTCTCTCCATCGAACAGTTCCTTCCCTGTCCTCAGTGATTCTCTCCTGTGATTCTCTCCATCGAACAGTTCCTTCCCTGTCCTCAGTGATTCTCTCCTGTGATTCTCTCCATCGAACAGTTCCTTCCCTGTCCTCAGTGATTCTCTCCATCGAACAGTTCCTTCCCTGTCCTCAGTGATTCTCCCCTGTGATTCTCTCCATCGAACGGTTCCTTCCCTGTCCTCAGTGATTCTCTCCTGTGATTCTCTCCATCGAAGAGTTCCTTCCCTGTCCTCAGTGATTCTCCCCTGTGATTCTCTCCATCGAACAGTTCCTTCCCTGTCCTCAGTGATTCTCTCCATCGAACAGTTCCTTCCCTGTCCTCAGTGATTCTCTCCATCGAACAGTTCCTTCCCTGTCCTCAGTGATTCTCTCCAAACG
>NC_060181.1:94189001-94224001 GCF_021184085.1 Oncorhynchus gorbuscha | reverse complement strand
GGGGGCTGGCCCACATGGGGGAAAACTCCTAACTCTAATTGCTAGGGGCTGGCCCACATGGGGGAAAACTCCTAACTCTAATTACTAGGGGCTGGCCCACATGGGGGAAAACTCCTAACTCTAATTGCTAGGGGCTGGCCCACATGGGGGAAAACTCCTAACTCTAATTACTAGGGGCTGGCCCACATGGGGGAAAACTCCTAACTCTAATTACTAGGGGCTGGCCCACATGGGGGAAAACTCCTAACTCTAATTACTAGGGGGCTGGCCCACATGGGGGAAAACTCCTAACTCTAATTACTAGGGGCTGGCCCACATGGGGGAAAACTCCTAACTCTAATTACTAGGGGCTGGCCCACATGGGGGAAAACTCCTAACTCTAATTGCTAGGGGCTGGCCCACATGGGGGAAAACTCCTAACTCTAATTACTAGGGGCTGGCCCACATGGGGGAAAACTCCTAACTCTAATTGCTAGGGGCTGGCCCACATGGGGGAAAACTCCTAACTCTAATTACTAGGGGGCTGGCCCACATGGGGGAAAACTCCTAACTCTAATTACTAGGGGCTGGCCCACATGGGGGAAAACTCCTAACTCTAATTGCTAGGGGCTGGCCCACATGGGGGAAAACTCCTAACTCTAATTACTAGGGGCTGGCCCACATGGGGGAAAACTCCTAACTCTAATTACTAGGGGCTGGCCCACATGGGGGAAAACTCCTAACTCTAATTGCTAGGGGCTAGCCCACATGGGGGAAAACTCCTAACTCTAATTGCTAGGGGCTGGCCCACATGGGGGAAAACTCCTAACTCTAATTGCTAGGGGGCTGGCCCACATGGGGGAAAACTCCTAACTCTAATTGCTAGGGGGCTGGCCCACATGGGGGAAAACTCCTAACTCTAATTGCTAGGGGCTGGCCCACATGGGGGGAAAACTCCTAACTCTAATTGCTAGGGGGCTGGCCCACATGGGGGGAAAACTCCTAACTCTAATTACTAGGGGGCTAGCCCACATGGGGGGAAAACTCCTAACTCTAATTACTAGGGGGCTGGCCCACATGGGGGGAAAACTCCTAACTCTAATTGCTAGGGGGCTAGCCCACATGGGGGGAAAACTCCTAACTCTAATTGCTAGGGGGCTGGCCCACATGGGGGGAAAACTCCTAACTCTAATTACTAGGGGTCTGGCCCACATGGGGGAAAACGGCACAGAACAGCTTCTACCTCTGAGGGTTTAGAGCTTGAGGTAGTCACCTCATACAAGTAGTTAGGAGTATGTCTAGACGTGGTTTCCTCTATCGTAATCGCTCCTCTTTCACCCCAGCTGCCAAACTAACCTTGATTCAGATGACCATCCTACCCGTGCTAGATTACGGAGACATCATTTATAGATCGGCAGGTAAGGGTGCTCTCGAGCAGGTAGATGTTCTTCACCATTCGGCCATCAGATTTGCCACCAATGCTCCTTATAGGACACATCACTGCACACTATACTCCTCTGTAAACTGGTCGTCTCTGTTTACCCGTCACAAGACTCACTGGTTGATGCTTATTTATAAAACCTTTAGGCCTCACTCCCCCCTATCTGAGATATCTACTGCAGCCCTCATCCTCCACATACAACACCTGTTCACTCCCCCCCTATCTGAGATATCTACTGCAGCCCTCATCCTCCACATACAACACCCATTCTGCCAGTCACATTCTATTAAAGGTCCCCTAAGCACACACATCCCTGGGTCGCTCCTCTTTTCAGTTCGCTGCAGCTAGCGACTGGAACGAGCTGCAACAAACACTCAAACTGGACAGTTTTATCTCCATCTCTTCATTCAAAGACTCAATCATGAACACTCTTACTGACAGTTGTGTCTGCTTCGCGTGATGTATCGTTGTCTCTACCTTCCTGACCTTTGTGCTGTTGTCTGTACCCAATAATGTTTGTACCCTGTTTTGTGTTGCTGCCATGCTGTGTTGTTGTCATGTGTTGCTGCCATGTTGTGTTGTTGTCATGTGTTGCTGCCATGCTGTGTTGTTGTCATGTGTTGCTGCCATGCTGTGTTGTTGTCATGTGTTGCTGCCATGCTGTGTTGTTGTCATGCGTTGCTGCCATGCTGTGTTGTTGTCATGTGTTGCTGCCATGCTGTGTTGTTGTCATGTGTTGCTGCCATGCTGTGTTGTTGTCATGTGTTGCTGCCATGCTGTGTTGTTGTCATGTGTTGCTGCCATGCTGTGTTGTTGTCATGTGTTGCTGCCATGCTGTGTTGTTGTCATGTGTTGCTGCCATGCTGTGTTGTTGTCATGTGTTGCTGCCATGCTGTGTTGTTGTCATGTGTTGCTGCCATGCTGTGTTGCTGCTATGCTGTGTTGTTGTCATGTGTTGCTGCCATGCTGTGTTGTTGTCATGTGTTGCTGCCATGCCGTGTTGCTGCCATGCTGTGTTGTTGTCTTAGGTCTCTCTTTATCGAGTGTTGAGTTGTGTCTCTTGTCGTGATGTGTGTTTTGTCCTATATTTTTAATCCCTCGTCCCCGCAGGAGGCCTTTTGCCTTTTGGTAGGCAGTCATTGTAAATAAGAACTTGTTCTTTAACTGATTTGCCTAATTAAATAAAGGTTAAACAAAATAAAAAATAAAATAATTCCATAAAAACAGTCACTTTCTGTGACTAATTGAGGTAAAATAGTAATTCTGTATGTCAGCAGTACAAAATGACACATCCAGCCCAGAGTAGGAGTTAAGAAATGTTTGGTCGTCCCCTAAATTCCAGAGCACGTCTTCAATGAGGAAGAACATCTCTAGTTATTTCTGCTTGTTTATTGAAGTTAGCTGGCTAACTCATTGATCCTTCTGCGTATTATAGTGCTCTGACGAGCTTTTCCTACCGCAGTCCCACAACACAACCTTAAACCTTCTGAGCAGAGACACCTTTCCCATGGCAACACCAGAACAAAAACACACCTTTCCCATGGCAACACCAGAACAAAAACACACCTTTCCCATGGCAACACCAGAACAAAAACACACCTTTCCCATGGCAACACCAGAACAAAAACACACCTTTCCCATGGCAACACCAGAACAGAAATACACCTTTCCCATGGCAACACCAAAACAGAAACACACCTTTCCCATGGCAACACCAGAACAAAAACACACCTTTCCCATGACAACACCATAACAGAAACACACCTTTCCCATGGCAACACCAGAACAAAAACACACCTTTCCCATGACAACACCAGAACAGAAACACACCTTTCCCATGGCAACACCAGAACGGAAACACACCTTTCCCATGGCAACACCAGAACAGAAACACACATTTCCCATGGCAACACCAAAACAGAAACACACCTTTCCCATGGCAACACCAGAACAGAAACACACCCTTCCCATGGCAACACCAGAACAGAAACACACCCTTCCCATGGCAACACCAAAACAGAAACACACCTTTCCCATGGCAACACCAGAACAGAAACACACCCTTCCCATGGCAACACCAGAACAGAAACACACCCTTCCCATGGCAACACCAAAACAGAAACACACCTTTCCCATGGCAACACCAGAACAGAAACACACCCTTCCCATGGCAACACCAGAACAGAAACACACCCTTCCCATGGCAACACCAAAACAGAAACACACCCTTCCCATGGCAACACCAAAACAGAAACACACCTTTCCCATGGCAACACCAGAACAGAAACACACCCTTCCCATGGCAACACCAAAACAGAAACACACCCTTCCCATGGCAACACCAGAACAGAAACACACCCTTCCCATGGCAACACCAAAACAGAAACACACCTTTCCCATGGCAACACCAGAACAGAAACACACCCTTCCCATGGCAACACCAGAACAAAAACACACCTTTCCCATGGCAACACCAGAACAGAAACACACCCTTCCCATGGCAACACCAGAACAGAAACACACCTTTCCCATGGCAACACCAGAACAGAAACACACCTTTCCCATGGCAACACCAGAACAGAAACACACCTTTCCCATGGCAACACCAGAACAGAAACACACACAACACACACGTTGAGATTTTGCCACTCCCACATGGCATTGATATGTCTTAGAAAGGTTTCATTTAGAAAATAAATAATACAATTCAATCATACGAATGATAAAACATGAGCACGTTTTCCAGGACAGTTACAGAGGATCTCTGTCCTCTGGTTTTGTTCCCTTTCCCAGACCCCTCCTCTCCCATTCCTCCCTTCCTGTTAAATCTCCAACGCGATGCGTTTTAAAACACAAAACAAAAGATGTGTCTTATTGAGATGATCTGTACCCGAACAGCGACATGAAAGTCGGGGGGGCATTTTTTTTTGTTGTTGCCTAATTTCCTAAAAGACGGAAGCATTCGCCTTGTTCTCCTTTTTAAGCTGGTACATGTCTAATGAGCATCATTTACTAAAGAGAGGAGAGTGGAAAGAGCTGACTCAGCACCACGTACCCATGTACACTACAGACCACCCTCTAAAATCTACATGTACTGAGAGTTAGTGTTCATAGTATATATCCACATAAATAATATTTACATGATATCTCATAACAGAAGAGTTTTGTAGTCTCTCCCCTAATACTTTTTCACATGTAGCAATTGCAATTCCCTTCTTCGATTTCTCATTGTCCGAATTAACCTTGTCCCCCCCCCTCTCCCTCGTCTCTTCCCTGCAGCGCTCAGCCCTGTCAGTGCTCCCCTCTGCCCCCTGCAGGAGGGAAGGGGGGTAAACGGTAGCTGGACCGAGGAAAGAACCCACATCCACAACGTGTCTCAGAGGAGGGGTGCCCGTCTAGGACCTGTCCATGTGATCTAATAGTTTAAAACGGCTGATACTCTGAGATGTTTTGTGGACATGGGGGTCCAGACATTCCCCAGATCACATTCCTTCAGCCAATGCTTTTCAATCAATGACGGGGAGTCTGCAAGACCACACATTGGGAGGATGGTGTAGAATTCGGAGCATCACTCCTCAGGAAGGGGCACGGAGACTGACAGCATCACTCCTCAGTGTCGTGGCTCTGGAGGAAGGGCATGGAGACGGCGTGCTCCTGGGCCAGAGCGGCCAGCTCCTTGAGGAACTCAGAGAAGATGACGGCGCAGTAGACGGCGTTTTTCACCCTCAGAGCCTCCACCTGTTTCTCCAGCCCCGACGCCCCTCCCCCAGTCCCGCCCCGGAACAGGGCACTGTGCAGCGATTGGCCGCCGTCTCGTACGTGCGCCAGGGCGAGCTTGGCGGCGTGGCGTGCCCGCGTGGGGCTGTTGGTGTGGCGCATGATCAGGTCGCCTAGCGAAGGTTTCCGGCTCTTCACTGAAAAGGAGAGAGCAACACACAGCATAGCAAGTGGTTAAGATAAAACAGACCGACACAACAGACAGACAGGACAGGTGGCCCGTTTAAAACAGGTCCGTTATGTCAGTTTAAAACAGGTCCGTTATGTCCGTTTAAAACAGGTCCGTTTAAAACAGGTCCGTTTAAAACAGGTCCGTTTAAAACAGGTCCGTTACGTCAGTTTAAAACAGGTCCGTTACGTCCGTTTAAAACAGGTCCGTTACGTCCGTTTAAAACAGGTCCGTTACGTCCGTTTAAAACAGGTCCGTTATGTCCGTTTAAAACAGGTCCGTTTAAAACAGATCCGTTATGTCCGTTTAAAACAGGTCCGTTTAAAACAGATCCGTTATGTCCGTTTAAAACAGGTCCGTTATGTCCGTTTAAAACAGGTCCGTTATGTCAGTTTAAAACAGGTCCGTTATGTCCGTTTAAAACAGGTCCGTTTAAAACAGATCCGTTATGTCAGTTTAAAACAGGTCCGTTATGTCAGTTTAAAACAGGTCCGTTATGTCAGTTTAAAACAGGTCCGTTATGTCAGTTTAAAACAGGTCCGTTATGTCAGTTTAAAACAGGTCCGTTATGTCCGTTTAAAACAGGTCCGTTATGTCCGTTTAAAACAGGTCCGTTATGTCCGTTTAAAACAGGTCCGTTATGTCCGTTTAAAACAGGTCCGTTATGTCCGTTTAAAACAGGTCCGTTATGTCCGTTTAAAACAGGTCCGTTATGTCCGTTTAAAACAGGTCCGTTATGTCCGTTTAAAACAGGTCCGTTTAAAACAGGTCCGTTATGTCCGTTTAAAACAGGTCCGTTTAAAACAGGTCCGTTATGTCCGTTTAAAACAGGTCCGTTTAAAACAGGTCCGTTATGTCCGTTTAAAACAGGTCCGTTATGTCCGTTTAAAACAGGTCCATTATGTCCGTTTAAAACAGGTCCGTTATGTCCGTTTAAAACAGGTCCGTTTAAAACAGGTCCGTTTAAAACAGGTCCGTTATGTCCGTTTAAAACAGGTCCGTTATGTCCGTTTAAAACAGGTCCGTTATGTCCGTTTAAAACAGGTCCGTTATGTCCGTTTAAAACAGGTCCGTTTAAAACAGGTCCGTTACGTCAGTTTAAAACAGGTCCGTTTAAAACAGGTCCGTTACGTCCGTTTAAAACAGGTCCGTTACGTCCGTTTAAAACAGGTCCGTTACGTCCGTTTAAAACAGGTCCGTTACGTCCGTTTAAAACAGGTCCGTTACGTCCGTTTAAAACAGGTCCGTTACGTCCGTTTAAAACAGGTCCGTTATGTCCGTTTAAAACAGGTCCGTTATGTCCGTTTAAAACAGGTCCGTTTAAAACAGGTCCGTTTAAAACAGGTCCGTTATGTCCGTTTAAAACAGGTCCGTTTAAAACAGGTCCGTTATGTCCGTTTAAAACAGGTCTGTTTAAAACAGGTCCGTTATGTGCGTTTAAAACAGGTCCGTTATGTCCGTTTAAAACAGGTCCGTTATGTCCGTTTAAAACAGGTCCGTTATGTCCGTTTAAAACAGGTCCGTTATGTCCGTTTAAAACAGGTCCGTTATGTCAGTTTAAAACAGGTCCGTTATGTCCGTTCAAAACAGGTCCGTTATGTCCGTTCAAAACAGGTCCGTTTAAAACAGGTCCGTTTAAAACAGGTCCGTTTAAAACAGGTCCGTTCAAAACAGGTCCGTTTAAAACAGGTCCGTTCAAAACAGGTCCGTTTAAAACAGGTCCGTTTAAAACAGGTCCGTTATGTCCGTTTAAAACAGGTCCGTTATGTCAGTTTAAAACAGGTCCATTATGTCAGTTTAAAACAGGTCCGTTATGTCCGTTCAAAACAGGTCCGTTTAAAACAGGTCCGTTATGTCCGTTCAAAACAGGTCCGTTTAAAACAGATCCGTTATGTCAGTTTAAAACAGGTCCATTATGTCAGTTTAAAACAGGTCCGTTATGTCAGTTTAAAACAGGTCCGTTATGTCAGTTTAAAACAGGTCCGTTATGTCAGTTTAAAACAGGTCCGTTATGTCAGTTTAAAACAGGTCTGTTATGTCAGTTTAAAACAGGTCCGTTATGTCAGTTTAAAACAGGTCCGTTATGTCAGTTTAAAACAGGTCCGTTATGTCAGTTTAAAACTCTAAAACGTGTATATATAGAGATGGGTACATATTAGGTGCCCATGTCTGTGTGTGATTGTTCATGTGGCCAAAACACAGTTCCAGACTGGTTCACTAGAGACAGTGATGATGTAATAACCAGTGTCAGATGACCAACTGCACCAGCCTGGCAGACTGCTGCAGCCACACCAGAACCATCCAGACAGTAGCAGCCGAACCAGAACCATCCACACCAGAACCATCCAGACAGTAGCAGCCACACCAGAACCATCCAGACAGTAGCAGCCGAACCAGAACCATCCACACCAGAACCATCCAGACAGTAGCAGCCACACCAGAACAATCCAGACAGTAGCAGCCAAACCAGAACCATCCAGACCAGAACCATCCAGACAGTAGCAACCACACCAGACCCATCCAGACAGTAGCAGCCACACCAGAACCATCCAGACAGTAGAAGCCGAACCATCCAGACAGTAGCAGCCGAACCAGAACCATCCAGACCAGACCCATCCAGACAGTAGCAGCCACACCAGAACCATCCAGACAGTAGCAGCCGAACCAGAACCATCCAGACAGTAGCAGCCGAACCAGAACCATCCAGACCAGAACTATCCAGACAGTAGCAGCCGAACCAGAACCATCCAGACCAGAACTATCCAGACAGTAGCAGCCAAACCAGAACCATCCAGACAGTAGCAGCCAAACCAGAACCATCCAGACAGTAGCAGCCGAACCAGAACCATCCAGACAGTAGCAGCCGAACCAGAACCATCCAGACAGTAGCAGCCGAACCAGAACCATCCAGACAGTAGCAGCCGAACCAGAACCATCCAGACAGTAGCAGCCGAACCAGAACCATCCAGACAGTAGCAGCCGAACAAGAACCATCCAGACAGTAGCAGCCGAACAAGAACCATCCAGACAGTAGCAGCCGACCCAGATCCATCCAGACAGTAGCAGCCGAACCAGAACCATCCAGACAGTAGCAGCCAAACCAGAACCAGTGGTCCTTCTGTAGACAGTAGCAGGGTAGTGGGTTCATTCCCGGGAAACCAGAACTGTAAGTCATCCAAATGGCATATATTATTATTATTATTATATTAACCATCCAGACAGTAGCAGCCGAACCAGAACCATCCAGACCAGAACCATCCAGACAGTAGCAGCCAAACAAGAACCATCCAGACACCCGCCCTGCTGCTGCCAACCCAATTCCATTCAACCCAGTAACCCTGTGGACAGATGGCACAAATCCCCCAAATCAACTACAACACAGCCTCTGCATTATTCATTCTCTCTAGCTTTCCAATGTGCTACTATAGGCTGTGTGTGTGTGTGTCTCTCTCTCACCCAGGGAATCAGAGCGTCGCAGGGTGGGTACCCCCATGGGCGAAGAGTCAGCCCAGTCCACCTTGCCCCTGGCAACCAGGTAGCGCTGGGCTTTCCTCAGCATGCCAGGGAAGTCCTCATGGGATGCTGCAAACACCTCAATGCGGTTCTTTACTGAGCCCAGAACCTGAGACAGGGGGGAGAGTTGGAAAGGGGGGAGGCAGGGGAGAGAGTTGGAGAGAGAGGGGGGAGGAGGCAGGGGAGAGGGAGTTGGAGAGAGAGGAGGAAGGGGGAGAGGGAGAAGAGAGAGGAGGAGGGGAGAGAAAAAGAGAGAGGAGGAAGGGAGAGAAAAAGAGAGAGGAGGAAGGGAGAGAGGGAAGAGAGAGGAGGAAGGGGGAGAGGGAAGAGAGAGGAGGAAGGGGGAGAAAGAAGAGAGAGGAGGAAGGGGGAGAGGGAAGAGAGAGGAGGAAGGAGAGAGAAAGAAGAGAGAGGAGGAAGGGGGAGAGAAAGAAGAGAGAGGAGGAAGGGGGAGAGAAAGAAGAGAGAGGAGGAAGGAGGGAGAGAAAGAAGAGAGAGGAGGAAGGGAGGAGAGGGAAGAGAGAGGAGGAAGGAGGGAGAGGGAAGAGAGAGGAGGAAGGGAGGAGAGAAAGAAGAGAGAGGAGGAAGGAGGGAGAGGGAAGAGAGAGGAGGAAGGAGGGAGAGGGAAGAGAGAGGAGGAAGGGAGGAGAGAAAGAAGAGAGAGGAGGAAGGAGGGAGAGGGAAGAGAGAGGAGGAAGGGAGGAGAGGGAAGAGAGAGGAGGAAGGGAGGAGAGGGAAGAGAGAGGAGGAAGGAGGGAGAGAAAGAAGAGAGAGGAGGAAGGGAGGAGAGGGAAGAGAGAGGAGGAAGGGAGGAGAGGGAAGAGAGAGGAGGAAGGGAGGAGAGGGAAGAGAGGAGGAAGGGGAGAGAGGGAAGAGAGAGGAGGAAGGGAGGAGAGGGAAGAGAGAGGAGGAAGGGAGGAGAGGGAAGAGAGAGGAGGAAGGAGGGAGAGAAAGAAGAGAGAGGAGGAAGGAGGGAGAGAAAGAAGAGAGAGGAGGAAGGAGGGAGAGGGAAGAGAGAGGAGGAAGGGAGGAGAGAAAGAAGAGAGAGGAGGAAGGGAGGAGAGGGAAGAGAGAGGAGGAAGGAGGGAGAGAAAGAAGAGAGAGGAGGAAGGGAGGAGAGGGAAGAGAGAGGAGGAAGGGAGGAGAGGGAAGAGAGAGGAGGAAGGGAGGAGAGGGAAGAGAGAGGAGGAAGGGAGGAGAGAAAGAAGAGAGAGGAGGAAGGAGGGAGAGAAAGAAGAGAGAGGAGGAAGGGGAGATAGGGAAGAGAGAGGAGGAAGGGAGGAGAGGGAAGAGAGAGGAGGAAGGAGGGAGAGAAAGAAGAGAGAGGAGGAAGGGAGGAGAGGGAAGAGAGAGGAGGAAGGGAGGAGAGGGAAGAGAGAGGAGGAAGGGAGGAGAGGGAAGAGAGAGGAGGAAGGAGGGAGAGAAAGAAGAGAGAGGAGGAAGGAGGGAGAGAAAGAAGAGAGAGGAGGAAGGAGGGAGAGGGAAGAGAGAGGAGGAAGGGAGGAGAGAAAGAAGAGAGAGGAGGAAGGAGGGAGAGAAAGAAGAGAGAGGAGGAAGGGGAGATAGGGAAGAGAGAGGAGGAAGGGAGGAGAGAAAGAAGAGAGAGGAGGAAGGGAGGAGAGGGAAGAGAGAGGAGGAAGGGAGGAGAGGGAAGAGGAGGAAGGGAGGAGAGGGAAGAGAGAGGAGGAAGGAGGGAGAGGGAAGAGAGAGGAGGAAGGGAGGAGAGAAAGAAGAGAGAGGAGGAAGGGAGGAGAGGGAAGAGAGAGGAGGAAGGGAGGAGAGGGAAGAGAGAGGAGGAAGGAGGGAGAGAAAGAAGAGAGAGGAGGAAGGAGGGAGAGAAAGAAGAGAGGAGGAAGGAGGGAGAAAAAGAAGAGAGAGGAGGAAGGAGGGAGAGGGAAGAGAGAGGAGGAAGGGAGGAGAGGGAAGAGGAGGAAGGAGGGAGAGAAAGAAGAGAGAGGAGGAAGGAGGGAGAGAAAGAAGAGAGAGAAGGAAGGGGAGAGAGGGAAGAGGAGAGAGGAGGAAGGAGGGAGAGAAAGAAGAGAGAGGAGGAAGGGGAGATAGGGAAGAGAGAGGAGGAAGGGAGGAGAGAAAGAAGAGAGAGGAGGAAGGGAGGAGAGGGAAGAGAGAGGAGGAAGGGAGGAGAGGGAAGAGAGAGGAGGAAGGGAGGAGAGGGAAGAGAGAGGAGGAAGGAGGGAGAGGGAAGAGAGAGGAGGAAGGGAGGAGAGAAAGAAGAGAGAGGAGGAAGGGAGGAGAGGGAAGAGAGAGGAGGAAGGGAGGAGAGGGAAGAGAGAGGAGGAAGGAGGGAGAGAAAGAAGAGAGAGGAGGAAGGAGGGAGAGAAAGAAGAGAGGAGGAAGGAGGGAGAAAAAGAAGAGAGAGGAGGAAGGAGGGAGAGGGAAGAGAGAGGAGGAAGGGAGGAGAGGGAAGAGGAGGAAGGAGGGAGAGAAAGAAGAGAGAGGAGGAAGGAGGGAGAGAAAGAAGAGAGAGAGAAGGGGAGAAGGAAGAGAGGAGGAAGGGGGAGAGGGAAGAGGAGGAAGGGGAGAGAAAGAAGAGAGAGGAGGAAGGGGGAGAGGGAAGAGAGAGGAAGAAGGGGAGAGAAAGAAGAGAGGAGGAAGGGGGGAGGGAAGAGAGAGGAGGAAGGGGGAGAGGGAAGGGAGAGGAGGAAGGGGAGAGAGGGAAGAGAGGAGGAAGGGGAGAGAGGGAAGAGAGAGGAGGAAGGGGGAGAGGGAAGAGAGAGGAGGAAGGGGGAGAGAGAAGAGAGAGGAGGAGGGGAGAGAAAGAAGAGAGAGGAGGAAGGAGGGAGAGAAAGAAGAGAGGAGGAAGGAGGGAGAGAAAGAAGAGAGGAGGAAGGGGGAGAGGGAAGAGAGAGGAGGACGGGAGGAGAGGGAAGAGAGAGGAGGAAGGAGGGAGAGAAAGAAGAGAGAGGAGGAAGGGGGAGAGGGAAGAGGAGGAAGGGGAGAGAAAGAAGAGAGAGGAGGAAGGGGGAGAGGGAAGAGAGAGGAAGAAGGGGAGAGAAAGAAGAGAGGAGGAAGGGGGAGAGGGAAGAGAGAGGAGGAGGGGAGAGAAAGAAGAGAGAGGAGGAAGGGGGAGAGGGAAGGGAGAGGAGGAAGGGGAGAGAGGGAAGAGAGGAGGAAGGGGAGAGAGGGAAGAGAGAGGAGGAAGGGGGAGAGGGAAGAGAGAGGAGGAAGGGGGAGAGAAGAGAGAGGAGGAAGGGGGAGAGAGAAGAGAGAGGAGGAGGGGAGAGAAAGAAGAGAGAGGAGGAAGGGGGAGAGGGAAGGGAGAGGAGGAAGGGGAGAGAGGGAAGAGAGGAGGAAGGGGAGAGAGGGAAGAGAGAGGAGGAAGGGGGAGAGGGAAGAGAGAGGAGGAAGGGGGAGAGAGAAGAGAGAGGAGGAAGGGGGAGAGAGAAGAGAGAGGAGGAATGGGGGAGAGGGAAGAGAGAGGAGGAAGGGGGAGAGGGAAGAGAGAGGAGGAAGGGGGAGAGGGAAGAGAGGAGGAAGGGGGAGAGGGAAGAGAGGAGGAAGGGGAGAGGGAAGAGAGGGAAGGGGGAGAGGGAAGAGAGAGGAGGAAGGGGAGAGAGGAAGAGAGAGGAGGAAGGGGAGAGAGGGAAGAGAGAGGAGGAAGGGGGAGGGGGAAGAGAGAGGAGGAAGGGGGAGAGGGAAGAGAGGAGGAAGGGGGAGAGGGAAGAGAGGATGAAGGGGGAGAGGGAAGAGAGGAGGAAGGGGGAGAGGGAAGAGGGGAGGAAGGGGGAGAGGGAAGAGGGGAGGGAGGGCAGAGAGAGAAGGCAGAGGAGGGAGATGGGAGGGAGGAGATAGGGGAATGAGAAGACAGGGAGATAGTAAGTAATCTGATCATTACAAAAAACATACAGCCATATGGCTTCCAGTTATTCTGGCATATGGTGCATTCAGAAAGTATTCAGACCCTGTTCCACATGTTCTTACGTTACAGCCTTATTGAAAAATGGATTAAATACAATGTTGTCCTCATCAATCTACACACAATACCCCATAATGACAGTGAAAAGGTGATGAAAAAAAGGGTTTGCAAATGTATAATAAATAAATAAATAGAAATACCTTGTTTACATAAGTATTCAGACCCTTTGCAATGAGACTCGAAATTGAGCTCAGATGCATCCTGTGATCCATTGATTATCCTTGAGATTATTTCTACAACTTGATTGGACTCCACTTGTGGTAATGACAGCTTTGAGTTTGCCAAAAGGCAACTAAAGGACTCTCAGAGCATGAGAAACAAGATTCTCTGGTCTGATGAAACGACGATTTGAACCTGATCGAACATCTCTGGAGATCTGAAAATAGCGTTGTCCAACCTGACAGAGCTTGAGAGGATCTGCAGAGAAGATTGGGAGAAACTCCCCAAATACAGGTGTGGCAAGCTTGTAGCGTCATACCCAAGAAGACAACGCTGTAATCACTCTCAAAGGTGCTTCAACAAAGTACTGGGTAAAGGGTCTGAAAACTTATGTAAATTTGATATTTCAGATGTTTATTTTCTATATACATTTGCAAACATGTCTGAAAACCAGTTTTTGCTTTGACATTATGGGGTATTGTGATGTCATTATGGGGTATTGTGATGTCATTATGGGTTCTTGTGATGTCATTATGGGGTATTGTGATGTCATTATGGGGTATTGTGATGTCATTATGGGGTATTGTGATGTCATTATGGGGTATTGTGATGTCATTATGGGGTATTGTGATGTCATTATGGGGTATTGTGATGTCATTATGGGGTATTGTGATGTCATTATGGGGTATTGTGATGTCATTATGGGGTATTGTGTTTAGATTGAGGGAGGAAAAACTATTGAATCCATTTTAGAGTAAGGCTGTAATCTAACAACATGTGGAAAATGTCAAGGGTTCTGAATACTTTCTGAATGTTCTGTATAAACAGTCCATTGAGAGAGCAGCAGAGGGCAGAGGTCAGAGGAGAAAGTGGTCAGCTGTTGAAGGGAACAGAGCGAAGATGAGTGATGGAGGTCAGCAGAAGACAGCCAGGTGATGTTAGGGCAAGAGATTAGAAGAGATGGGCAACTGACCCTTGAGGAAGAATATGGTCATTTACAAAATTACAGCTACTTAGTAAACATCACACAACCCCCAATGTTTGCCTGGAAATATCTACTTTCTACCAGACCAGGAACACAGCAATGTCTTCCTACCTGAATGAGAGACTTTCTACCAGACCAGGAACACAGTGATGTCTTTCAACCAGACCAGGAACACAGTGATGTCTTCCTACCTGTATGAGAGACTTTCTACCAGACCAGGAACACAGTTATGTCTTCCTACCTGTATGAGAGACTTTCTACCAGACCAGGAACACAGTGATGTCTTTCTACCAGACCAGGAACACAGTTATGTCTTCCTACCTGAATGAGAGACTTTCTACCAGACCAGGAACACAGTGATGTCTTTTTACCAGACCAGGAACACAGTGATGTCTTCCTACCTGTATGAGAGACTTTCTACCAGACCAGGAACACAGTGATTGTCTTCCTACCTGAATGAGAGACTTTCTACCAGACCAGGAACACAGCGATGTCTTTCTACCAGACCAGGAACACAGTGATGTCTTCCTACCTGTATGAGAGACTTGACGCTGGGCTGGAACACCATGTTGGTGTTGAGGAGGAAGGATCGGAGCAAGGGCTGAGGGTAGCAGGCTAGCTGGCACAGGATCCCTGTCAGCAAGATGTTCACATACAGAGAGTTCTGGAGCATGTTCTCCAGCTTGGCAAACAGAACCACCATGAACGGACCTGACGGGGGGAGGGAGAGAACGTGAGAACGGAGAGGGAGGGGGTGCACCAGCACACTAACGGATGGCTCGATCCAACAACACCAAACGGTCTGTGTTAATTTACTGTGTCACACCAAACGGTCTGTGTTAATATACTGTGTCACACCAAACAGTCTGTGTTAATTTACTGTGTCACACCAAACAGTCTGTATTAATATACTGTGTCACACCAAACACCAAACAGTCTGTATTAATTTACTGTGTCACACCAAACATTCTGTGTTAATATACTGTGTCACACCAAACACCAAACGGTCTGTATTAATATACTGTGTCACACCAAACACCAAACGGTCTGTGTTAATATACTGTGTCACACCAAACAGTCTGTATTAATTTACTGTGTCACACCAAACGGTCTGTATTAATTTACTGTGTCACACCAAACAGTCTGTATTAATATACTGTGTCACACCAAACAGTCTGTGTTAATATACTGTGTCACACCAAACAGTCTGTATTAATTTACTGTGTCACACCAAACAGTCTGTGTTAATATACTGTGTCACACCAAACAGTCTGTATTAATTTACTGTGTCACACCAAACAGTCTGTGTTAATATACTGTGTCACACCAAACAGTCTGTATTAATTTACTGTGTCACACCAAACAGTCTGTGTTAATTTACTGTGTCACACCAAACAGTCTGTATTAATTTACTGTGTCACACCAAACGGTCTGTATTAATATACTGTGTCACACCAAACACCAAACGGTCTGTGTTAATATACTGTGTCACACCAAACAGTCTGTATTAATTTACTGTGTCACACCAAACAGTCTGTATTAATTTACTGTGTCACACCAAACAGTCTGTATTAATTTACTGTGTCACACCAAACGGTCTGTAAATATACTGTGTCACACCAAACACCAAACGGTCTGTATTAATATACTGTGTCACACCAAACAGTCTGTATTAATTTACTGTGTCACACCAAACACCAAACGGTCTGTATTAATATACTGTGTCACACCAAACAGTCTGTGTTAATATACTGTGTCACACCAAACAGTCTGTATTAATTTACTGTGTCACACCAAACGGTCTGTATTAATATACTGTGTCACACCAAACACCAAACGGTCTGTATTAATATACTGTGTCACACCAAACAGTCTGTATTAATTTACTGTGTCACACCAAACACCAAACGGTCTGTATTAATTTACTGTGTCACACCAAACGGTCTGTATTAATTTACTATGTCACACCAAACACCAAACGGTCTGTGTTAATATACTGTGTCACACCAAACAGTCTGTATTAATTTACTGTGTCACACCAAACGGTCTGTATTAATTTACTGTGTCACACCAAACGGTCTGTATTAATATACTGTGTCACACCAAACACCAAACAGTCTGTATTAATTTACTGTGTCACACCAAACAGTCTGTGTTAATATACTGTGTCACACCAAACGGTCTGTATTAATATACTGTGTCACACCAAACACCATTTTTTTTTTTATATATAAAACCAAGATTAAAAGTCAAACAATTGAGCATCATCCATGATTCGCATCATCCAACATCACACACCAAATCAATATTTAGCAACTGACATCATCCCCAAAAACAAACATCCAAACAGATTGATACACATTACACTGTAGTGTGGTGGTCTTTCTCACCTGTGTACGGCTGAGCGGATGGCTGTCCTAGAGGCCTGGCAGGGCTGAACAGCCCCACAGCCTTGGGCTCCACTGCAGCCCCCGACCCAGTCCCAATCAGGTCAGCGTCCAGGGGTGAGGGGGGCAGTGGTTCCTCTGAGTCGGGGTCTCTGGTGGTCTCCTCCAGCTGTCTGAGAAGCCCCACCCCCTTGCTCCTCTCCCTCACCCTCTCCTCCAGCTCCCGGAGTTCCTGGGTGAAGGCCTCGATGCTGATGCCCTGGCCGTTGGAGTCTCCAGGCCCCTGCTGGCCCCCTTCCCCCGGTCCAGCCCCATCCAGGAGCTCCGAGATCAGCCGCTCCACTGCTTCTGACTGGGTAGAGAGCATTGCCTCTGGAGGTCCCGGTCCAGAGACCTGAGGGGTCAGGCTGACGTTGGAGGAGTTGGCACAGGATGCTGGAGTCCACGGAGCAGGCTGATCCTGGGTGTGACTCTGGACGTGTGATGTTAGACGTCTGGAGTGTTCCCCAGTCACACTTCCATTCCCTTCCCTGTGCAACCCCTGTAGGGGCCCACAGGACTGGGCCGGGGTAGGGACTGACTGGGTAGAGACCTGAGGGGTCAGGGGCCCACAGGACTGGGCCGGGGTTGGGCTGGCACCTACTGCAACGTTCTGACTAGAGTCTCCGTGCTGCTGCTGCTCGTCCAAATCTCTCTTCACCTTCTTAACCTCCATCCCTCCATCCCGGCTGTCTGGACACCCGTCCTCCCGACCCCCCGACGACGTTCCATTGAAGATGGCCTGGTGAGGGCCTATGGAGGGGCCGGAGGGGAGGTGGGGGGCAGCAGAGGGGTCAGGGACGGAGGCAGAGGTAGAGTCAGGAGGGAGGTGGAGAGGTTTAGGGAGGGGGACCTCCTCTCTCTGCAGGCTGCGTTTCTTGGTGCGGGGCGTGAGGCTGATACAGTTGTTCTTACCGATGGTGACGTCCCACTCTCCACTGTCCCTCTCTGTACTGCTCCACTCTGACCGTGCTGCTGCCACCACCGCTGCCCTCTGCTGGCTGGGGGAGGTACTACCACCACCTCCTCCCTGCTGGAAGGAGAAGTGCTCTGGGAACATGGCCAGGGAGGGGTTGGAGGTGGGGGGAGGGGGCGGTAGAGGGGCCGTGTTGGGTGAGGGGTCCTCTCCGTCGTAGGGGGCTGACCAGTTCCGGCAGGCCCAGGAGCACAGCTCTACCCCTCTACGGGCGTCCCTGAGGTACTCCAGGTACCCCGACTCCCAGTCCAGCCCCTCTGGGACGGGGTGCATGGGGCTGTCGGGGGACAGGGTGGTGCTAGGGCCCCCGCGGGGGGACGAGGGGACCGACTCGGTGGGGGAGGGGGTGAAGGGCAGTGCGGTGCTCTGCTGGCGCATGAAGAGGGCCAGGCGGGACGGAGTGCTCGGTTTGGGGTGCACAGGAGACTCTGAGCTGGGGCTGTTCAGTACTGCAGACAGACACAGGGAAAGACGGATGGACGGATAGGGAGAGACAGACACAGGGAGAAGACGGATGGACGGATAGGGAGAGACAGACACAGGGAGAAGACGGATGGACGGATAGGGAGAGACAGACACAGGGAGAAGACGGATGGACGGATAGGGAGAGACAGACACAGGGAGAAGACGGATGGACGGATAGGGAGAGACAGACACAGGGAGAAGACGGATGGACGGATAGGGAGAGACAGACACAGGGAGAAGACGGATGGACGGATAGGGAGAGACAGACACAGGGAGAAGACGGATGGACGGATAGGGAGAGACAGACACAGGGAGAAGACGGATGGACGGATAGGGAGAGACAGACAGATGGAGAAGACGGATAGGGGAAGACAGACGGGGAAGACAGACAGACAGACAGACAGACAGACAGACAGACAGACAGACAGACAGACAGACAGACAGACAGACAGACAGACAGACGGGGAAGACAGACAGACGGGGAAGACAGACGGGGAAGACAGACAGACAGACAGACAGACAGACAGACAGACAGACAGACAGACAGACAGACAGACAGACAGACAGACAGACAGACAGACAGACAGACAGACGGGGAAGACAGACGGGGAAGACAGACGGGGAAGACAGACGGGGAAGACAGACAGGGGGACGGAGACAGAGACGGACGGAGACAGAGAGCACATAACAGGGAGGAACGTCAGTCATGGTTATCCTTTAACACTTCTTCCAGCTTTTAACACAACACCATGACAGGGGTCCCTCTGCGTGTGTTCCTGTAGCTCAGTTGGTAGAGCATGGCGCTTGTAACGCCAGGGTAGTGGGTTCGATCCCCGGGACCACCCATACGTAGAATGTATGCACACATGACTGTAAGTCGCTTTGGATAAAAGCGTCTGCTAAATGGCATATATTATTATATTATAAGCGTGGCGCTGCTCCACCACAGAACCATTGCCGACCACCCTAAAAGAAACATCCCATTTCTACCAAACATAGTTTAACTAAAGTTCTGTAAAAGCACATTCGCTTTTCTTGGCAAATAGATAATCTGTCTGGGTTCAACACAGTTCTGCAGGTTATTTATCTGCAGGAAACTCAAAAACACAGCGCGGCAGGGATCAGGTGAGGGGGGGGACAGCGGAGGGATCAGGAGGGGGGACAGCGGAGGGAACAGGTGGGGGGCAGCGGAGGGATCAGGAGGGGGGGCAGCGGAGGGATCAGGTGGGGGGCAGCAGAGGGATCAGGAGAGGGGGGCAGGGAGGGATCAGCAGGAGGGATCAGGTGGGGGGGACAGCGGAGGGATCAGGTGGGGGGGGACAGCGGAGGGATCAGGAAGGGGGGGGACAGCGGAGGGATCAGGAAGGGGGGGACAGCGGAGGGATCAGGGAGGGGGGGGGGGACAGCGGAGGGATCAGGAGGGGGGCAGCGGAGGGATCAGGAGGGGGGGGACAGCGGAGGGATCAGGAGGGGGGGGACAGCGGAGGGATCAGGTGGGGGGACAGCGGAGGGATCAGGTGGGGGGGCGGAGGGATCAGGTGGGGGGACAGCGGAGGGATCAGGTGGGGGGGCTGCACATCATAAAGATACCCAACAGAGAGATGGTACGGTCTGGGTACTGATGGGGCCTCACATCATAAAGATACCAACAGAGAGATGGTACGGTCTGGGTACTGATGGGGCCTCACATCATAAAGATACCCAACAGAGAGATGGTACGGTCTGGGTACTGATGGGGCCTCACATCATAAAGATACCAACAGAGAGATGGTACGGTCTGGGTACTGATGGGGCCTCACATCATAAAGATACCAACAGAGAGATGGTACGGTCTGAGTACTGATGGGGCCTCACATCATAAAGATACCAACAGAGAGATGGTACGGTCTGGGTACTGATGGCGCCTCACATCATAAAGATACCCAACAGAGAGATGGTACGGTCTGGGTACTGATGGGGCCTCACATCATAAAGATACCCAACAGAGAGATGGTACGGTCTGGGTACTGATGGGGCCTCACATCATAAAGATACCAACAGAGAGATGGTACGGTCTGGGTACTGATGGGGCCTCACATCATAAAGATACCCAACAGAGAGATGGTACGGTCTGGGTACTGATGGGGCCTCACATCATAAAGATACCAACAGAGAGATGGTACGGTCTGGGTACTGATGGGGCCTCACATCATAAAGATACCCAACAGAGAGATGGTACGGTCTGGGTACTGATGGGGCCTCACATCATAAAGATACCAACAGAGAGATGGTACGGTCTGGGTACTGATGGGGACTCACATCATAAAGATACCAACAGAGAGATGGTACGGTCTGGGTACTGATGGGGCCTCACATCATAAAGATACCAACAGAGAGATGGTACGGTCTGGGTACTGATGGGGCCTCACATCATAAAGATACCAACAGAGAGATGGTACGGTCTGGGTACTGATGGGGCCTCACATCATAAAGATACCCAACAGAGAGATGGTACGGTCTGGGTACTGATGGGGCCTCACATCATAAAGATACCAACAGAGAGATGGTACGGTCTGGGTACTGATGGGGCCTCACATCATAAAGATACCCAACAGAGAGATGGTACGGTCTGGGTACTGATGGGGCCTCACATCATAAAGATACCCAACAGAGAGATGGTACGGTCTGGGTACTGATGGGGCCTCACATCATAAAGATACCAACAGAGAGATGGTACGGTCTGGGTACTGATGGGGCCTCACATCATAAAGATACCCAACAGAGAGATGGTACGGTCTGAGTACTGATGGGGACTCACATCATAAAGATACCCAACAGAGAGATGGTACGGTCTGGGTACTGATGGGGCCTCACATCATAAAGATACCAACAGAGAGATGGTACGGTCTGGGTACTGATGGGGCCTCACATCATAAAGATACCCAACAGAGAGATGGTACGGTCTGGGTACTGATGGGGCCTCACATCATAAAGATACCAACAGAGAGATGGTACGGTCTGGGTACTGATGGGGACTCACATCATAAAGATACCCAACAGAGAGATGGTACGGTCTGGGTACTGATGGGGCCTCACATCATAAAGATACCAACAGAGAGATGGTACGGTCTGGGTACTGATGGGGCCTCACATCATAAAGATACCAACAGAGAGATGGTACGGTCTGGGTACTGATGGGGACTCACATCATAAAGATACCCAACAGAGAGATGGTACGGTCTGGGTACTGATGGGGCCTCACATCATAAAGATACCAACAGAGAGATGGTACGGTCTGGGTACTGATGGGGCCTCACATCATAAAGATACCCAACAGAGAGATGGTACGGTCTGGGTACTGATGGGGTCTCACATCATAAAGATACCCAACAGAGAGATGGTACGGTCTGGGTACTGATGGGGCCTCACATCATAAAGATACCAACAGAGAGATGGTACGGTCTGGGTACTGATGGGGCCTCACATCATAAAGATACCCAACAGAGAGATGGTACGGTCTGGGTACTGATGGGGCCTCACATCATAAAGATACCAACAGAGAGATGGTACGGTCTGGGTACTGATGGGGCCTCACATCATAAAGATACCCAACAGAGAGATGGTACGGTCTGGGTACTGATGGGGCCTCACATCATAAAGATACCAACAGAGAGATGGTACGGTCTGGGTACTGATGGGGCCTCACATCATAAAGATACCAACAGAGAGATGGTACGGTCTGGGTACTGATGGGGCCTCACATCATAAAGATACCCAACAGAGAGATGGTACGGTCTGGGTACTGATGGGGCCTCACATCATAAAGATACCAACAGAGAGATGGTACGGTCTGGGTACTGATGGGGCCTCACATCATAAAGATACCAACAGAGAGATGGTACGGTCTGGGTACTGATGGGGCCTCACATCATAAAGATACCAACAGAGAGATGGTACGGTCTGGGTACTGATGGGGCCTCACATCATAAAGATACCAACAGAGAGATGGTACGGTCTGGGTACTGATGGGGCCTCACATCATAAAGATACCAACAGAGAGATGGTACGGTCTGGGTACTGATGGGGCCTCACATCATAAAGATACCAACAGAGAGATGGTACGGTCTGGGTACTGATGGGGCCTCACATCATAAAGATACCCAACAGAGAGATGGTACGGTCTGGGTACTGATGGGGCCTCACATCATAAAGATACCCAACAGAGAGATGGTACGGTCTGGGTACTGATGGGGCCTCACATCATAAAGATACCCAACAGAGAGATGGTACGGTCTGGGTACTGATGGGGCCTCACATCATAAAGATACCCAACAGAGAGATGGTACGGTCTGGGTACTGATGGGGCCTCACATCATAAAGATACCCAACAGAGAGATGGTACGGTCTGGGTACTGATGGGGCCTCACATCATAAAGATACCCAACAGAGAGATGGTGATGGGGCCTCACATCATAAAGATACCCAACAGAGAGATGGTACTCTGGGTACTGATGGGGCCTCACATCATAAAGATACCCAACAGAGAGATGGTACGGTCTGGGTACTGATGGGGCCTCACATCATAAAGATACCCAACAGAGAGATGGTACGGTCTGGGTACTGATGGGGCCTCACATCATAAAGATACCCAACAGAGAGATGGTACGGTCTGGGTACTGATGGGGCCTCACATCATAAAGATACCCAACAGAGAGATGGTACCAATGTTGCATCATGGGGCCTCACATCATAAAGATAAACAGAGAGATGGTAAACATGCTATTAAAGATACCCAACAGAGAGATGGTATTTATGATGGGGCATCACATCATAAAGATAAACAGAGAGATGGTCTGCTTTGTGCTGATGGGGCCTATCATAAAGATACCAACAGAGAGATGGTCTCTGGGTACTGGGGGCTCACATCATAAAGATACCAACAGAGAGATCGTACGGTCTGGGTACTGATGGGGCTGCACATTGAATGCTGTGATGAAACCAATGTTGCATCATGTGTGTTGGATAAACTAAAACAAACAGCTATTAACCACTTATTTATATATATATATATAATAATTTATTTTCTGCTTTGTGCTGTTATCAGGTCATGGAGCCATATCTTGTTGGCCTCCAGGACAGCCTGGCAAGAGGATCCAACACCTGCAGATTCTGGAGGCCTTCAGTGTGGTGGGACCTCAGGGCCTTCAGTGTGGTGGGACCTCAGGGCCTTCAGTGTGGTGGGACCTCAGGGCCTTCAGTGTGGTGGGACCTCAGGGCCTTCAGTGTGGTGGGACCTCAGGGCCTTCAGTGTGGTGGGACCTCAGACTGCGTTCTCTAGTGAGAAGATAAACCCCTTTTTAACCTGACCCTCCTTCTCCAGGCAGTTCTCCAAGCGCCAGAGGCTGCTGAGCTGCAACATGCGCTAGTTGGAGCATTAAAGGTATGGCATGAGTGTGACAATCCTTTAAAGAGACCATTTTAGACCAGTGTTGCCCAACCCTTATTCCTGTTGAACTACAACTCCGTTGACTCTCTAATGTTGGACATCTTTAGTCCCCCCCCCCCCCCCTATGTATTTCAGGGGTTGGCCCAGCTGACAACAATGACACAGCTGTTTGATGAGTGGGGACAGCTCTAAAATTGTGATAAAGGGACTTCTCGACAATTAAACGAGTAAGAATATTTAAAATGTGAAAGTAGATCCTCTTTGTCCCTCTCTTCTTATTATCATCTCTGTTATTGCAGGTCGAAACAGACTTGAGGAACAGACTGCAGTGAGAGTATCTAGCCGCTGGCATGCGGCTCTCCATCAACGCCCCCGCCGCCGCCGCCCTCCATCAAGGAGCTAAATTACAGGAGAGTGTTGGAAATCCTTTTCCAAAAGACCAGGGGAATAAAGTGCTCTGACCAAGGCTGTAAACCCATGTCAGAGAGGTTTTTGTCAGAACCAGGAAAGAGATTCACAACGCCCTTCCTTTGTGATGGCGGTGTCCGTTATGTTTCTTCAGATCGCTGCAGCACATTACATCCTGTTGAACTATAATCATTTAATCCCAATTATTTTACTGAGCTCATTTCTGGGGGTGGAAATTATATTTTAGATAGGTTATTTTAATGTTATTCCTTTTTTTTAAATGTTATTCCTTTTTTTTTTTTAAGTCATCAGAACCAAGCTGTTCAGTACTTACACAACCCCCACCCCCCCACCCCGCTAACGTTCCACCCACATCTAACACATTTTCCAGAGGAAGCACTGCACCGTGGTTTACCTACTCTCATTGTTTATTTGTTATTAATAGGGTACATTTTAGGACTCAATGGATAAGAGCTATGTATCTCAACCCCCCCCCCACAGGAGACCATGCATCAACCCCCCACGGGAGGCCAGGGATCAACCCCCTAGAGGAGACCAGGGATCAACCCCCCCAACACAGGAGACCAGCGATCAACCCCCCAACCCAGGAGACCAGGGATCACCCCCCCAACACAGGAGACCAGGGATCACCCCCCCCCAAAACACAGGAGACCAGGGATCACCCCCCCCCCCCAACACAGGAGACCAGGGATCACACCCCCCCCCACGGTCAGTTGTGGCTGCTGCCAACACACTGTCATTGACACTGACCCAACTCCAGCCATTTTAATAATGGGAATTGATGGGAAATGATGTAAATATATCACTAGCCACTTTAAACAATGCTACCTTATATAATGTTACTTACCCTACATTATTCATCTCATATGCATATGTATATACTGTACTCTACAACATCGACTGCATCCTTATGTAACACATGTATCACTAGCCACTTTAACTATGCCACTTTGTTTACTTTGTCTACACACTCATCTCATATGTATATACTGTACTCAATACCATCTACTGTATGCTGCTCTGTACCATCACTCATTCATATATCCTTATGTACATATTCCTTATCCCCTTACACTGTGTATAAGACAGTAGTTTTGGAATTGTTAGTTAGATTACTTGTTGGTTATCACTGCATTGTCGGAACTAGAAGCACAAGCATTTCGCTACACTCGCATTAACATCTGCTAACCATGTGTATGTGACAAATACAATTTGATTTGAACACAGGAGACCAGGGATCACCCCCCCCCCCCCCCCAACACAGGAGACCAGGGATCACTCCCCCACCCAACACAGGAGACCAAGGATCACTCCCCCACCCAACACAGGAGACCAGGGATCAAACACAGGAGACCAGGGATCCCCCCCCCAAACACAGGAGACCAGGGATCACCCCCCCACAGGAGACCAAGGATCACCCCCCAAACACAGGAGACCAGGGATCACTCCCCCACCCAACACAGGAGACCAAGGATCACTCCCCCCCACCCAACACAGGAGACCAGGATCACTCCCCCACCCAACACAGGAGACCAGGGATCACTCCCCCACCCAACACAGGAGACCAGGGATCCCCACCCAACACAGGAGACCAGGATCACTCCACCCAACACAGGAGACCAGGGATCACTCCCCCACCCAACACAGGAGACCAGGGATCACTCCCCACCCAACACAGGAGACCAGGGATCACTCCCCCACCCAACACAGGAGACCAGGGATCACTCCCCCACCCAACACAGGAGACCAGGGATCACTCCCCCACCCAACACAGGAGACCAGGGATCACTCCCCCACCCAACACAGGAGACCAGGGATCACTCCCCCACCCAACACAGGAGACCAGGATCACTCCCCACCCAACACAGGAGACCAGGATCACTCCCCCCCACCCAACACAGGAGACCAGGGATCACTCCCCCACCCAACACAGGAGACCAAGGATCACTCCCCCCCAACACAGGAGACCAAGGATCACCCAACACAGGAGACCAGGGATCACTCCCCCACCCAACACAGGAGACCAGGGATCACTCCCCCACCCAACACAGGAGACCAGGGATCACTCCCCCACCCAACACAGGAGACCAGGATCACTCCCCACCCAACACAGGAGACCAGGGATCACTCCCCCACCCAACACAGGAGACCAGGGATCAACCCATGCGTCCAACCTTCCCACTGTCTCCCATCCTCCCGTCTCCCGTCCTCCCGTCTCCCGTCCTCCCGTCTCCCATCCTCCCGTCTCCGTCTCCCATCCTCCCGTCTCCCATCCTCCCGTCTCCCATCCTCCCGTCTCCCATCCTCCCGTCTCCCATCCTCCCGTCTCCCATCCTCCCGTCTCCCGTCTCCCATCCTCCCGTCTCCCATCCTCCCGTCTCCCAGTCTCATTTCCTTACTATCTGAATAAAGTGCCAATAACAGAGTGTCCAGTTGGTTACCTTTCCCCCAGAAGGCTGGTTCTTCCTCCCGCTCAGCAGAGGGCAGTACGCTGAGGCGGCAGCACTCTGGGATGAGGGACAGGAACTTGTCAGCTGATTTACCATAGAGATCGGTGTCCCTGACGGCACGCCTCTGGCTCAACATCACATGGGTACAGGGTAGAAGATACCTGCACGACAACAATACGATGACTAAACACCGGCATTCCACACAGGCTGCACCGGCATTCCACACAGGCTACACCGGCATTCCACACAGGCTGCACCGGCATTCCACACAGGCTGCACCGGCATTCCACACAGGCTGCACCGGCATTCCACACAGGCTGCACCGGCATTCCACACAGGCTGCACCGGCATTCCACACAGGCTGCACCGGCATTCCACACAGGCTGCACCGGCATTCCACACAGGCTACACCGGCATTCCACATAGGCTACACCGGCATTCCACATAGGCTACACCGGCATTCCACATAGGCTACACATGTATTCCACATAGGCTACACACATATTCCACATAGGCTACACCGGCATTCCACATAGGCTACACATGTATTCCACATAGGCTACACACATATTCCACATAGGCTACACACATATTCCACATAGACTACACACATATTCCACATAGACTACACAGACAGGCAGACAGTTTCTACCTGAGAACGAGCTGCAACATGAGGTCTTCACAGTTGAGAGAGAGCAGAGTCCTGAACAGGCTCAAAGACACCATACACAGCTGTAGGAGAGAAAGAGCAGAACATTAGACACAGGTAGAGAGAGATAGAAACAGCAGAACAATAGCATGTTTGTGAGTCAGTGAGTGAGAGGAGAGAGTATGTGAGTGAGAGGAGAGAGTATGTGAGTGAGAGGAGAGAGTATGTGAGTGAGAGGAGAGAGTATGTGAGTCAGTGAGTGAGAGGAGAGAGTATGTGAGTGAGAGGAGAGAGTATGTGAGTCAGTGAGTGAGAGGAGAGAGTCAGTGAGTGAGAGGAGAGAGTCAGTGAGTGAGAGGAGAGAGTATGTGAGTGAGAGGAGAGAGTATGTGAGTGAGAGGAGAGAGTATGTGAGTGAGAGGAGAGAGTATGTGAGTGAGAGGACAGAGTATGTGAGTGAGAGGAGAGAGTATGTGAGTCAGTGAGTGAGAGGAGAGAGTTTGTGAGTCAGTGAGTGAGAGGAGAGAGTTTGTGAGTCAGTGAGTGAGAGGAGAGAGTTTGTGAGTCAGTGAGTGAGAGGAGAGAGTTTGTGAGTCAGTGAGTGAGAGGAGAGAGTTTGTGAGTCAGTGAGTGAGAGGAGAGAGTTTGTGAGTCAGTGAGTGAGAGGAGAGAGTATGTGAGTCAGTGAGTGAGAGGAGAGAGTTTATGAGTATGTGAGTGAGAGAGAGAGTATGTGAGTGAGAGGAGAGAGTATGCGAGTCAGTGAGTGAGAGGAGAGAGTTTGTGAGTCAGTGAGTGAGAGGAGAGAGTTTGTGAGTCAGTGAGTGAGAGGAGAGAGTAGTCAGTGAGTGAGAGGAGAGAGTATTGTGAGTCAGTGAGTGAGAGGAGAGAGTTTGCGAGTCAGTGAGTGAGAGGAGAGAGTTTGTGAGTGAGGAGAGAGTTTGTGAGTGAGAGGAGAGAGTATGCGAGTCAGTGAGTGAGAGGAGAGAGTTTATGAGTCAGTGAGTGAGAGGAGAGAGTTTGTGAGTCAGTGAGTGAGAGGAGAGTAGTTTATGAGTCAGTGAGTGAGAGGAGAGTATGTGAGTGAGAGGAGAGAGTATGCGAGTCAGTGAGTGAGAGGAGAGAGTTTATGAGTCAGTGAGTGAGAGGAGAGAGTTTGTGAGTCAGTGAGTGAGAGGAGAGAGTTTGTGAGTCAGTGAGTGAGAGGAGAGAGTTTGTGAGTCAGTGAGTGAGAGGAGAGAGTTTGTGAGTCAGTGAGTGAGAGGAGAGAGTATGTGAGTCAGTGAGTGAATGAGTGAGTGTTAATGTCAATGTGAGTAGGCACCTGAGCTGAGCCATTGGGCAGACAAAGCCTCAACCACCCCACTATCAGATTGGGGGGAGATGCTTTTTGCCCCCCCCTCCCCCGGATATCACCATTGATTAACTTGTCATTTTTGAAGAAGGTTTTGAGCTAGTACTAATGTCAGTATTTATATTTTGAGACTAGCATGGCATTTAGCCAATGAATAAAATGCAGCTTTTTAATTTTTATCCCAGTCTCTCGAAAGCGAATGGTTTGGACCGCTTGGAAATGATTACTGTCCTTTTATGAAATTATACCCTGTTCATGTAAAGAAAATGACCAAGTACACCGACTGTTTAAACCAAAGCCAATTTTACAAAGCATTTGAATGTTGAAGATGCCAGATTTAAGCACAGCCTACGAAAAGAACAGGGGTTGGCATACAATCTGGTTGTCGCGATCAGCTGTGTCTGCCTGACACTGTGCTCACTTATCTGACAGTCATTCGCAGGTCACATGCATAACAGTTGGGATAGTTGGCTACTGAACCCAAGGAGAGGATGCATCAATTCAGTCACAACAGATAAGAGGTATTTTTGGAATTAAAATATGAGTGAACCGGCGAATTCGCTAACATTTGACAGCATGTGCCACCGCATTTAATCATTGGTAAGGCGACTGGAAACATGGCCAAATACAAAACTGTAGTTATTCACCTCCGCAAGGCAATCAAACAAGCAAAGCGTCAGTATAGAGACAAAGTGGAGTCGCAGATCAACGGCTCAGACACGAGACGTTTGTGGCAGGGTCTACAGACAATCGCGGATTACAAAAAGAGAAGCAGCCCCGTCGCGGACATCGACGTCTTGCTTGAAGTCAGAAACATCGCTGGGTCCTGGACTTCTTGACCTGCCACCCCCAGGTGGTGAAGGTAGGAAACAGCATCTCCACTCTGCTGATCCTCAACAATGGGGCCCCACAAAGGGTACGTTCTCAGCCCAATCCTATACTCCCTGTTCACCCACGACTGCGTGGCCATGCACGCCTCCAACTCAATTATCAAGTCTGCAGGTGGGCTTGATTACCAACAACGACGAGACCCTCGGAGTATGGTGCCAGGAAAATAACCACTCACTCAATGTCAGCAAAACAAAAAAAGATGATGGTGGACTTCAGGAAACAGCAGAGGGAGCACCCCCCTATCCACATCGAAGGGACAGCAGTGGAGAAGGTGGAAAGTTTTTAAGTTCCTCTGTGTACATACCGACAAACTGAAAAGGTCCACGCACACAGACAGAGTGATAAAGAAGGAGCAACAGCGCCTCCTCAACCTCAGGAGACTGAAAAAATGTGGCTTGTCACCTACAACCCTGACTAACTTTTACAGATTCACAATTGCCAGCATCCTGTCGGGCTGTATCACCACCTGGTACGGCAAACAGCTTCCATCTCAAGGCCATCAGACTGTTAAAACAGCATCCTGTCGGGCTGTATCACCACCTGGTACAGCAAACAGCTTCTATCTCAAGGCCATCAGACTTAAAACAGCCACCACTAACATTGAGTGGCTGCTGCCAACATACTGACACTGACTCAACTCCAGCCACTTTAATAATGGGAATTGATGGGAATTGATGTAAAATATATCACTAGCCACTTTAATAATGGGAATTGATGGGAATTGATGTAAAATATATCACTAGCCACTTTAATAATGGGAATTGATGGGAATTGATGTAAAATATATCACTAGCCACTTTAATAATGGGAATTGATGGGAATTGATGTAAAATATATCACTAGCCACTTTAATAATGGGAATTGATGGGAATTGATGTAAAATATATCACTAGCCACTTTAATAATGGGAATTGATGGGAATTGATGTAAAATATATCACTAGCCACTTTAATAATGGGAATTGATGTAAAATATATCACTAGCCACTTTAATAATGGGAATTGATGGGAATTGATGTAAAATATATCACTAGCCACTTTAATAATGGGAATTGATGGGAATTGATGTAAATATATCACTAGCCACTTTAATAAAGGGAATTGATGGGAATTGATGTAAAATATATCACTAGCCACTTTAATAATGGGAATTGATGGGAATTGATGTAAAATATATCACTAGCCACTTTAATAATGGGAATTGATGGGAATTGATGTAAAATATATCACTAGCCACTTTAATAATGGGAATTGATGGGAATTGATGTAAAATATATCACTAGCCACTTTAATAATGGGAATTGATGGGAATTGATGTAAAATATATCACTAGCCACTTTAATAATGGGAATTGATGTAAAATATATCACTAGCCACTTTAATAATGGGAATTGATGGGAATTGATGTAAATATATCACTAGCCACTTTAATAATGGGAATTGATGGGAATTGATGTAAAATATATCACTAGCCACTTTAATAATGGGAATTGATGGGAATTGATGTAAATATATCACTAGCCACTTTAATAATGGGAATTGATGGGAATTGATGTAAAATATATCACTAGCCACTTTAATAATGGGAATTGATGGGAATTGATGTAAAATATATCACTAGCCACTTTAATAATGGGAATTGATGGGAATTGATGTAAAATATATCACTAGCCACTTTAATAATGGGAATTGATGTAAAATATATCACTAGCCACTTTAATAATGGGAATTGATGGGAATTGATGTAAAATATATCACTAGCCACTTTAATAATGGGAATTGATGGGAATTGATGTAAATATATCACTAGCCACTTTAATAATGGGAATTGATGTAAAATATATCACTAGCCACTTTAATAATGGGAATTGATGGGAATTGATGTAAATATATCACTAGCCACTTTAATAATGGGAATTGATGTAAATATATCACTAGCCACTTTAATAAAGATAGACTTGAAATCACTAGTCACTTTAATAAATGGAACACTAGTCACTTTAATAATGTTTACATCTCGCTTTACTCATCTCATATGTATATAATGTTTACTGTATCCTTCAATATATATCCTTTACTATCTGTCACTGCTCAGCCATATATTTTATACTTAATATATTCTCATTCCATTCCTTTAATAGATTGTGTGTATTAGGTTTTGTTGTGGAATTTGTTAGATACTGCTGCACTGTCGGATCTAGAAGCATTTCACTACACTCACAATAACGTCTGCTAAGCATGTGTATGTGACCAATTTGATTTGTATGGGTTTTCTGACCAACGCATGCTTAAATCGGTTTGGGCTCCCGCGGACATATGAACCGGGGATTGATACGTACATCTCTGCTATTACTGTACTACTGACCCTGGAGTTGCTGCTGACGCGCGTTAGCAAGGTGTCCAGGATGGTGTCGTTGTCATGGCGATGCATGAGGATGAAGCGTAGGAAGGTTTTGAGGAGAGCTGTTTCCGTGACGCTGCGCAGGAACAGATCCAGGTAGGCTGTACTGGCTATCATCTCATCTACAGATGACTGGAGGGAGGGAGGGAGAGAGGGAGGAGAGGGGAGAGAGGAGAGGGGAGTAGAGGGGGAGAGAGGGAGGGGAGAGAGGGAGGAGGGAGGGGGAGTGAGGGGAGAGAGGGAGGGGAGGGAGGAGGGAGGAGAGGGGAGAGGAGAGGGGAGTAGAGGGGGAGAGAGGGAGGGAGGGGAGGGGAGAGAGGGAGGGAGGGAGACAAAGCGAGAGTGGGAGGGAGGGAGAGAAAGCGAGAGTTGGAGGGAGGGAGAGAGAGACAAAGCGAGAGTGGGAGGGAGGGAGAGAGACAAAGCGAGAGACAAAGCGAGAGTGGGAGGGAGGGAGGGAGGGAGAGAGACAAAGCGAGAGTGGGAGGGAGGGGAGACAAAGCGAGAGTGGGAGGGAGGGAGAGAGAGAGACAAAGCGAGAGAGAAAGCGAGAGGGGGAGGGAGGGAGACAAAGCGAGAGTGGGAGGGAGGGAGAGAAAGCGAGAGTTGGAGGGAGGGAGAGAGAGACAAAGCGAGAGTGGGAGGGAGGGAGAGAGAGAGACAAAGCGAGAGACAAGCGAGAGTGGGAGGGAGGGAGGGAGGGAGAGAGAGACAAAGCGAGAGTGGGAGGGAGGGAGGGAGGGAGAGACAAAGCGAGAGTGTGAGGGAGGGAGGGAGAGAGAGACAAAGCGAGAGTGGGAGGGAGGGAGAGAGAGACAAGGAGAGAGTGGGAGGGAGGGAGAGAGAGAGAGACAAGGAGTGGGAGGGAGGGAGAGAGAGACAAGGAGAGAGTGGGAGGGAGGGAGAGAGAGACAAGGAGAGAGTGGGAGGGAGAGAGAGAGAGAGAGTGGGAGGGAGGGAGAGAGAGAGAGTGGGAGGGAGGGAGAAAGAGAGTGGGAGGGAGGGAGAGAGAGAGTGGGAGGGAGAGAGAGAGAGAGTGGGAGGGAGGGAGAGAGAGAGAGAGAGGAGGGTGGGAGGGAGAGAGAGAGTGGGAGGGAGGGAGAGAGAGAGTGGGAGGGAGAGAGAGAGAGAGTGAGAGGGGGAGAGAGAGAGAGTGGGAGGGAGGGAGAGAGAGAGTGGGAGGGAGGGAGAGAGAGAGAGTGGGAGGGAGAGAGAGAGAGAGAGAGTGGGAGGGAGAGAGAGAGTGGGAGGGAGAGAGAGAGAGAGAGAGTGGGAGGGAGAGAGAGAGTGGGAGGGAGAGAGAGTGTGGGAGGGAGAGAGAGAGTGGGAGGGAGAGAGAGAGTGGGAGGGAGAGAGAGAGTGGGAGGGAGAGAGAGAGTGGGAGGGAGGGAGAGAGAGAGTGGGAGGGAGGAGAGAGAGAGAGGGAGGGAGGGAGAGAGAGAGAGAGAGAGAGAGAGAGAGGGGGAGGGAGAGAGAGAGGAGTGGGAGGGAGAGAGAGAGTGGGAGGGAGAGAGAGAGTGGGAGGGAGAGAGAGAGAGAGAGTGGGAGAGAGGGAGAGAGAGAGAGAGAGGGAGGGAGAGAGAGAGAGGGAGGGAGAGAGGAGGTAGAGAGGGGAGAGAGGGAGGGAGAGAGGGAGGGAGGGAGAGAGGGAGAGAGGGAGGGGAGAGGGGAGGAAAGGGAGAGAAAGCGAGAGTGGGAGGGAGGGAGAGAAAGCGAGAATGGGAGGGAGGGAGAGAGAGACAAAGCGAGAGTGGGAGGGAGGGAGAGAGAGAGACAAAGCGAGAGACAAAGCGAGTGGGAAGGAGGGGAGGGAGGGAGGGAGAGACAAAGCGAGAGGGGAGGGAGGGAGAGAGAGACAAAGCGAGAGTGGGAGGGAGGGAGAGAGAGAGAGACAAAGCGAGAGTGGGAGGGAGGGAGGGAGGGAGAGAGAGACAAAGCGAGAGTGGGAGGGAGGGAGGGAGAGAGAGACAAAGCGAGAGTGGGAGGGAGGGAGGGAGAGAGACAAAGCGAGAGTGGGAGGGAGGGAGGGAGAGAGAGACAAAGCGAGAGTGGGAGGGAGGGAGGGAGGGAGAGAGAGACAAAGCGAGAGTGGGAGGAAGGGAGAGAGAGACAAAGCGAGAGTGGGAGGGAGGGAGAGAGAGTGGGGGAGGGAGAGAGAGTGGGAGGGAGGGAGAGAGAGTGGGAGGGAGGGAGAGAGAGTGGGAGGGAGAGAGAGTGGGAGGGAGAGAGAGAGACAAGGAGAGAGTGGGAGGGAGGGAGAGAGAGAGATACAAGGAGAGAGTGGGAGGGAGGGAGAGAGAGAGACAAGGAGAGGGAGGGAGGAGAGGGTGGAGGGAGAGAGAGAGAGTGGGAGGGAGAGAGAGAGAGAGAGAGAGAGTGGGAGAGAGAGTGGGAGGGAGGGAGAGAGAGAGAGGGAGGGAGGGAGAGAGAGAGAGAGGGAGAGGAGAGAGAGAGAGAGAGTGGGAGGGAGAGAGAGAGTGGGAGGGAGGGAGAGAGAGAGAGAGGGAGAGAGTGGGAGAGAGAGAGAGAGTGGGAGGGAGAGAGTGGGAGGGAGGGAGAGAGAGAGATAGAGAGAGAGAGAGTTAGGAGGGAGAGGAGAGAGTGGGAGGGAGGGAGAGAGAGTGGGAGGAGAGAGAGAGAGGGGAGGGAGAGAGAGAGTGGGAGGGAGAGAGAGAGTGGAGGGAGAGAGAGTGGGAGAGGAGAGAGAGAGGAGGGAGGGAGAGAGAGAGTGGGAGGGAGAGAGAGAGAGGGAGGGAGAGAGAGAGAGAGGGAGAGAGAGAGGGAGGGAGAGAGTGGGAGAGAGTGGGAGGGGGGAGGGAGAGAGAGAGAGAGAGGAGGGAGAGAGAGAGAGAGAGAGTGGGAGGGAGAGAGTGGGAGGGAGGGAGAGAGAGAGAGAGAGAGAGAGAGAGAGAGAGAGAGTGAGGGAGAGAGAGAGAGAGAGAGAGGGAGGGAGAGAGAGAGGAGGGAGAGAGAGAGAGAGTGGGAGGGAGAGAGAGTGGGAGGGAGAGAGAGAGTGGAGGGAGAGAGAGAGAGAGTGGGAGGAGAGAGAGAGTGGGAGGAGAGAGAGAGGAGGGGAGAGAGAGAGTGGGAGGGAGAGAGAGAGAGAGAGAGAGTGGGAGAGAGAGTGGGAGGGAGGGAGAGAGAGAGAGAGGGAGGGAGGGAGACAAAGCGAGAGTGGGAGGGAGGGAGAGAAAGCGAGAGTTGGAGGGAGGGAGAGAGAGACAAAGCGAGAGTGGGAGGGAGGGAGAGAGACAAAGCGAGAGACAAAGCGAGAGTGGGAGGGAGGGAGGGAGGGAGAGAGACAAAGCGAGAGTGGGAGGGAGGGAGGGAGACAAAAGCGAGAGTGGGAGGGAGGGAGAGAGAGAGACAAAGCGAGAGAAAGCGAGAGTGGGAGGGAGGGAGACAAAGCGAGAGTGGGAGGGAGGGAGAGAAAGCGAGAGTTGGAGGAGGGAGAGAGAGACAAGCGAGAGTGGGAGGGAGGGAGAGAGAGAGACAAAGCGAGAGACAAAGCGAGAGTGGGGAGGGAGGGAGGGAGAGAGAGACAAAAGCGAGAGTGGGAGGGAGGAGGGAGGGAGGGA
>NC_060181.1:94181501-94186501 GCF_021184085.1 Oncorhynchus gorbuscha | reverse complement strand
GAGACAAAGCGAGAGTGGGAGGGAGGGAGGGAGGGAGGGAGGGAGAGAGAGACAAAGCGAGAGTGTGAGGGAGGGAGGGAGAGAGACAAAGCGAGAGTGGGGAGGGAGGGAGAGAGAGACAAGGAGAGAGTGGGAGGGAGGGAGAGAGAGACAAGGAGTGGGAGGGAGGGAGAGAGAGACAAGGAGAGAGTGGGAGGGAGGGAGAGAGAGACAAGGAGAGAGTGGGAGGGAGAGAGAGAGAGAGAGTGGGAGGGAGGAGAGAGAGAGAGTGGGAGGGAGGGAGGGAGAGAGAGGGAGGGAGGGAGGGAGGAGAAAGAGAGTGGGAGGGAGGGAGAGAGAGAGTGGGAGGGAGGGAGAGAGAGAGAGAGGGGGAGGGAGAGGGAGAGAGAGAGAGAGAGAGAGGAGGGTGGGAGAGAGAGAGAGTGGGAGGGAGGGAGAGAGAGAGTGGGAGGGAGAGAGAGAGAGAGTGAGAGGGGGAGAGAGAGAGAGTGGGAGGGAGGGAGAGAGAGAGAGAGTGGGAGGGAGGGAGAGAGAGTGGGAGGGAGAGAGAGAGAGAGAGGGGAGGGAGAGAGTGGGAGGGAGAGGAGAGAGAGAGAGAGAGGGAGGGAGAGAGAGAGTGGGAGGGAGAGAGAGTGTGGGAGGGAGAGAGAGAGTGGGAGAGAGAGAGAGAGAGGGAGAGAGAGAGAGGGAGGGAGAGAGAGAGGGAGGGAGAGAGAGAGGGAGGGAGGAGAGAGGGGGGGAGGGAGAGAGAGGGAGGGAGGGAGGGAGAGAGAGAGAGAGAGAGAGAGGGGGAGGGAGAGAGAGAGGGGAGAGGAGAGAGAGTGTGGGAGGGAGAGAGAGAGTGGGAGGGAGAGAGAGAGTGGGAGAGAGAGAGAGAGAGAGTGGGAGGGAGAGAGAGAGAGTGGAGAGGAGAGAGAGAGAGAGAGGAGAGGAGAGAGGGGAGAGAGGGAGGTAGAGAGGGAGAGGGGAGGGAGGGAGGGGGGAGGGAGGGGGAGAGGGAGGGAGAGAAAGGGAGAGAAAGCGAGTGGGAGGGAGGGAGAGAAAGAGAATGGGAGGGAGGGAGAGAGAGACAAAGCGAGAGTGGAGGGAGGGAGAGAGAGAGACAAAGCGAGAGACAAAGCGAGGGAAGGAGGGAGGGAGGGAGGGAGAGACAAAGAGTGGGAGGGAGGGAGAGAGAGACAAAGCGAGAGTGGGAGGGAGGGAGAGAGAGAGAGACAAGCGAGAGTGGGAGGGAGGGAGGGAGGGAGGGAGAGAGAGACAAAGCGAGAGTGGGAGGGAGGGAGGGAGAGAGAGACAAAGCGAGAGTGGGAGGGAGGGAGGGAGAGAGAGAGACAAAGCGAGTGGGAGGGAGGGAGGGAGAGAGAGACACAAGCGAGAGTGGGAGGGAGGGAGGGAGAGAGAGACAAAGCGAGAGTGGGAGGAAGGGAGAGAGACAAAGCGAGAGTGGGAGGGAGGGAGAGAGAGACAAAGGGAGAGAGAGGGAGGGAGGGAGAGAGGGTGGGAGGGAGGGAGAGAGAGTGGGAGGGAGAGAGAGTGGGAGGGAGAGAGAGAGACAAGGAGAGAGTGGGAGGGAGGGAGAGAGAGAGATACAAGGAGAGAGGGAGGGAGGGAGAGAGAGAGACAAGGAGAGGGAGGGAGGGAGAGAGGGAGGGAGAGAGAGGGGAGGGAGAGAGAGAGAGAGAGAGTGGGAGAGAGAGTGGGAGGGAGGGAGAGAGAGAGAGTGGGAGGGAGGGAGAGAGAGAGAGGAGGGAGAGAGAGAGAGAGAGGAGGGAGGGGAGGAGGGGAGGGAGGAGAGAGAGAGAGAGAGAGAGAGAGAGAGAGAGAGAGAGAGAGTGGGAGTGAGGGAGAGAGAGAGAGAGTGAGAGGGAGGGAGAGAGAGAGAGGAGGGAGAGAGAGAGAGAGAGGGAGGGAGAGGAGGGAGAGAGAGAGAGGGAGGGAGAGTGAGAGGGAGAGAGAGTGGGAGGGAGAGAGAGAGTGGGAGAGAGAGAGTGGGAGGAGAGAGAGGGAGGGAGAGAGAGAGAGTGGGAGGGAGAGAGAGAGTGGGAGGGAGGGAGAGAGTGGAGGGAGGGAGAGAGAGTGGGAGGGAGGGAGAGAGAGTGGGAGGGAGGGAGAGAGAGAGAGAGGGAGTGGAGGGAGGAGAGAGAGAGAGAGAGTGGGAGGGAGAGAGAGAGGGAGGGGAGGGAGAGAGAGGGAGGGAGAGAGAGAGAGTGGGAGGGAGAGAGAGAGAGAGAGGAGGGAGAGAGAGAGAGAGAGAGGGAGGGAGAGAGAGTGGAGGGAGAGAGAGAGAGAGAGAGGGAGAGAGAGAGAGAGGGAGGGAGAGAGAGAGAGAGGGAGGTAGAGAGGAGAGAGAGAGGGAGGGAGAGAGGGGAGGGAGGGAGAGAGGGAGAGAGGGAGGGGAGAGAGGGAGGGAGAGAAAGCGAGAGTGGGAGGGAGGGAGAGAAAGCGAGAATGGGAGGGAGGGAGAGAAAGCGAGAATGGGAGGGAGGGAGAGAGAGAGACAAGAGAGACAAAGCGAGAGTGGGAAGGAGGGAGGGAGGGAGGGAGAGACAAGCGAGAGTGGGAGGGAGGGAGAGAGAGACAAGCGAGAGTGGGAGGGAGGGAGAGAGAGAGAGAGAAAGACAAGAGAGTGGGAGGGAGGGAGGGAGGGAGAGAGAGACAAAGCGAGAGTGGGAGGGAGGGAGGGAGAGAGAGACAGAGAGAGAGTGGAGTGGAGGGAGGGAGAGGAGACAAAGACAGAGTGGGAGGGAGGAGGGGGAGGAGGGAGAGAGAGACAAAGCGAGAGAGGGAGGGAGGGAGGGAGGGAGGGAGGGAGGGAGAGAGAGACAAAGAGAGAGGGGAGGGAGAGACAAAGCGAGAGGGAGGGAAGGGAGAGAGACAAAGCGAGAGTGGGAGGGAGGGAGAGAGTGGGGGGGAGGGAGAGAGTGGGAGGGAGGGAGAGAGAGTGGGAGGGAGGGAGAGAGAGAGTGGGAGGGAGGAGAGAGGTGGGAGGGAGAGAGAGAGACAAGGAGAGAGTGGGAGGGAGGGAGAGAGAGAGATACAATGAGAGAGTGGGAGGGAGGGAGAGAGACAGAGGAGAGGGAGGGAGGGAGGGAGAGAGGGTGGGAGGAGGGAGAGAGAGTGGGAGGGAGAGAGAGTGGGGAGGAGGGAGAGAGAGAGAGAGTGGGAGGGAGGGAGAGAGAGAGAGAGGGAGGGAGAGAGAGTGGGGAGGGAGAGTGGGAGGGAGGAGAGAGAGAGAGAGAGAGAGAGAGAGAGAGTGGGAGTGAGGGAGAGAGAGAGAGAGAGAGAGGAGAGAGAGAGGTGGGAGGGGAGAGAGAGAGTGGGAGGGAGAGAGAGAGAGAGTGGGAGGGAGAGAGAGAGAGAGTGGGAGGGAGAGAGAGAGTGGAGGGAGGGAGAGAGGGAGGGAGAGAGAGTGGGAGGGAGAGAGAGAGAGTGGGAGGGAGAGAGAGAGGAGGGAGTGGAGAGAGAAAGAGTGGGAGGGAGAGAGAGAGTGGGAGGGAGAGAGAGAGTGGGAGGGAGAGAGAGGAGGGAGGGAGAGAGAGAGAGTGGAGGGAGAGAGAGAGAGAGTGGGAGGGAGAGAGAGAGGGAGGGAGAGAGAGAGAGTGGGAGGGAGGGAGGGGAGGGAGAGAGAGAGAGCGAGAGTGGGAGGAAGGGAGAGAGAGGGAGAGAGAGAGGGAGGGAGAGGAGGAGGGGAGGGAGAGTGGGAGGGAGGGAGAGAGAGTGGGAGGGAGGAGAGTGGGAGGGAGGGAGAGGGGAGGGAGAGAGAGGGAGGGAGAGAGACAAGAGAGGGAGTGGGAGGGGAGAGAGAGAGCAAGGAGAGAGTGGGAGGGAGGGAGAGAGAGACAAGAGAGGGAGGGAGAGAGGGTGGGAGGGAGGGAGAGAGAGAGGGAGGGAGAGGAGAGAGAGAGAGAGGGAGGGAGAGAGAGAGGAGGTGGGAGGAGAGAGAGAGGGAGGGAGGGAGAGAGAGAGAGAGAGAGAGAGAGAGGGAGGGAGAGTGGGAGGGAGGGAGAGAGGGAGAGAGAGAGAGAGAGAGAGGAGGGAGGAGTGAGAGAGAGGAGTGAGAGAGAGAGGGAGAGAGAGAGAGTGGAGGGAGAGAGAGAGGGGAGGGAGAGAGAGTGGGAGGGAGAGAGAGAGAGAGTGGGAGGGAGAGAGAGAGTGGGAGGGAGAGAGAGGGAGGGAGAGAGAGAGGGAGAGAGAGAGTGGGAGAGAGAGAGAGAGAGAGTGGGAGAGAGAGTGGGAGGGAGGGAGAGAGAGAGAGAGAGGAGGGAGGGAGACAAAGCGAGAGTGGGAGGGAGGGAGAAAGCGAGAGTTGGAGGGAGGGAGAGAGAGACAAGCGAGAGTGGGAGGAGGGAGAGAGACAAAGCGAGAGACAAAGCGAAGTGGGAGGGAGGGAGGGAGGGAGAGAGAGACAAAGCGAGAGTGGGAGGGAGGGAGGAGACAAAGCGAGAGTGGGAGGGAGGGAGAGAGAGAGAGACAAAGCGAGAGAGAAAGCGAGAGTGGGAGGGAGGGAGACAAAGCGAGAGTGGGAGGGAGGAGGGAGAGAAAGCGAGAGTTGGAGGGAGGGAGAGAGAGAGACAAAGCGAGAGTGGGAGGGAGGAGAGAGAGAGACAAAGCGAGAGACAAGCGAGAGTGGGAGGGAGGGAGGGAGGGAGAGAGAGACAAAGCGAGAGTGGGAGGGAGGGAGGGAGGGAGGGAGAGGAGAGACAAAAGCGAGAGTGTGAGGGAGGGAGGGAGAGAGACAACAAAGCGAGAGTGGGAGGGAGGGAGAGAGAGACAAGGAGAGAGTGGGAGGGAGGGAGAGAGAGAGAGAGAAGGGAGTGGGAGGGAGGGAGAGAGAGACAAGGAGAGAGTGGGAGGGAGGGAGAGAGAGACAAGGAGAGAGTGGGAGGGAGGGAGAGAGAGAGAGAGAGTGGGAGGAGGGAGGAGAGAGAGAGAGTGGGAGGGAGGGAGGGAGAAAGAGAGTGGGAGGGAGGGAGAGAGAGTGGGAGGGAGGGAGGGAGAGA
>NC_060181.1:94069001-94176501 GCF_021184085.1 Oncorhynchus gorbuscha | reverse complement strand
GACCCCCATCTACAGCCTGATATTACCAATAAACCCCCATCTACTGCCTGACATTACCAATAAACCCCCATCTACAGCCTGAGATTACCAATAAACCCCCATCTACAGCCTGAGATTACCAATAAACCCCCATCTACAGCCTGAGATTACCAATAAACCCCATCTACAGCCTGATATTACCAATAAACCCCATCTACAGCCTGACATTACCAATAAACCCCATCTATAGCCTGAGATTACCAATAGACCCCCATCTACAGCCTGACATTACCAATAGACCCCCATCTACAGCCTGACATTACCAATGGACCCCCATCTACAGCCTGAGATTACCAATAGACCCCATCTACAGCCTGAGATTACCAATAAACCCCCATCTATAGCCTGACATTACCAATAGACCCCCATCTATAGCCTGACATTACCAATAGACCCCCATCTACAGCCTGACATTACCAATAGACCCCCATCTACAGCCTGACATTACCAATAGACCCCCATCTACAGCCTGACATTACCAATAGACCCCATCTACAGCCTGAGATTACCAATAAACCCCCATCTATAGCCTGACATTACCAATAGACCCCCATCTATAGCCTGAGATTACCTATAAACCCCCATCTACAGCCTGACATTACCAATAGACCCCCATCTATAGCCTGACATTACCAATAGACCCCCATCTACAGCCTGAGATTACCTATAAACCCCCATCTATAGCCTGACATTACCAATAGACCCCATCTATAGCCTGACATTACCAATAAACCCCCACCTACAGCCTGAGATTACCTATAAACCCCCACCTATAGCCTGACATTACCAATAGACCCCCATCTATAGCCTGAGATTACCTATAAACCCCCATCTACAGCCTGACATTACCAATAGACCCCCATCTATAGCCTGACATTACCAATAGACCCCCATCTACAGCCTGAGATTACCTATAAACCCCCATCTATAGCCTGACATTACCAATAGACCCCATCTATAGCCTGACATTACCAATAAACCCCCACCTACAGCCTGAGATTACCTATAAACCCCCACCTATAGCCTGACAACTCACAGATCTCTGTCAACTCACAGATCTCTATCAACTCACAGATCTCTATCAACTCACAGATCTCTATCAACTCACAGAGATCCATAGGACTAGATGTAGCTCAGTTGGTGATGTCAGATAAAAATGACCTACCAAAATCACTACCATGCAGACTGGCCTGTAGACTGTAGCTAGTTGACACTGCAGCAGGAGACTGGCCTGTAGACTGTAGCTAGTTGACACTGCAGCAGGAGACTGGCCTGTAGACTGTAGCTAGTTGACACTGCAGCAGGAGACTGGCCTGTAGACTGTAGCTAGTTGACACTGCAGCAGGAGACTGGCCTATAGACTGTAGCTAGTTAACACTGCAGCAGGAGACTGGCCTGTAGACTGTAGCTAATTGACACTGCAACAGGAGACTGGTCTGTAGATTCCAGCAAGTTAAAACTGCAGCAGGAGACTGGCCTGTAGACTGTAGCTAGTTAACACTGCAGCAGGAGACTGGCCTGTAGACTGTAGCTAGTTGACACTGCAGCAGGAGACTGGCCTATAGACTGTAGCTAGTTAACACTGCAGCAGGAGACTGGCCTGTAGACTGTAGCTAATTGACACTGCAACAGGAGACTGGTCTGTAGATTCCAGCAAGTTAAAACTGCAGCAGGAGACTGGCCTGTAGACTGTAGCTAGTTAACACTGCAGCAGGAGACTGGCCTGTAGACTGTAGCTAGTTGACACTGCAGCAGGAGACTGGCCTGTAGACTGTAGCTAGTTGACACTGCAGCAGGAGACTGGCCTGTAGACTGTAGCTAGTTAACACTGCAGCAGGAGACTGGCCTGTAGACTGTAGCTAGTTAACACTGCAGCAGGAGACTGGCCTGTAGACTGTAGCTAGTTAACACTGCAGCAGGAGACTGACCTGTAGACTGTAGCTAGTTGACACTGCAGCAGGAGACTGGCCTGTAGACTGTAGCTAGTTGACACTGCAGCAGGAGACTGGCCTGTAGACTGTAGCTAGTTGACACTGCAGCAGGAGACTGGCCTGTAGACTGTAGCTAGTTGACACTGCAGCAGGAGACTGGCCTGTAGACTGTAGCTAGTTAACACTGCAGCAGGAGACTGGCCTATAGACTGTAGCTAGTTGACACTGCAGCAGGAGACTGGCCTGTAGACTGTAGCTAGTTAACACTGCAGCAGGAGACTGGTCTGTAGACTGTAGCTAGTTGACACTGCAGCAGGAGACTGGCCTGTAGACTGTAGCTAGTTAACACTGCAGCAGGAGACTGGTCTGTAGACTGTAGCTAGTTAACACTGCAGCAGAAGACTGGCCTGTAGCTAGCTAACCAATATTTTGTGGAGGTGGTGGTGGGGGGGGTGGAAGCGAGAGAGAGACAGAGACTGAGAGGGCAAGACAGAGCAAGAGAGCGAGAGAGACAGACAGACAGACAGAGACAGGGACACAGAAAGAGAGAGAGAGAGACACAGAGAGAGAGACTGCTACCGCACGGCAAGCGGTACCGGAGCGCCAAGTCTAGGACCCAAAAGGCTCCTTACCATCTTCTACCCTCAAACCATAAGACTGCTAAACAATTAATCAAAATGGCCACCTGGACTGACTCTGGTTCAAAGGGCAAGCTCCAACTGGTCCAGTAACTTCAGGTTCAACGGTCCACAACAGAGTGACAGGACCAATATGAAACGTTGATAAGACACGTTATCTATCAGCTAAGAGGGCTGGTTGACGAGGAAGACGAGGAGGAGGAAGATTAACCACAGACTTCTCTTTCCTCTTATCTCACACACACACACAGTCATCATCATCACCGTGAGATCAGCATGTGTCTGTCAGTCAGCAGGAAACAGACAGTCGTTCCAGATCCTCAGTGAGATTACAAAATCAGCCCACAAACACACAGACAAAGTTAGTGAGGCAATATTGAATTAATCCTGGGTTTAAAACCATGTAGAGTTGTGTCAGGGTGTTTGTTCTTCAGAATCCAGGTCATCCACAACTCTACACCAGCTAATCTAATCGCCCCCCGAGGTAGCCGATTCGTAATGTTCTCCTCAAGCCAACTGGATTTTCTTCAAACCACAAGTGAAAGAACAGAATGAATGGTCAGTGAAAGGGGTATCGTAACGGTCCATAACACCCACAACCCCTTGGTTCACGTCTTGAAAAACATGGGACTCTTGAATCTCTACCCGGTACAGCCAGTAGAGGACTGGCCACCGCTCAGAGCCTGGTTCCTGTCTACCCGGTACAGCCAGTAGAGGACTGGCCACCCCTCAGAGCTTGGTTCCTGTCTACCCGGTACAGCCAGTAGAGGACTGGCCACCCCTCAGAGCCTGGTTCCTGTCTACCCGGTACAGCCAGTAGAGGACTGGCCACCCCTCAGAGCCTGGTTCCTCTGGTCTACCCGGTACAGCCAGTAGAGGACTGGCCACCCCTCAGAGCCTGGTTCCTGTCTACCCGGTACAGCCAGTAGAGGACTGGCCACCCCTCAGAGCCTGGTTCCTGTCTACCCGGTACAGCCAGTAGAGGACTGGCCACCCCTCAGAGCCTGGTTCCTGTCTACCCGGTACAGCCAGTAGAGGACTGGCCACCCCTCAGAGCCTGGTTCCTGTCTACCCGGTACAGCCAGTAGAGGACTGGCCACCCCTCAGAGCCTGGTTCTGTCTACCCGGTACAGCCAGTAGAGGACTGGCCACCCCTCAGAGCCTGGTTCCTGTCTACCCGGTACAGCCAGTAGAGGACTGGCCACCCCTCAGAGCCTGGTTCCTCTCCAACCGGTACAGCCAGTAGAGGACTGGCCACCCCTCAGAGCCTGGTTCCTGTCTACCCGGTACAGTCAGTAGAGGACTGCCCACCCCTCAGAGCCTGGTTCCTGTCTACCCGGTACAGCCAGTAGAGGACTGGCCACTGCTCAGAGCCTGGTTCCTGTCTACCCGGTACAGCCAGTAGAGGACTGGCCACCCCTCAGAGCCTGGTTCCTGTCTACCCGGTACAGTCAGAAGAGGACTGGCCACCCCTCAGAGCCTGGTTCCTCTGGTCTACCCAGTACAGTCAGAAGAGGACTGGCCACCCCTCAGAGCCTGGTTCCTGTCTACCCGGTACAGTCAGAAGAGGACTGGCCACCCCTCAGAGCCTGGTTCCTCTGGTCTACCCAGTACAGTCAGAAGAGGACTGGCCACCCCTCAGAGCCTGGTTCCTGTCTACCCGGTACAGTCAGAAGAGGACTGGCCACCCCTCAGAGCCTGGTTCCTCTGGTCTACCCAGTACAGTCAGAAGAGGACTGGCCACCCCTCAGAGCCTGGTTCCTGTCTACCCAGTACAGCCAGTAGAGGACTGGCCACCCCTCAGAGCCTGGTTCCTGTCTACCCGGTACAGCCAGTAGAGGACTGGCCACCCCTCAGAGCCTGGTTCCTGTCTACCCGGTACAGTCAGAAGAGGACTGGCCACCCCTCAGAGCCTGGTTCCTCTGGTCTACCCAGTACAGTCAGAAGAGGACTGGCCACCCCTCAGAGCCTGGTTCCTGTCTACCCAGTACAGCCAGTAGAGGACTGGCCACCCCTCAGAGCCTGGTTCCTGTCTACCCGGTACAGCCAGTAGAGGACTGGCCACCCCTCAGAGCCTGGTTCCTGTCTACCCGGTACAGTCAGAAGAGGACTGGCCACCCCTCAGAGCCTGGTTCCTCTGGTCTACCCAGTACAGTCAGAAGAGGACTGGCCACCCCTCAGAGCCTGGTTCCTGTCTACCCGGTACAGTCAGAAGAGGACTGGCCACCCCTCAGAGCCTGGTTCCTCTGGTCTACCCAGTACAGTCAGAAGAGGACTGGCCACCCCTCAGAGCCTGGTTCCTCTGGTCTACCCAGTACAGTCAGAAGAGGACTGGCCACCCCTCAGAGCCTGGTTCCTGTCTACCCGGTACAGTCAGAAGAGGACTGGCCACCCCTCAGAGCCTGGTTCCTCTGGTCTACCCAGTACAGTCAGAAGAGGACTGGCCACCCCTCAGAGCCTGGTTCCTCTGGTCTACCCAGTACAGTCAGAAGAGGACTGGCCACCGCTCAGAACCTTTCATTTATTTATTTTACCTTAATTTAACCAGGTAGGCAAGTTGAGAACACCTTTATTTAACCAGGTAGGCAAGTTGAGAACAAGTTCTCATTTACAATTGCGACCTGGCCAAGATAAAGCAAAGCAGTTCGACAGATACAACAACACAGAGTTACACATGGAGTAAAACAAACATACAGTCAATAATACAGTATAAAAAAGTCTATATACGATGTGAGCAAATGAGGTGAGAAGGGAGGTAAAGGCAAAAAAGGCCATGGTGGCAAAGTAAATACAATATAGCAAGTAAAACACTGGAATGGTAGATTTGCAACGGAAGAATGTGCAAAGTAGAAATAAAAATAATGGGGTGCAAAGGAGCAAAATAAATAAATTAATTAAATACAGTTGGGAAAGAGGTAGTTGTTTGGGCTAAATTATAGGTGGGCTATGTACAGGTGCAGTAATCTGTGAGCTGCTCTGACAGTTGGTGCTTAAAGCTAGTGAGGGAGATAAGTGTTTCCAGTTTTAGAGATTTTTGTAGTTCGTTCCAGTCATTGGCAGCAGAGAACTGGAAGGAGAGGCGGCCAAAGAAAGAATTGGTTTTGGGGGTGACTAGAGAGATATACCTGTTGGAGCGTGTGCTACAGGTGGGAGATGCTATGGTGACCAGCGAGCTGAGATAAGGGGGGATTTTACCTAGCAGGGTCTTGTAGATGACATGGAGCCAGTGGGTTTGGCGACGAGTATGAAGCGAGGGCCAGCCAACGAGAGCGTACAGGTCGCAATGGTGGGTAGTATATGGGGCTTTGGTGACAAAACGGATTGCACTGTGATAGACTGCATCCAATTTGTTGAGTAGGGTATTGGAGGCTATTTTGTAAATGACATCGCCAAAGTCGAGGATTGGTTGGATGGTCAGCTTTACAAGGGTATGTTTGGCAGCATGAGTGAAGGATGCTTTGTGCGAAATAGGAAGCCAATTCTAGATTTAACTTTGGATTGGAGATGTTTGATATGGGTCTGGAAGGAGAGGTTACAGTCTAACCAGACACCTAAGTATTTGTAGTTGTCCACGTATTCTAAGTCAGAGCCGTCCAGAGTAGTGATGTTGGACAGGCGGGAAGGTGCAGGTAGCGATCGGTTGAAGAGCATGCATTTAGTTTTACTTGTATTTAAGAGCAATTGGAGGCCACGGAAGGAGAGATGTATGGCATTGAAGCTTGCCTGGAGGGTTAACACAGTGTCCAAAGAAGGGCCGGAAGTATACAGAATGGTGTCGTCTGCGTAGAGGTGGATCAGAGACTCACCAGCAGCAAGAGCGACCTCATTGATGTATACAAAGAAGAGAGTCGGTCCAAGAATTGAACCCTGTGGCACCCCCATAGAAACTGCCATAGGTCCGGACAGCAGACCCTCCGATTTGACACACTGAACTCTATCAGAGAAATAGTTGGTGAACCAGGCAAGGTAATCATTTGAGAAACCAAGGCTGTCGAGTCTGCCAATGAGGATGTGGTGATTGACAGAGTCGAAAGCCTTGGTCAGATCAATGAATACGGCTGCACAGTAATGTTTCTTATCGATGGCGGTTAAGATATCGTTTAGGACCTTGAGCGTAGCTGAGGTGCACCCATGACCAGCTCTGAAACCAGATTGCATAGCAGAGAAGTTATGGTGAGATTCGAAATGGTCTGTAAATCTGTTTGTTGACTTGGCTTTCGAAGACTTTAGAAAGGCATGATATAGGTCTGTAACAGTTTGGGTCAAGAGTGTCCCCCCTTTGAAGAGGGGGATGACCGCAGCTGCTTTCCAATCTTTGGGAATCTCAGGGGTGGCAACAATTTCGGCAGATAATTTTAATAACCCTGGTTCCTGTCTACCCGGTATAGCCAGTAGAGGACTGGTCACCCCTCAGAGCCTGGTTCCTGTCTACCCTGTACAGCCAGAAGAGGACTGGCCAGCCCTCAGACCCTGGGTCCTGTCTACCCGGTACAGTCAGAAGAGGACTGGCCACACCTCAGACCCTGGTTCCTGTCTACCCGGTACAGCCAGTAGAGGACTGGCCACCCCTCAGAGCCTGGTTCCTGTCTACCCGGTACAGCCAGTAGAGGACTGGCCACCCCTCAGAGCCTGGTTCCTGTCTACCCGGTACAGCCAGTAGAGGACTGGCCACCCCTCAGAGCCTGGTTCCTGTCTACCCGGTACAGCCAGTAGAGGACTGGCCACCCCTCAGAGCATGGCTCTTCTCTAGGTTTCTTCCTAGGTTCCTGCATTCTAGGTAGATTTTCCAAACCCTCTGCATTGCTTTCTCTCTGGGTTTTTTAGCCTGGGTATCTGTAAAGCACTTTGTCACAACTGATGATGGAAAAGGGGCTTTATAAAACAGACTTGATGAATTGATCGATAACTCACTGGGCAGAAGTAGGAGTTCTCTGCGATGTAGCGTGCCACGCCCTGGTTGCTGGCGGAGGTTGCCATGACGAGGAGCAGGGCGTCTCGGGCCTGCTGTCCGATGGCTCCGTCACGGTGGATGAAGGGGACCAGCAGGGAGAAGATGAGCAGGTTGGTAGGGGCCGACCTGAACAACAGCTCCAACACCGCAGGGGCACGCGCCATCGACACACAGATCTGGTGATGAGAGCAGAATATCTTATTCAGTTCGGGAAACATGAAAACAAATTAAAAACAACAATGTCCACCACTTAAGCCCCTTTTCAAACCAGAAGAAACCTTTAGAACAATCCTACTGACAGTTAAGAGTACATTATATGAATAAGAAAAGGTTAAACAGCACAAAACGATAGGTCATGCTACTTAAAAATAAATTCTCTAAATCCGTGCCTCCATGATCCACACCGCTTTCAATCAATCAATCAAATTTTATAAATCACTTTTTCCTCCAGCAGTTGTCACAAAGTGCTTTACAGATAACCGAATCGTTTTGAAACTACACATATTGTCCCTGTATCGTATCAGAGCCCATGTAACTAGATAGGGATGGAATGGTGCTTGTACAGAGGAGATCCCTACTAGAGAGGAGGCCCTGTTCCTCTGTTCCTCCTACCTGGTTGAGCAGCAGCACCAGACTGTTCTCCAGAGAGGGAGGGCAGCCCAGCTGGGGCTCAGCACAGGCCCCCAGCAGACCCAGTAGAGGCTGCAGCACCGCCTTGTGTTGGAGCAAGGGCTGCTGAGACTGGCCAATCAGCATCTCGAACAGCTTGAGTAACGACCCCTGGCTGTCTGGGTCCAATCCGCGACGCAGGTGCCACTGCACCACTCGCTCCAGGACGTTCTCGGTCACCACCAGACCCAGGATGGGTCCCACCGGGGGGACGTTCCCGGAAGTTAACGTCCCGGGGGGGCCATCGCCCACTTCTCCCGGTCGCTCTTCAGCCAGGAGGCACAGCATCTGATCGGTGTGGTTTCGCACCGCGGTGAGGTCATCGCTACATCCCGACGGCTCCTGCTGCTCCAGTACCCAGGACAACTACAGCAGAAGGAGAGAGGTGAGTGTGTTTTACAGATGAATGTGGGGTCTTGAACACTGTTTTTAGATTTAAATCATTAAATACTAACTGCGTTGTTCCGTCAATCATTAAAATTCTTAACGTTGTTCACATAGAAAGGAAGAAAGGAAACATCGACTGTTGTTGACTCCTAACAGCCAGAGAAAGACTGCAACATGACCATCGAAGAAGCAGGAAGAATGTTTCTAGACTAAGAGGTCTGCTTGTGGCGTGTCGTGGCGTGTCGGGTTGTGATGTCGGGTCGTGGCGGGTCGTGGTGTGGTGTGTCGGGTCGTGTCCGGTCGTGGCGTGCCGGGTCGTGGCGTGCCGGGTCGTGTCAGGCCGTGGCGTGTCGTGGCATCGGGTCGTGGCGTGTCGGGTCGTGGGGTGTCGGTCGTGGCGTGTCGGGTCGTGGTGTGTCGGGTCGTGGCGTGGCGGGCCGTGTCGGGCCGTGTCGGGTCGTGGCGTGTCGGGTCGTGGCGTGTCGGGTCGGGGCGTGTCGGGTCGGGCGTGTCGTGGCGGGTCGTGTCGTGTCGGGTCCTGGTGTGTCGGGTCGTGGTGTGTTGTGTTGTGTCGGGTCGTGGTGTGTTGTGTCGGGTCGTGGTGTGTTGTGTTGTGTCGGGTCGTGGTGTGTTGTGTCGGGTCGTGGTGTGTTGTGTTGTGTCGGGTCGTGGTGTGTTGTGTCGTGTCGGGTCGTGAGGTGTGGTGTTGTGTCGGGTCGTGGTGTGTTGTGTCGTGAAGTGTCGAACTGCAAAAATCTCTGAAGCTGGAGACTTATCTCCCTCATTAGCTTTAAGCACCAGCTGTCAGAGCAGCTCACAGATCACTGCACCTGTACATAGCCCATCTGTAAACAGCCCATCCAACTACCTCATCCCCATACTGTATTTATTTATCTTGCTCCTTTGCACCCCAGTATCTCTACTTGCACATTCATCTTCTGCACATCTACCATTCCAGTGTTTAATTGCTATATTATAATTACTTCGCCACCATGGCATATTTATTGCCTTACCTCTCTTATCCTACCTCATTTACACATGCTGTATACAGACGTTTTCTACTGTATGTTTGACTGTATGTTTGTTTATTCCATGTGTAACTCTGTGTTGTTGTATGTGTCGAACTGCTTTGCTTTATCTTGGCCAGGTCGCAGTTGTCAATGAGAACTTGTTCTCAACTAGCCTACCTGGTTAAATAAAGGTGTTCTCAACTAGCCTACCTGGTTAAATAAAGGTGTTCTCAACTAGCCTACCTGGTTAAATAAAGGTGTTCTCAACTAGCCTACCTGGTTAAATAAAGGTGTTCTCAACTGGCCTACCTGGTTAAATAAAGGTGTTCTCAACTGGCCTACCTGGTTAAATAAAGGTGTTCTCAACTAGCCTACCTGGTTAAATAAAGGTGTTCTCAACTAGCCTACCTGGTTAAATAAAGGTGTTCTCAACTGGCCTACCTGGTTAAATAAAGGTGTTCTCAACTGGCCTACCTGGTTAAATAAAGGTGTTCTCAACTAGCCTACCTGGTTAAATAAAGGTGTTCTCAACTAGCCTACCTGGTTAAATAAAGGTGTTCTCAACTAGCCTACCTGGTTAAATAAAGGTGTTCTCAACTAGCCTACCTGGTTAAATAAAGGTGGAATAAAATAAATAAATAAATAACTGGTGTGTTGTTTATGTGTGTGTGCTCTGCTCTCCAGAGGCCACTAAACCCTATAGGCCCTGGTCTAAAGTAGTGCACTAACCCTATAGGCCCTGGTCTAAAGTAGTGCACTAACCCTATAGACCCTGGTCTAAAGTAGTGCACTAACCCTGTAGGCCCTGGTCTAAAGTAGTGCACACTAACCCTGTAGGCCCTGGTCTAAAGTAGTGCACTAACCCTATAGACCCTGGTCTAAAGTAGTGCACTAACCCCGTAGGCCCTGGTCTAAAGTAGTGCACTAACCCTGTAGGCCCTGGTCTAAAGTAGTGCACTAACCCTATAGACCCTGGTCTAAAGTGGTGCACTAACCCTGTAGGCCCTGGTCTAAAGTAGTGCACTAACCCTATAGGCCCTGGTCTAAAGTAGTGCACTAACCCTATAGACCCTGGTCTAAAGTAGTGCACTAACCCTGTAGGCCCTGGTCTAAAGTAGTGCACTAACCCAATAGACCCTGGTCTAAAGTAGTGCACTAACTCTATAGGCCCTGGTCTAAAGTAGTGCACTAACGCTATAGGCCATGGTCTAAAGTAGTGCACTAACCCTATAGGCCCTGGTCTAAAGTAGTGCACTAACCCTATAGGCCCTGGTCTAAAGTAATGCACTAACCCTATAGGTCCTGGTCTAAAGTAGTGCACTAACCCTATAGGCCCTGGTCTAAAGTAGTGCACTAACCCTATAGGCCCTGGTCTAAAGTAATGCACTAACCCTATAGACCCTGGTCTAAAGTAGTGCACTAACCCTATAGGTCCTGGTCTAAAGTAGTGCACTACATAGTGAATAGGGAGCCATTTCAGATGCAGCCAGTGTGTGGCAATGGGCTGCAGTGATTCCAGGTCCCTGGCAGTAAAACACCCTGCTGTCTGCAGTGATTCCAGAACCCTGGCAGTAAAACACCCTGCTGTCTGCAGTGATTCCAGGTCCCTGGCAGTAAAACACCCTGCTGTCTGCAGTGATTCCAGAACCCTGGCAGTAAAACACCCTGCTGTCTGCAGTGATTCCAGAACCCTGGCCGTAAAACACCCTGCTGTCTGCAGTGATTCCAGAGCCCTGGCCGTAAAACACCCTGCTGTCTGCAGTGATTCCAGAGCCCTGGCAGTAAAACACCCTGCTGTCTGCAGTGATTCCAGAACCCTGGCAGTAAAACACCCTGCTGTCTGCAGTGATTCCAGAGCCCTGGCAGTAAAACACCCTGCTGTCTGCAGTGATTCCACATTCACACGCTGCAGACTAGGCCCAGAAAACCTCTCGAGATACACAGCAGATGCGACTGCAAACAAGACAACCCGGGAACACTACACCAGAGACTCGTGGGGGAAACTTCCCTTTCCTGCAGTCCTAAGTCAGTAGAGACCTTGAGATGCTGCTTCTGCTGGTGATAAAATGGCCTCATCTTGGCATGATGTGACCGGCTCTTCAAGAAAAACTCTCTAAAAAGGGGCAATCAAAATCCTACTGATGGGAGCTGACTATTCACAGGCTAGTCCATCCTTCTTCACAGCCAGGCACCCACACCTATTGACGCACACGCTTTGCAGGCACTTCACACATACCAGTATACAATGAGGCCGAAAGACATAGAAAGTGCCTTCACTCGATATACACATAATGACCCTCCCCGGATATGTCTATTTCTATAGATAAATACATAGAAGGTGCCTCCAATGTCTATTTCTATAGATAAAGACATAGAAGGTGCCTCCAATGTCTATTTCTATAGATAAAGACATAGAAGGTGCCTCCAATGTCTATTTCTATAGATAAAGACATAGAAGGTGCCTCCAATGTCTATTTCTATAGATAAAGACATAGAAGGTGCCTCCCATGTCTATTTCTATAGATAAAGACATAGAAAGTGATTTTCTTGCAGCTCCTCCACATGTGTAATTCCAGGAATAAAAGTCTAGGTAGGCACAGCGGGACCAGAACTCCACCTAGCAACAACAACACATCATGGTCACATGAAACCGTATGTTTCTTTGTCGTGGCTCGTTGCCAGGACTGTTTGTGCTTTAGCTTTCATTTATAGCCATCTTAAACATTCCTGAAGAATGACAAAATATAAAACGGCAACATTTGTTTCTGCGTTAATAGTTGATATAATAATATAATACGATGTGTTCTGTCAGAAAAAGCATAGACAGCAACAAACAATGAAATCCTTGTAAAAATCAGTCATCTCTTCAAGCATTGTGTGGGTAAGTGCATTGTAGCCTGAGGCGAGGAACCACTTTCCTCTCCTCCAATGAGCTTTGAGAGGGAAGTGAGGAATGGGGGAAAGAAGAGGAGAATCTCAATTGCATTTAGCCGATTCCTCACAACCCATTGGATAAGATGACAACAGGGGAGGGACCTCTGACCTTCTCATCCAATGGGTTTTGATGGAGGAGACAAGGAGAGAGGATGCAATGAATCAAGGAAAATGCCATTGAGATTCTCCCAAGGACAGAGGAAGCAAGTATTTCCTATTGAAGCCCTCATGCAGTCATTGTCATGTTAAATCACTGTATTTAAAAAAAAAAAAATGTTTTTAAATACCTTGTTTATATCCCTGAGCCTCCATCGGCCCTTAAAATGCTTAGTCGGATAGTGTGGGCTTTTGGAAACACATTAAGATATTTACATACACAGCCCAGATTGGCTGTTAGAATGGTCTTGAGCCCACCCCCTTACCCAGATGAACAGTAATTGGTCTATTATAAATCAGATTACATTGTGAGGTCACGTGTGTCATAAATTCCATCCCACCTGAACAGGATGAAATTCCGGGCCTTTTATTCCCCAAACAGCACTTACACAAAAAGGAATCATCATTTTCACAATTTGTGTTATTATAAAGCGTTATTTATAATAACACAAATTAGTGTTTGAAATATATATATATTTTTTAAAATATTACTAGAACATGCGCCGCCCCTTGAATATTTCAGACAGTGCAAGACTGACTGAGCTACCATAGTACCCATAATACCCTTGTCCTGTCCAGACTGACTGAGCTACCATAGTACCCATAATACCCTTGTCCTGTCCAGACTGACTGAGCTACCATAGTACCCATAATACCCTTGTCCTGTCCAGACTGACTGAGCTACCATAGTACCCATAATACCCTTGTCCTGTCCAGACTGACTGAGCTACCATAGTACCCTTGTCCTGTCCAGACTGACTGAGCTACCATAGTACCCATAATTCCCTTGTCCTGTCCAGACTGACTGAGCTACCATAGTACCCATAATACCCTTGTCCTGTCCAGACTGACTGAGCTACCATAGTACCCATAATACCCTTGTCCTGTCCAGACTGACTGAGCTACCATAGTACCCATAATACCCTTGTCCTGTCCAGACTGACTGAGCTACCATAGTACCCATAATACCCTTGTCCTGTCCAGACTGACTGAGCTACCATAGTACCCTGATAATACCCTTGTCCTGTCCAGACTGACTGAGCTACCATAGTACCCATAATACCCTTGTCCTGTCCAGACTGACTGAGCTACCATAATACCCTTGTCCTGTCCAGACTGACTGAGCTACCATAGTACCCATAATACCCTTGTCCTGTCCAGACTGACTGAGCTACCATAGTACCCTTGTCCTGTCCAGACTGACTGAGCTACCATAGTACCCATAATACCCTTGTCCTGTCCAGACTGACTGAGCTACCATAGTCCTGTCCACCCTGAGCTACCATAGTACCCTAATGTCCTGTCCAGACTGACTGAGCTACCATAGTACCCTTGTCCTGTCCAGACTGACTGAGCTACCATAGTACCCATAATACCCTTGTCCTGTCCAGACTGACTGAGCTACCATAGTACCCTTGTCCTGTCCAGACTGACTGAGCTACCATAGTACCCATAATACCTTGTCCTGTCCAGACTGACTGAGCTACCATAGTACCCATTGTCCTGTCCAGACTGACTGAGCTACCAGACCCATGTCCTGTCCAGACTGACTGAGCTACCATAGTACCCATAATACCCTTGTCCTGTCCAGACTGACTGAGCTACCATAGTACCCATAATACCCTTGTCCTGTCCAGACTGACTGAGCTACCATAGTACCCATAATACCCTTGTCCTGTCCAGACTGACTGAGCTACCATAGTACCCATAATACCCTTGTCCTGTCCAGACTGACTGAGCTACCATAGTACCCATAATACCCTTGTCCTGTCCAGACTGACTGAGCTACCATAGTACCCATAATACCCTTGTCCTGTCCAGACTGACTGAGCTACCATAGTACCCATAATACCCTTGTCCTGTCCAGACTGACTGAGCTACCATAGTACCCATAATACCCTTGTCCTGTCCAGACTGACTGAGCTACCATAGTACCCATAATACCCATTGTCCTGTCCAGACTGACTGAGCTACCATAGTACCCATAATACCCTTGTCCTGTCCAGACTGACTGAGCTACCATAGTACCCTTGTCCTAATAGACCTTGTCCTGTCCAGACTGACTGAGCTACCATAGTACCCATAATACCCTTGTCCTGTCCAGACTGACTGAGCTACCATAGTACCCTTGTCCTGTCCAGACTGACTGAGCTACCATAGTACCCATAATACCCTTGTCCTGTCCAGACTGACTGAGCTACCATAGTACCCATAATACCCTTGTCCTGTCCAGACTGACTGAGCTACCATAGTACCCTTGTCCTGTCCAGACTGACTGAGCTACCATAGTACCCATAATACCCTTGTCCTGTCCAGACTGACTGAGCTACCATAGTACCCATAATACCCTTGTCCTGTCCAGACTGACTGAGCTACCATAGTACCCTTGTCCTGTCCAGACTGACTGAGCTACCATAGTACCCATAATACCCTTGTCCTGTCCAGACTGACTGAGCTACCATAGTACCCTTGTCCTGTCCAGACTGACTGAGCTACCATAGTACCCATAATACCCTTGTCCTGTCCAGACTGACTGAGCTACCATAGTACTTGTCCTGTCCAGACCAGCTACCATAGTACCCATAATACCCTTGTCCTGTCCAGACTTGTCCTGTCCAGACTGACTGAGCTACCATAGTACCCATACCCTTGTCCTGTCCAGACTGACTGAGCTACCATAGTACCCTTGTCCTGTCCTCCAGACTGACTGAGCTACCATAGTACCATAATACCCTTGTCCTGTCCAGACTGACTGAGCTACCATAATACCCTTGTCCTGTCCAGACTGACTGAGCTACCATAGTACCCATAATACCCTTGTCCTGTCCAGACTGACTGAGCTACCATAGTACCCTTGTCCTGTCCAGACTGACTACCATGAGCTACCATAGTACCCTATATAGTACCCTTGTCCTGTCCAGACTGACTGAGCTACCATAGTACCCATAATACCCTTGTCCTGTCCAGACTGACTGAGCTACCATAGTACCCATAATACCCTTGTCCTGTCCAGACTGACTGAGCTACCATAGTACCCATAATACCCTTGTCCTGTCCAGACTGACTGAGCTACCATAGTACCCATAATACCCTTGTCCTGTCCAGACTGACTGAGCTACCATAGTACCCATAATACCCTTGTCCTGTCCAGACTGACTGAGCTACCATAGTACCCATAATACCCTTGTCCTGTCCAGACTGACTGAGCTACCATAGTACCCATAATACCCTTGTCCTGTCCAGACTGACTGAGCTACCATAGTACCCATAGACTGACTGAGCTACCATAGTACCCATGTCCAGTCCTGAGACTGAGCTACCATAGTACCCATAATACCCTTGTGCCTGTCCAGACTGACTGAGCTACCATAGTACCCATAATACCCTTGTCCTGTCCAGACTGACTGAGCTACCATAGTACCCATAATACCCTTGTCCTGTCCAGACTGACTGAGCTACCATAGTACCCATAATACCCTTGTCCTGTCCAGACTGACTGAGCTACCATAGTACCCATAATACCCTTGTCCTGTCCAGACTGACTGAGCTACCATAGTACCCAGACTAATACCCCCATGTCCTGTCCAGACTGACTGAGCTACCATAGTACCCATAATACCCTTGTCCTGTCCAGACTGACTGAGCTACCATAGTACCCATAATACCCTTGTCCTGTCCAGACTGACTGAGCTACCATAGTACCCATAATACCCTTGTCCTGTCCAGACTGACTGAGCTACCATAGTACCCATAATACCCTTGTCCTGTCCAGACTGACTGAGCTACCATAGTACCCTTGTCCTGTCCAGACTGACTGAGCTACCATAGTACCCATAATACCCTTGTCCTGTCCAGACTGACTGAGCTACCATAGTACCCATAATACCCTTGTCCTGTCCAGACTGACTGAGCTACCATAGTACCCTTGTCCTGTCCAGACTGACTGAGCTACCATAGTACCCATAATACCCTTGTCCTGTCCAGACTGACTGAGCTACCATAGTACCCATAATACCCTTGTCCTGTCCAGACTGACTGAGCTACCATAGTACCCATAATACTTGTCCTGTCCAGACCTGAGCTACCATAGTACCCATAATACCCTTGTCCTGTCCAGACTGACTGAGCTACCATAGAGTCCTGTCCAGACTGACAGCTACCATACCCATAATACCCTTGTCCTGTCCAGACTGACTGAGCTACCATAGTACCCATAATACCCTTGTCCTGTCCAGACTGACTGAGCTACCATAGTACCCATGTCCTGTCCAGACTGACTGAGCTACCATAGTACCCATAATACCCTTGTCCTGTCCAGACTGACTGAGCTACCATAGTACCCATAATGTCCTGTCCAGACTGACTGAGCTACCATAGTACCCATAATACCCTTGTCCTGTCCAGACTGACTGAGCTACCATAGTACCCATAATACCCTTGTCCTGTCCAGACTGACTGAGCTACCATAGTACCCATAATACCTGTCCAGACCTGAGCTACCATAGTACCCATAATACCCTTGTCCTGTCCAGACTGACCCATAGTACCCATAATACCCTTGTCCTGTCCAGACTGACTGAGCTACCATAGTACCCATAATACCCTTGTCCTGTCCAGACTGACTGAGCTACCATAGTACCCATAATACCCTTGTCCTGTCCAGACTGACTGAGCTACCATAGTACCCATAATGTCCTGTCCAGACTGACTGAGCTACCATAGTACCCATAATACCCTTGTCCTGTCCAGACTGACTGAGCTACCCATAATACCCTTGTCCTGTCCAGACTGACTGAGCTACCATAGTACCCATAATACCCTTGTCCTGTCCAGACTGACTGAGCTACCATAATACCCTTGTCCTGTCCAGACTGACTGAGCTACCATAGTACCCATAATACCCTTGTCCTGTCCAGACTGACTGAGCTACCATAGTACCCATAATACCCTTGTCCTGTCCAGACTGACTGAGCTACCATAGTACCCATAATACCCTTGTCCTGTCCAGACTGACTGAGCTACCATAGTACCCATAATACCCTTGTCCTGTCAGACTGACTGAGCTACCATAGTACCCATAATACCCTTGTCCTGTCCAGACTGACTGAGCTACCATAGTACCCTTGTCCTGTCCAGACTGACTGAGCTACCATAGTACCCATAATACCCTTGTCCTGTCCAGACTGACTGAGCTACCATAGTACCCCTGTCCAGACTGACTGAGCTACCATAGTACCCATAATACCCTTGTCCTGTCCAGACTGACTGAGCTACCATAGTACCCATAATCCTGTCCAGTCCAGACTGACTGATAGTACCATAGTACCCTTGTCCTGTCCAGACTGACTGAGCTACCATAGTACCCATAATACCCTTGTCCTGTCCAGACTGACTGAGCTACCATAGTACCCATGTCCTGTCCAGACTGACTGAGCTACCATAGTACCCATAATACCCTTGTCCTGTCCAGACTGACTGAGCTACCATAGTACCCATAATACCCTTGTCCTGTCCAGACTGACTGAGCTACCATAGTACCCATAATACCCTTGTCCTGTCCAGACTGACTGAGCTACCATAGTACCCATAATGTCCTGTCCAGACTGACTGAGCTACCATAGTACCCATAATACCCTTGTCCTGTCCAGACTGACTGAGCTACCATAGTACCCATAATACCCTTGTCCTGTCCAGACTGACTGAGCTACCATAGTACCCATAATACCCTTGTCCTGTCCAGACTGACTGAGCTACCATAGTACCCATAATACCCTTGTCCTGTCCAGACTGACTGAGCTACCATAGTACCCATAATACCCTTGTCCTGTCCAGACTGACTGAGCTACCATAGTACCCATAATACCCTTGTCCTGTCCAGACTGACTGAGCTACCATAGTACCCATAATACCCTTGTCCTGTCCAGACTGACTGAGCTACCATAGTACCCATAATACCCTTGTCCTGTCCAGACTGACTGAGCTACCATAGTACCCATAATACCCTTGTCCTGTCCAGACTGACTGAGCTACCATAGTACCCATAATACCCTTGTCCTGTCCAGACTGACTGAGCCTACCAGACTGACTGAGCTACCCATAATACCCTTGTCCTGTCCAGACTGACTGAGCTACCATAGTACCCATAATACCCTTGTCCTGTCCAGACTGACTGAGCTACCATAGTACCCATAATACCCTTGTCCTGTCCAGACTGACTGAGCTACCATAGTACCCATAATACCCTTGTCCTGTCCAGACTGACTGACTGATAGCTACCATAGACTGATACTACCATAGTACCCCCAGACTGACTGAGCTACCATAGTACCCATAATACCCTTGTCCTGTCCAGACTGACTGAGCTACCATAGTACCCATAATACCCTTGTCCTGTCCAGACTGACTGAGCTACCATAGTACCCTTGTCCTGTCCAGACTAATACCATAGTACCCATTGTCCTGTCCAGACTGACTGAGCTACCATAGTACCCATAATCCCTTGTCCTGTCCAGACTGACTGAGCTACCATAGTACCCATAATACCCTTGTCCTGTCCAGACTGACTGAGCTACCATAGTACCCATAATACCCTTGTCCTGTCCAGACTGACTGAGCTACCATAGTACCCATAATACCCTTGTCCTGTCCAGACTGACTGAGCTACCATAGTACCCTTGTCCTGTCCAGACTGACTGAGCTACCATAGTACCCATAATACCCTTGTCCTGTCCAGACTGACTGAGCTACCATAGTACCCTTGTCCTGTCCAGACTGACTGAGCTACCATAGTACCCATAATACCCTTGTCCTGTCCAGACTGACTGAGCTACCATAGTACCCTTGTCCTGTCCAGACTGACTGAGCTACCATAGTACCCATAATACCCTTGTCCTGTCCAGACTGACTGAGCTACCATACCCTACCCCTGTCCATACTGAGCTACCCTTGTCCTGTCCAGACTGACTGAGCTACCATAGTAGACCCTACCATAGTACCCATGTCCTGTCCAGACTGACTGAGCTACCATAGCCCTTGTCCTGTCCAGACTGACTGAGCTACCATAGTACCCATAATACCCTTGTCCTGTCCAGACTGACTGAGCTACCATAGACCCTTGTCCTGTCCAGACTGACTGAGCTACCATAGTACCCATAATACCCTTGTCCTGTCCAGACTGACTGAGCTACCATAATACCCATAATACCCATGTCCTATCCAGACTGACTGAGCTACCATAGTACCCTTGTCCTGTCCAGACTGACTGAGCTACCATAGTACCCATAATACCCTTGTCCTGTCCAGACTGACTGAGCTACCATAGTACCCATAATACCCTTGTCCTGTCCAGACTGACTGAGCTACCATAGTACCCTTGTCCTGTCCAGACTGACTGAGCTACCATAGTACCCATAATACCCTTGTCCTGTCCAGACTGACTGAGCTACCATAGTACCCATAATACCCTTGTCCTGTCCAGACTGACTGAGCTACCATAGTACCCATAATACCCTTGTCCTGTCCAGACTGACTGAGCTACCATAGTACCCATAATGTCCTGTCCAGACTGACTGAGCTACCATAGTACCCATAATACCCTTGTCCTGTCCAGACTGACTGAGCTACCATAGTACCCATAATACCCTTGTCCTGTCCAGACTGACTGAGCTACCATAGTACCCATAATACCCTTGTCCTGTCCAGACTGACTGAGCTACCATAGTACCCTTGTCCTAGACCATGAGCTACCATAGTACCCATAATCCCTTGTCCTGTCCAGACTGACTGAGCTACCATAGTACCCTTGTCCTGTCCAGACTGACTGAGCTACCATAGTACCCATAATACCCTTGTCCTGTCCAGACTGACTGAGCTACCATAGTACCCATAATACCCTTGTCCTGTCCAGACTGACTGAGCTACCATAGTACCCATAATACCCTTGTCCTGTCCAGACTGACTGAGCTACCATAGTACCCATAATACCCTTGTCCTGTCCAGACTGACTGAGCTACCATAGTACCCCCTTGTCCTGTCCAGACTGACTGAGCTACCATAGTACCCATAATACCCTTGTCCTGTCCAGACTGACTGAGCTTGTCCTGTCCAGACCATAGTACCCATAATACCCTTGTCCTGTCCAGACTGACTGAGCTACCATAGTACCCATAATCCTGTCCAGACTGTCCAGACCCATAATACCCTTGAGACTGAGCTACCATAGTCCTGTCCAGACCTGAGCATAATACCCTTGTCCTGTCCAGACTGACTGAGCTACCATAGTACCCATAATGTCCTGTCCAGACTGACTGAGCTACCATAGTACCCATAATAGACCCTTGTCCTGTCCAGACTGACTGAGCTACCATAGTACCCATAATACCCTTGTCCTGTCCAGACTGACTGAGCTACCATAGTACCCATAATACCCTTGTCCTGTCCAGACTGACTGAGCTACCATAGTACCCATAATACCCTTGTCCTGTCCAGACTGACTGAGCTACCATAGTACCCATAATACCCTTGTCCTGTCCAGACTGACTGAGCTACCATAGTACCCTTGTCCTGTCCAGACTGACTGAGCTACCATAGTACCCTTGTCCTGTCCAGACTGACTGAGCTACCATAGTACCCATAATACCCTTGTCCTGTCCAGACTGACTGAGCTACCATAGTACCCATAGACTACCCATGTCCTAGTACCCTTGTCCTGTCCAGACTGACTGAGCTACCATAGTACCCTTGTCCTGTCCAGACTGACTGAGCTACCATAGTACCCATAATACCCTTGTCCTGTCCAGACTGACTGAGCTACCATAGTACCCTTGTCCTGTCCAGACTGACTGAGCTACCATAGTACCCATAATACCCTTGTCCTGTCCAGACTGACTGAGCTACCATAGTACCCATAATACCCTTGTCCTGTCCAGACTGACTGAGCTACCATAGTACCCATAATACCCTTGTCCTGTCCAGACTGACTGAGCTACCATAGTACCATTGTCCTGTCCAGACTGACTGACTAGTACCCATAATACCCTTGTCCTGTCCAGACTGACTGAGCTACCATAGTACCCATACCCTTGTCCTGTCCAGACTGACTGAGCTACCATAGTACCCATAATACCCATGTCCTGTCCAGACTGACTGAGCTACCATAGTACCCATAATGTCCTGTCCAGACTGACTGAGCTACCATAGTACCCATAATACCCTTGTCCTGTCCAGACTGACTGAGCTACCATAGTACCCATGTCCTGTCCAGACTGACTGAGCTACCATAGTACCCAGACTAATACCCTTGTCCTGTCCAGACTGACTGAGCTACCATAGTACCCATAATACCCTTGTCCTGTCCAGACTGACTGAGCTACCATAGTACCCTTGTCCTGTCCAGACTGACTGAGCTACCATAGTACCCATAATACCCTTAATCCCTTGTCCTGACTGACTGAGCTACCATAATACCCTTGTCCTGAGACTGACTGAGCTACCATAGTACCCAATACCCATGTCCTGTCCAGACTGACTGAGCTACCATGTCCTTGTCCTGTCCAGACTGACTGAGCTACCATAGTACCCATAATACCCTTGTCCTGTCCAGACTGACTGAGCTACCATAGTACCCATAATACCCTTGTCCTGTCCAGACTGACTGAGCTACCATAGTACCCTGTCCTGTCCAGACTGACTGAGCTACCATAGTACCCATAATACCCTTGTCCTGTCCTGAGACTACCATAATACCCTTGTCCTGTCCAGACTGAGAGCTACCATAGTACCCATAATACCCTTGTCCTGTCCAGACTGACTGAGCTACCATAGTACCCATAATACCCTTGTCCTGTCCAGACTGACTGAGCTACCCATAGTACCCTTGTCCTGTCCAGACTGACTGAGCTACCATAGTACCCATAATACCCTTGTCCTGTCCAGACTGACTGAGCTACCATAGTACCCATAATACCCTTGTCCTGTCCAGACTGACTGAGCTACCATAGTACCCATAAGACTGACTGAGCTACCATAGTACCCATAATACCCTTGTCCTGTCCAGACTGACTGAGCTACCATAGTACCCTTGTCCTGTCCAGACTGACTGAGCTACCATAGTACCCATAATACCCTTGTCCTGTCCAGACTGACCAGACTGAGCTACCCATAGTACCCATAATACCCTTGTCCTGTCCAGACTGACTGAGCTACCATAGTACCCATAATACCCTTGTCCTGTCCAGACTGACTGAGCTACCATAGTACCCTTGTCCTGTCCAGACTGACTGAGCTACCATAGTACCCATAATACCCTTCCTGTCCAGACTGACTGAGCTACCATAGACTGACTGAGCTACCATAGTACCCATAATACCCTTGTCCTGTCCAGACTGACTGAGCTACCATAGTACCCTTGTCCTGTCCAGACTGACTGAGCTACCATAGTACCCATAATGTCCTGTCCAGACTGACTGAGCTACCATAGTACCCTTGTCCTGTCCAGACTGACTGAGCTACCATAGTACCCATAATGTCCTGTCCAGACTGACTGTCCTGTCCAGCTACCATAGTACCCATAATACCCTTGTCCTGTCCAGACTGACTGAGCTACCATAGTACCCATAATACCCTAGTGTCCTGTCCTGTCCAGACTGACTGAGCTACCATAGTACCCTTGTCCTGTCCAGACTGACTGAGCTACCATAGTACCCATAATACCCTAATGTCCTGTCCAGACTGTCCTGTCCAGACTGACTGAGCTACCATAGTACCCTTAATCCCTTGTCCAGACTGACTGAGCTACCATAGTACCCATAATACCCTTGTCCTGTCCAGACTGACTGAGCTACCATAGTACCCATAATACCTGTCCTGTCCAGACTGACTGAGCTACCATAGTACCCATAATACCTTGTCCAGACTGACTCCAGCTACCATAGCTACCATAATACCCTTGTCCTGTCCAGACTGACTGAGCTACCATAGTACCCATAATACCCTTGTCCTGTCCAGACTGACTGAGCTACCATAGTACCCATAATACCCTTGTCCTGTCCAGACTGACTGAGCTACCATAGTACCCATAATACCCTTGTCCTGTCCAGACTGACTGAGCTACCATAGTACCCATAATACCCTTGTCCTGTCCAGACTGACTGAGCTACCATAGTACCCTAATGTCCTGTCCAGACTGACTGAGCTACCATAGTACCCATAATACCCTTGTCCTGTCCAGACTGACTGAGCTACCATAGTACCCATAATACCCTTGTCCTGTCCAGACTGACTGAGCTACCATAGTACCCATTGTCCTGTCCAGACTGACTGAGCTACCATAGTACCCATAATACCCTTGTCCTGTCCTGTCCAGACTGACTGAGCTACCATAGTACCCTTGTCCTGTCCAGACTGACTGAGCTACCATAGTACCCATAATACCCTTGTCCTGTCCAGACTGACTGAGCTACCATAGTACCCTTGTCCTGTCCAGACTGACTGAGCTACCATAGTACCCATAATACCCTTGTCCTGTCCAGACTGACTGAGCTACCATAATACCCTTGTCCTGCCCAGACTGACTGAGCTACCATAATACCCATAATACCCATGTCCTATCCAGACTGACTGAGCTACCATAGTACCCTTGTCCTGTCCAGACTGACTGAGCTACCATAGTACCCATGTCCTGTCCAGACTGACTGAGCTACCATAGTGACCCATAATACCCATTGTCCTGTCCAGACTGACTGAGCTACCATAGTACCCATAATACCCTTGTCCTGTCCAGACTGACTGAGCTACCATAGTACCCATAATACCCTTGTCCTGTCCAGACTACCTATAGTACCCATAATACCCTTGTCCTGTCCAGACTGACTGAGCTACCATAGTACCCATAATACCCTTACCATAGTACCCATAATACCCTTGTCCTGTCCAGACTGACTGAGCTACCATAGTACTAATACCCTTGTCCTGTCCAGACTACCATAGTACCCATAATACCCTTGTCCTGTCCAGACTGACTGAGCTACCATAGTACCCATAATACCCTTGTCCTGTCCAGACTGACTGAGCTACCATAGTACCCTTGTCCTGTCCAGACTGACTGAGCTACCATAGTACCCATAATACCCTTGTCCTGTCCAGACTGACTGAGCTACCATAGTACCCATGTCCTGTCCAGACTGACTGAGCTACCATAGTACCCATAATACCCTTGTCCTGTCCAGACTGACTGAGCTACCATAGTACCCATAATACCCTTGTCCTGTCCAGACTGACTGAGCTACCATAGTACCCATACTGAGCATAGTACCCATAATACCCTTGTCCTGTCCAGACTGACTGAGCTACCATAGTACCCATAATACCCTTGTCCTGTCCAGACTGACTGAGCTACCATAGTACCCTTGTCCTGTCCAGACTGACTGAGCTACCATAGTACCCATAATACCCTTGTCCTGTCCAGACTGACTGAGCTACCATAGTACCCTTGTCCTGTCCAGACTGACTGAGCTACCATAGTACTAATACCCTTGTCCTGTCCAGACTGACTGAGCTACCATAGTACCCATAATACCCTTGTCCTGTCCAGACTGACTGAGCTACCATAGTACCCATAATACCCTTGTCCTGTCCAGACTGACTGAGCTACCATAGTACCCATAATACCCTTGTCCTGTCCAGACTGACTGAGCTACCATAGTACCCTTGTCCTGTCCAGACTGACTGAGCTACCATAGTACCCATAATACCCTTGTCCTGTCCAGACTGACTGAGCTACCATAGTACCCATAATACCCTTGTCCTGTCCAGACTGACTGAGCTACCATAGTACCCATAATACCCTTGTCCTGTCCAGACTGACTGAGCTACCATAGTACCCATAATACCCTTGTCCTGTCCAGACTGACTGAGCTACCATAGTACCCATAATACCCTTGTCCTGTCCAGACTGACTGAGCTACCATAGTACCCATAATACCCTTGTCCTGTCCAGACTGACTGAGCTACCATAGTACCCATAATACCCTTGTCCTGTCCAGACTGACTGAGCTACCATAGTACCCATAATTGTCCAGACTGACTGAGCTACCATAGTACCCATAATCCCTTGTCCTGTCCAGACTGACTGAGCTACCATAGTACCCTTGTCCTGTCCAGACTGACTGAGCTACCATAGTACCCATAATACCCTTGTCCTGTCCAGTCCAGACTGACTGAGCTACCATAATACCCTTGTCCTGTCCAGACTGACTGAGCTACCATAGTACCCATAATACCCTTGTCCTGTCCAGACTGACTGAGCTACCATAGTACCCTTGTCCTGTCCAGACTGACCCATAATACTTGTCCTGTCCTGTCCCAGACTGACTGAGCTACCATAGTACCCATAATACCCTTGTCCTGTCCAGACTGACTGAGCTACCATACCCTTGTCCTGTCCAGACTGACTGAGCTACCATAGTACCCATAATACCCTTGTCCTGTCCAGACTGACTGAGCTACCATAGTACCCTTGTCCTGTCCAGACTGACTGAGCTACCATAGTACCCATAATACCCTTGTCCTGTCCAGACTGACTGAGCTACCATAGTACCCATAATACCCTTGTCCTGTCCAGACTGACTGAGCTACCATAGTACCCATAATACCCTTGTCCTGTCCAGACTGACTGAGCTACCATAGTACCCATAATACCCTTGTCCTGTCCAGACTGACTGAGCTACCATAGTACCCATAATACCCTTGTCCTGTCCAGACTGACTGAGCTACCATAGTACCCATAATACCCTTGTCCTGTCCAGACTGACTGAGCTACCATAGTACCCATAATACCCTTGTCCTGTCCAGACTGACTGAGCTACCATAGTACCCATGTCCCTTGTCCTGTCCAGACTGAGCTACCATAGTACCCATGTCCTGTCCAGACTGACTGAGCTACCATAGTACCCATAATACCCTTGTCCTGTCCAGACTGACTGAGCTACCATAGTACCCATCCCTGTCCAGACTGACTGAGCTACCATAGTACCCATAATACCCTTGTCCTGTCCAGACTGACTGAGCTACCATAGTACCCTAATACCCTTGTCCTGTCCAGACTGACTGAGCTACCATAGTACCCATAATACCCTTGTCCTGTCCAGACTGACTGAGCTACCATAGTACCCATAATACCCTTGTCCTGTCCAGACTGACTGAGCTACCATAGTACCCCTTGTCCTGTCCAGACTGACTGAGCTACCATAGTACCCATAATACCCTTGTCCTGTCCAGACTGACTGAGCTACCATAGTCCCTTGTCCTGTCCAGACTGACTGAGCTACCATAGTACCCTTGTCCTGTCCAGACTGACTGAGCTACCATAGTACCCATAATACCCTTGTCCTGTCCAGACTGACTGAGCTACCATAGTACCCCTGTCCAGACTAATACCCTTGTCCTGTCCAGACTGACTGAGCTACCATAGTACCCCCTTGTCCTGTCCAGACTGACTGAGCTACCATAGTACCCCCTTGTCCTGTCCAGACTGACTGAGCTACCATAGTACCCATAATCCCTTGTCCTGTCCAGACTGACTGAGCTACCATAGTACCCATAATACCCTTGTCCTGTCCAGACTGACTGAGCTACCATAGTACCCTAATGTCCTGTCCAGACTGACTGAGCTACCATAGTACCCATAATACCCTTGTCCTGTCCAGACTGACTGAGCTACCATAGTACCCTTGTCCTGTCCAGACTGTCCTGTCCACTGAGCTACCATAGTACCCATAATACCCTTGTCCTGTCCAGACTGACTGAGCTACCATAGTACCCTTGTCCTGTCCAGACTGACTGAGCTACCATAGTACCCATAATACCCTTGTCCTGTCCAGACTGACTGAGCTACCATAATACCCTTGTCCTGCCCAGACTGACTGAGCTACCATAGTACCATAATACCCATGTAATGACCCTTGTCCTGTCCAGACTGACTGAGCTACCATAGTACCCATAATACCCATGTCCTGTCCAGACTGACTGAGCTACCATAGTACCCATAATACCCTTGTCCTGTCCAGACTGACTGAGCTACCATAATACCCTTGTCCTGCCCAGACTGACTGAGCTACCATAATACCCATGTCCTATCCAGACTGACTGAGCTACCATAGTACCCTTGTCCTGTCCAGACTGACTGAGCTACCATAGTACCCATGTCCTGTCCAGACTGACTGAGCTACCATAGTACCCATAATACCCTTGTCCTGTCCAGACTGACTGAGCTACCATAGTACCCATAATACCCTGTCCATAAGCTACCCTAATGTCCTGTCCAGACTGACTGAGCTACCATAGTATCCATAATACCCTTGTCCTGTCCAGACTGACTGAGCTACCATAATAGACTGACCCTATGTCCTAGTACCCTTGTCCTGTCCAGACTGACTGAGCTACCATAGTACCCATAATACCCTTGTCCTGTCCAGACTGACTGAGCTACCATAGTACCCAGACTAATACCCTTGTCCTGTCCAGACTGTCCTGAGACTGACTGAGCTACCACCCATAATACCCTTGTCCTGTCCAGACTGACTGAGCTACCATAGTACCCATAATACCCTTGTCCTGTCCAGACTGACTGAGCTACCATAGTCCTGTCCAGACCTGAGCTACCATAGTACCCATAATACCCTTGTCCTGTCCAGACTGACTGAGCTACCATAGTACCCTTGTCCTGTCCAGACTGACTGAGCTACCATAGTACCCTTGTCCTGTCCAGACTGACTGAGCTACCATAGTACCCATAATACCCTTGTCCTGTCCAGACTGACTGAGCTACCATAGTACCCATAATACCCTTGTCCTGTCCAGACTGACTGAGCTACCATAGTACCCTTGTCCTGTCCAGACTGACTGAGCTACCATAGTACCCATAATACCCTTGTCCTGTCCAGACTGACTGAGCTACCATAGTACCCTTGTCCTCCTGTCCAGACTGACTGAGCTACCATAGTACCCATAATACCCTTGTCCTGTCCAGACTGACTGAGCTACCATAGTACCCATAATACCCTTGTCCTGTCCAGACTGACTGAGCTACCATAGTACCCATAATACCCTTGTCCTGTCCAGACTGACTGAGCTACCATAGTACCCATGTCCTGTCCAGACTGACTGAGCTACCATAGTACCCATAATACCCTTGTCCTGTCCAGACTGACTGAGCTACCATAGTACCCATGTCCTGTCCAGACTGACTGAGCTACCATAGTACCCATAATACCCTTGTCCTGTCCAGACTGACTGAGCTACCATAGTACCCATAATACCCTTGTCCTGTCCAGACTGACTGAGCTACCATAGTACCCTTGTCCTGTCCAGACTGACTGAGTCCTGTCCAGACTGACTGAGCTACCATAGTACCCATAATACCCTTGTCCTGTCCAGACTGACTGAGCTACCATAGTACCCTTGTCCTGTCCAGACTGACTGACTGAGCTACCCTTGTCCTGTCCATAGTAGTACCCATAATACCCTTGTCCTGTCCAGACTGACTGAGCTACCATAGAGTCCTGTCCACCATAGTACCCATAATACCCTTGTCCTGTCCAGACTGACTGAGCTACCATAGTACCCATAATGTTGTCCTGTCCAGACTGACTGAGCTACCATAGTACCCATAATACCCTTGTCCTGTCCAGACTGACTGAGCTACCATAGTACCCATAATACCCATGTCCTGTCCAGACTGACTGAGCTACCATAGTACCCATAATACCCTTGTCCTGTCCAGACTGACTGAGCTACCATAATACCCTTGTCCTGTCCAGACTGACTGAGCTACCATAATACCCATAATACCCATGTCCTGTCCAGACTGACTGAGCTACCATAGTACCCTTGTCCTGTCCAGACTGACTGAGCTACCATAATACCCATGTCCTGTCCAGACTGACTGAGCTACCATAGTACCAGACTGACTGAGCTACCATAGTACCCTTGTCCTGTCCAGACTGACTGAGCTACCATAGTACCCATAATACCCTTGTCCTGTCCAGACTGACTGAGACTACCATAATACCCATAATACCCTTGTCCTGTCCAGACTGACTGAGCTACCATAGTACCCATGTCCTGTCCAGACTGACTGAGCTACCATAATACCCATAAGACTACTGAGCTACTAGTGTCCTGTCCAGACTGACTGAGCTACCATAATACCCATAATGTCCTGTCCAGACTGACTGAGCTACCATAATACCCATAATAGCCCTTGTCCTGTCCAGACTGACTGAGCTACCATAATACCCATGTCCTGTCCAGACTGACTGAGCTACCATAATACCCATAGTACCCATGTCCTGTCCAGACTGACTGAGCTACCATAATACCCATAGTACCCTTGTCCTGTCCAGACTGACTGAGCTACCATAGTACCCTTGTCCTGTCCAGACTGACTGAGCTACCATAGTACCCATAATACCCTTGTCCTGTCCAGACTGACTGAGCTACCATAGTACCCTTGTCCTGTCCAGACTGACTGAGCTACCATAGTACCCATAATACCCTTGTCCTGTCCAGACTGACTGAGCTACCATAATACCCATGTCCTGCCCAGACTGACTGAGCTACCATAGTACCCATAATACCCTTGTCCTGTCCAGACTGACTGAGCTACCATAGTACCCATAATACCCATGTCCTGTCCAGACTGACTGAGCTACCATAGTACCCATAATACCCTTGTCCTGTCCAGACTGACTGAGCTACCATAATACCCTTGTCCTGCCCAGACTGACTGAGCTACCATAATACCCATAATACCCATGTCCTATCCAGACTGACTGAGCTACCATAGTACCCTTGTCCTGTCCAGACTGACTGAGCTACCATAGTACCCATGTCCTGTCCAGACTGACTGAGCTACCATAGTACCCATAATACCCTTGTCCTGTCCAGACTGACTGAGCTACCATAGTACCCATAATACCCTTGTCCTGTCCAGACTGACTGAGCTACCATAATACCCATAATACCCTTGTCCTGTCCAGACTGACTGAGCTACCATAATACCCATGTCCTGTCCAGACTGACTGAGCTACCATAATACCCATAATACCCTTGTCCTGTCCAGACTGACTGAGCTACCATAATACCCATGTCCTGTCCAGACTGACTGAGCTACCATAATACCCATGTCCTGTCCAGACTGACTGAGCTACCATAGTACCCTTGTCCTGTCCAGAAACAACCTCTAACTAGGAATAATAAGGGGCTAGGTGTCGTTTCTGGACAGGACCCCACAACCCTCTGAGTGTTTGCTGGACCAACAACACGATTCGAAGGCAATGGTTGGATGTTTAATTCCATTGCCACACACACACACACACACACACACACACACACACACACACACACACACACACACACACACACACACACACACACACACACACACACACACACACACACACACACACACACACACACACACACACTTGTTAAAACAGTAAAGAATGAGACATTTACATATCTAGTATTAACACACTGGCTTCATTCCAGCTAGTTAGATGTGGAAATTGACTGACTGTAGCATATTTTTAGTCTTTATTTTTTTATTAATTTATTTTACCTTTATTTAACTAGGCAAGTCAGTTAAAGAACAAATTCTTATTTTCAATGAAAGCCTAGGAACTGTTCAGGGGCAGAACGACAGATTTGTACCTTGTCAGCTCGGCGGTTTGAACTTGCAACCTTCCGGTTACTAGTCCAACGCTCTAACCACTAGGCTACCCTGCCTAAAACTACCCTGCCCCGAGGGCACCAATAAATACTGCTGTTTTGGCTGTATGGAGTCATTGAATGAATAATGCCATAATATAGCGCACGTTAAAACTAACGTTAATACTACTTCACGACAATGTTACCGTTATCAGGCACGTTACGTAACAGCATCATTCGTACCAAGGCTGCTCGTATCATAGACCACAATTCAACTGTGGTACAAATTGGGCACGTAAAATAGCCTACTAAAACTGAGGTATTTTTCTTCATTTTCTTTCCTTTAGTTGAGCTGACACCCTGTGCTGTGGAGAAACAGCAGTGCCTGGATCTTGCGCCAACAACAAAAAACACCAGATAGGCCAAGCAAACGCCCCAGAACTGACATGAACTAAACTCATATTGATGTTTTGGAGCTGGAGAGAGAGAGAGAGAGAGAGAGAGAGAGAGAGAGAGAGAGAGAGAGAGAGAGAGAGAGAAAAATCTACCGCAGATTGGAGGTCCTGAATTTACAAAAAGAGCTACTGTGAATTCACAAACAGAAACTCCTTCTGAGAAACAAATGCCCACTGTGTAAAGAACACTGATCTTTTTAATTATTTAAACAATTATTTATTAAAATATTTATTAAAACAATCCATTCCCAAGCAATCGGGCGGGCCCTCCCCTACAGTCCCCTCGGGCAGGGCCCTCCCCTACAGACTCCTCGGGCAGGGCCCTCCCCTACAGTCCCCTCGGGCAGGGCCCTCCCCTACAGTCCCCTCGGGCAGGGCCCTCCCCTACAGTCCCCTCGGGCAGGGCCCTCCCCTACAGTCCCCTCGGGCAGGGCCCTCCCCTACAGTCCCCTCGGGCAGGGCCCTCCTCTACAGTCCCCTCGGGCAGGGCCCTCCTCTACAGTCCCCTCGGGCAGGGCCCTCCCCTACAGTCCCCTCGGGCAGGCCCTCTTCTACAGTCCCCTCGGGCAGGCCGTCTTCTACAGTCCCCTCGGGCAGGCCCTCCTCTACAGTCCCCTCGGGCAGGCCCTCCTCTACAGTCCCCTCGGGCAGGCCCTCCTCTACAGTCCCCTCCTCTACAGTCCCCTCGGGCAGGCCCTCCCCTACAGTCCCCTCGGGCAGGCCCTCCCCTACAGTCCCCTTGGGCAGGCCCTCCACAGTCTCCTCGGGCAGGCCCTCCTCCACAGTCTCCTCGGGCAGGCCCTCCCCTACAGTCCCCTCGGGCAGGCCCTCCCCTACAGTCCCCTCGGGCAGGCCCTCCCCTACAGTCCCCTCGGGCAGGCCCTCCCCTACAGTCCCCTCGGGCAGGCCCTCCCCTACAGTCCCCTCGGGCAGGCCCTCCCCTACAGTCCCCTCGGGCAGGCCCTCTTCTACAGTCCCCTCGGGCAGGCCCTCTCCTACAGTCCCCTCGGGCAGGCCCTCCTCTACAGTCCCCTCGGGCAGGCCCTCCCCTACAGTCCCCTCGGGCAGGCCCTCCCCTACAGTCCCCTCGGGCAGGCCCTCCACAGTCTCCTCGGGTAGGTCGTCTCCTTGTCCTCTGCCAAAGATCTCCAGTACCTCCACTGCAATAACAAGTCCAAAAAGATCCACATCCGCATCTGGAAAAATCTGGTTGCGTAGAACCTTAGGTGCTGAAGTAGTGCGTGTCCAGCCTCGTTCATATCACTCCCATGCTTAATGGTTGGCGCAACCTTTCTTTCCAGTTACATTACAAGTAGCGGTATCTCCTTGAAAACTCATCATTATCATAAAGTTCAACGGGATTCAACCTGTCTCTAATTATTCTCTGAGGAACTCTTGTCGTTTTGGTCTCTCCACGGTAGATAAGCTGCCCTTTTAAAATCAGTTCAACCACCTCAAGAACCTCTAATCTAGGTTTATATTCAAATGTATCTAGGTTTAAAGTGAAAACTAAATTTAGATTTAGAGGAAGGAATTTAACTAGTATTCATTGAAAACTAGGTTTACAATTTGGTGCAACAAGATGAAAAGACAAACATTGATTTAATCCAGTTTAAGGAGCTAATCCATGTTGGTGCAACCTACCCCAAATGTTCTGTCCTTCCAGATGAGCATTAATTCCCTCACCTTGGCCGTTGTTAAATCGCGAGCAGTATCACACCAGCTCTTTATCACTTGACTGTCTTTCAGAAAACCATTTCCTGAACCAGTTGATGTTGTGTGATAATGTCCCCGTGTAACTAAACAGCTAGACATCATTTTCGTTTGATTAAATCTTGTTAAAAGTTACTATTTCTGTTAAAAGCATTGGGTGTTGCAATCGCGTACATTATTTTGGGATGCGTGTCAATGAACTGGTTTCACACCGTAACATATCGCGTTTACGAACCGTTACAATGAACTGGTTTCACACCGTAACATATGGCGATACGAACTGTTACAACAATGAACTGGTTTCACACCGTAACATATGGCGAACCGTTACAATGAACTGGTTTCACACCGAGGTTACAATGAACTGGTTTCACACCGTAACATATGGCGATACGAACCGTTACAATGAACTGGTTTCACACCGTAACATATGGCGATAACCGTTAACCGTTACAATGAACTGGTTTCACACCGTAACATATGGCGATACGAACCGTTACAATGAACTGGTTTCACACCGTAACATATGGCGATACGAACCGTTACAATGAACTGGTTTCACACCGTAACATATGGCAATGAACTGGTTTCACACTGCCAACATATGTAACATATGGCGAACCGTTACAATGAACTGGTTTCACACCGTAACATATGGCGATGAACTGGTTTCAACCATATGTTACGAGGTTACAATGAACTGGTTTCACACCGTAACATATGGCGATACGAACCGTTACGAGGTTACAATGAGAGAGAGAGAAGGAGAGAACTGGTTTCTAGAGGGGGAGAGAGAACATATGAGAACGAGCTAGAGGGGGAGAGAGAGAGAATGAACTGGTTTCACACGAGCTAGAGGGGAGAGAGAGAGAGAACGAGCTAGAGGGGGAGAGTCAGCTGCAGCAGTATTGAGTCATGTACAGGCTGCAGCAGTATTGAGTCATGTACAGGCTGCAGCAGAATTGGTTTCACACCGTCATGTACAGGCTGCAGCAGTATTGAGTCATGTACAGGCTGCAGCAGCATTGTGATGGAAGAGCTTTTCAATACTGCCTGCAGAGCTCAACAGTGTATGTATTGGGGCTGGGAATTGTCAGGGACCTCACGATACTCACGATTAGGATTTTGGTGGTCATAAAATTGTGTAATTTAACTGTTAGAAATGCTGTCAGCTGTTTATTGTCGTGCAAAAATGACTGCCAGTCTCACGGTAATTGACCGTTAATTAACAAACACATTTAGCATCTCAAGGCCTTCATGCATAGCCGACAAGCCAACGTGGTTTTGGAACTTTAGCATTTAGAAAGAAATATATATATATATTTTTTTAAAGAACTCTAATAAAGCAATGTAATATAAATCCATTATTTGAATAAAACATTATTTGAAGAAAATGTATTTCAGGAGAACAGAACATCTGTCTATCCTCCATTCCGTAGGTTGTAGCCTTGTTCATTTAGCTTTATAAGTACCATGCTATGATTTTATAGAAGAATATAATTGAACTTAGCCTAATAAAATAGAAAGAAAAGTACATTCTGGAGTGAGTGCTGGAGTGAGTGCTGGAGTGAGTGCTGGAGTGAGTGCTGGAGTGAGTGCTGGAGTGAGTGCGCATATGAAGTGGTTATGTTGAGTGTAAAAGTGATCATTTGAAACAGGTCCTTTTTGGTAGATTTAAATTTACATTATATATATATATATATGCCATTTAGCATAATGATCACAACACCCATTTCTAAGATTTGGCTGAGATACAGCTCAGCAGGAAATCAGTCAATTGAAATAAATTCATTAGGCCCTAATCTATGGATTGCACATAACTGGGAATACAGATGTGATGTATTGGTCACAGCTACAATACCTTTAAAAAAATAAGAAAAGTAGGAGCATGGATCAGAAAAAACAGTCAGTATCTGGTGTTACCACCATTTGCCTCATGCAGAGCAACACATCTCCTTCGCATAGAGTTGATCAGGCAGAGAGAACAGTCTATGACTTGGGTATCTTCAGTCTGACAATTTTCTGGGCCTTCCTCTGACACCGCCTAGTATATACAGTGGGGAGAACAAGTATTTGATACACTGACAATTGTGCAGGTTTTCCGACTTACAAAGCATGTAGAGAGGTCTGTCATTTTTTATCATAGGTACACTTCAACTGTGAGAGACCGTTACGGCGATACGAACCGTACAATGAACTGGTTTCACACTGTATCTAAAACAAAAATCCAGAAAATCACGTTGTGTGATTTTTTAAGTAATTAATTAGCATTTTATTGCATGACATGAGTATTAAACTCATTGAGCTGATCCTGGGAGAACTGTAATCTGGACCTCTATGGTCAGGTCGTCCATTCTTTAATTAGTTGACTTCACCAGTAATTGAACACAACACTTGAAGCGATTGTGGTCTTTGTCATGGTGGCAACGTAGGCTACGCGGTTACAATGAACTGGTTACTCCTCAGAGTTTCAGTCGCAGGGAAGCTAGAAAACGCAACAAACAGCAGTGATCTAGACAGTTACAAGCACGGGACAAGCCGCCGTCCCAGCCACAAGGTCTAACTGCGTCGCGGGCTCTATTCAAGCCCTCAAGGAAACCCTGCTAGCTTGATAGGCAGCTAATAGTGGCAGCTAGGCTAGCTGCTACGCCAAGCAGCTCATCAGACCCTTGGTCGGCAGGATTCCTGGACAGATAGCAGCGGTCCCAGCAACACATGCCAACTGTGTCACGCGATCCAAATGAAAAAGGTAGCTAGCTAATAACTTTTTCAGACTTTCCAATATTACCAAAAACAACAGAGTACTCCCTTGTTCCGAGATCAACCGTGAGTGAGTGAGTGAGTGAGTGAGTGAGTGAGTGAGTGAGTGAGTGAGTGAGTGAGTGAGTGAGTGAGTGAGTCTCACCTGTCTCCAGTGGTTCTCGAACACCATGAGGCAGGTCTCTGGGTCAGCAGTACAGGGACTGGAAGAGGCTACGTTCCTACTGGACCTGCCCCCCGGACCCCGGGGGGTCAGCCGGCTCAGCCAGCTCATCCTGACCTCCAGAGGGATCAAGGGTCAGAGGCCAATGTTCAGGATTCAGACAGGAGCAGGAGAGAGGTGCTGGCACATGGACAACAAGGTAAGAGAGAAGGAAGAGATTGAGAGTAGGGAAGAGGAGGGGAGGAGGGAAGGTGAGGGAAAGAGGAGGAGAGGAGAGGGAGGGAAGGAGGGGGCAGTAGAGGGGACCAGGAGAGAGTCCAGATAGAGTCGGATGAGGAAAAAGAGGTAGATTCTGTTGTGGTCGCCGGGGTTAGGATGTCTCTCGCCGTCAGTGTTACCGTAACGGATTAACGGTGGGCTGAAGACCCAGTCATCCAGTCTGCAGCTGACACCACTCCATTCCCAGGCAGAGGACCCACAGCACTGGAGGAAAACAAACACGGAGGTTAGAGAGTTAAGGTTGTATTAAAAACGGGGTGGTTCCAGCCCTGAATGCTGATTGGCTGACAGCCGCGGTATATCAGACCGTATAATCTAGAGCCGAAAGAAACGCACACCTATTTAGGCGAGGTGCTGGCTAGCAGGAGTATAACACTTGAAATATTAAAAGGAGAGCTGCAAACTCTAGGAGCTCAGATGCAATCATTTAATAACCTAATATCCAACGTTTGGACAGACAAGCTGTCCTCATCAGACTGTATACCACGGGTATGACAAAACATGTATTTTTACTGCTCTAATTACGCTGGTAAACAGTTTCTAACAGCAATAAGGCACCTCGGGGTTGGTGATATATGGCCAATATACCACGGCTAAGGGCTGAATCCAGGCACTCCGCATTGCGTCGTGCATAAGAACAGCCCTTAACAAATATTGGCCTTAGACACCACATCTCCTCTGCCCTTATTGCTTAAAAATATATAATGTTTTTATACAGAGGGTAGGGTTGTAATATATTTGAGAAAGGCCATTTATTGTCGCCAACTCATCTGCCAAAAAATAAAGAATTATAGGCTATGGTAGCATGCACGATGGGCTACTCACAAATCAACCACCCCGGCTTGGCGCTCACTTGAATACATCATGTCAATTCCCACCACAAAAGGACATTATACAGTTGAAGTCGGAAGTTTGACATACACCTTAGCCAAATACATTTCAACTCAGTTTTTCACAATTCCTGACATTTAATCCTAGTAAAAAAAATCCCTGTCTTAGGTCAGTTAGGATCACCACTTTATTTTAAAGGTGAAATGTTAGAATAATAGTAGAGAGAATAAATTTATTTCAGCTTTTATTTTTTTTCATCACATTCCCAGTGGGTCAGAAGTTCACACACACTCAATTAGTATTTGGTAGCATTGCCTTTAAATTGTTTAACTTAGGTCAAATGTTTCAGGTAGCCTTACACAAGCTTCCTACAATAGGTTGGGTGAATTGTGGCCCATTCCTCCTGACAGAGCTGGTATAACTGAGTCAGGTTTGTAGGCCTCCTTGCTCACACACGTGTTTTCAGTTCTGCCCACAAATGTTCTATAGGATTGAGGTCAGGGATTTGGGATGGCCACTGCAATACCTTGACTTTGTTGTCCTTAGGCCATTTTGCCACAACTTTGGAAGTATGCTTGGGGTCATTGTCCATTTGGAAGACCCATTTATGACCAAGCTTTAAATTCCTGACTGATGTCTTGAGATGTTGCTTCAATATATACATATAATTTTAATTCCTCATGATGCCATCTATTTTGTGAAGTGCACCAGTCCCCACTGCAGCAAAGCACCCCCACAACATGATGCTGCCACCCCCGTGCTTCACGGTCGGGATGGTGTTCTTCGGCTTGCAAGCCTCCCCCTTTTTCCTCCAAACATAATGATGGTCATTATGGCCAAACAGTTACATTTTTGTTTCATCAGACCAAAGGACATTTCTCCAAAAAGTATGATATTTGTCCCCATGTGCAGTTGCAAACCGTAGTCTGTTTTTTTATGCCGGTATTGGAGCAGTGGCTTCTTCCTTGCTGAGTGGCCTTTCAGGTTATGTCGATATAGGACTTGATGAAAATTAGTCTATCAGAAGCTTCTCAAGCCACAACATCATTTTCTGGAATTTTCCAAGCGGTTTGAAGGCACAACCAACTTAGTGTAAACTTCTGACCCACTGGAATTGTGATATGGTGAATTATAAGTTAAATCTGCCTGTAAACAATTGTTGGGAAAATTACTTGTGTCATACACAAAGTAGATATCCCTAACCGACTTGCCAAAACAATAGTTTGTTAACCTCACTAGGGTAGGGGGCAGCATTCGGAATTTTGAATGAAAAGCGTGCCCAAAGTAAACTGCCTGCTACTCAGGTCCAGAAGCTAGGATATGCATATAATTGGTACTCAGTAAGACCAGCAGGCTAATGTTCCTACCGTCCCAGTAAGACCAGCAGGCTCATGTTCTTATCCACCCAGTAAGAACAGCAGGCTCATGTTCCTATCCACCCAGTTAGAACAGCAGGCTCATGTTCCTATCCACCCAGTAAGAACAGCAGGCTCATGTTCCTATCCACCCAGTAAGAACAGCAGGCTCATGTTCCTATCCACCCAGTAAGAGCAGCAGGCTCATGTTCCTATCCACCCAGTAAGAGCAGCAGGCTCATGTTCCTATCCACACAGTTAGAACAGCAGGCTCATGTTCCTATCCACCCAGTAAGAACAGCAGGCTCATGTTCCTATCCACCCAGTAAGACCAGCATGCTAATGTTCCTATCCACTCAGTAAGACCAGTAGGCTAATGTTCCTATCCACCCAGTAAGGCCAGCAGGCTAATGTTCCTATCCACTCAGTAAGACCAGCAGGCTAATGTTCCTATCCACTCAGTAAGACCAGCATGCTAATGTTCCTATCCACTCAGTAAGACCAGCATGCTAATGTTCCTATCCACTCAGTAAGGCCAGCATGCTAATGTTCCTATCCACTCAGTAAGGCCAGCATGCTAATGTTCCTATCCACTCAGTAAGACCAGCAGGCTAATGTTCCTATAGACTCAGTAAGACCAGCAGGCTCATGTTCCTACTGTCCCAGCAAGACCAGCAGGCTAATGTTCCTATCCACCCAGTAAGATCAGCAGGCTAATGTTCCTATAGACTCAGTAAGGCCAGCAGGCTAATGTTCCTATATACTCAGTAAGACCAGCAGGCTAATGTTCCTATAGACTCAGTAAGACCAGCAGGCTAATGTTCCTACCGTCCCAGTAAGACCAGCAGGCTAATGTTCCTACCGTCCCAGTAAGACCAGCAGGCTAATGTTCCTACCGTCCCAGTAAGACCAGCAGGCTAATGTTCCTATCCAACCAGTAAGACCAGTAGGCTAATGTTTCTATCCACCCAGTAAGACCAGCAGGCTAATGTTCCTACCGTCCCAGTAAGACCAGCAGGCTAATGTTCCTATCCACCCAGTAAGACCAGTAGGCTAATGTTCCTATCCAACCAGTAAGACCAGCAGGCTAATGTTCCTACCGTCCCAGTAAGACCAGCAGGCTAATGTTCCTACCGGCCCAGTAAGACCAGCAGGCTAATGTTCCTATCCACCCAGTAAGACCAGCAGGCTAATGTTCCTACCGTCCCAGTAAGACCAGCAGGCTAATGTTCCTATCCACCCAGTAAGACCAGTAGGCTAATGTTCCTATCCAACCAGTAAGACCAGCAGGCTAGTGTTCCTACCGTCCCAGTAAGACCAGCAGGCTAATGTTCCTATCCACCCAGTAAGACCAGTAGGCTAATGTACCTATCCAACCAGTAAGACCAGTAGGCTAATGTTCCTACCGTCCCAGTAAGACCAGCAGGCTAATGTTCCTATCCAACCAGTAAGACCAGCAGGCTAATGTTTCTATCCACCCAGTAAGACCAGCAGGCTAATGTTCCTACCGTCCCAGTAAGACCAGCAGGCTAATGTTCCTATCCACCCAGTAAGACCAGTAGGCTAATGTTTCTATCCACCCAGTAAGACCAGCAGGCTAATGTTCCTACCATCCCAGTAAGACCAGCAGGCTAATGTTCCTATCCACCCAGTAAGACCAGCAGGCTAATGTTCCTATCCAACCAGTAAGACCAGCAGGCTAATGTTCCTACCGTCCCAGTAAGACCAGCAGGCTAATGTTCCTACCGTCCCAGTAAGACCAGCAGGCTAATGTTCCTACCGTCCCAGTAAGACCAGCAGGCTAATGTTCCTACCGTCCCAGTAAGACCAGCAGGCTAATGTTCTATCCACCCAGTAAGACCAGTAGGCTAATGTTCCTACCGTCCCAGTAAGACCAGTAGGCTAATGTTCCTACCGTCCCAGTAAGACCAGCAGGCTAATGTTCCTACCGTCCCAGTAAGACCAGTAGGCTAATGTTCCTACCGTCCCAGTAAGACCAGCAGGCTAATGTTCCTACCGTCCCAGTAAGACCAGCAGGCTAATGTTCCTACCGTCCCAGTAAGACCAGCAGGCTAATGTTCCTAACGTTCCAGTAAGACCAGCAGGCTAATGTTCCTACCGTCCCAGTAAGACCAGCAGGCTAATGTTCCTACCGTCCCAGTAAGACCAGCAGGCTCATGTTCTTATCCATCCAGTAAGAACAGCAGGCTCATGTTCCTATCCACCCAGTTAGAACAGCAGGCTCATGTTCCTATCCACCCAGTAAGAACAGCAGGCTCATGTTCCTATCCACCCAGTAAGAACAGCAGGCTAATGTTCCTATCCACCCAGTAAGAACAGCAGGCTCATGTTCCTATCCACCCAGTTAGAACAGCAGGCTCATGTTCCTATCCACCCAGTAAGAACAGCAGGCTCATGTTCCTATCCACCCAGTAAGAACAGCAGGCTCATGTTCCTATCCACCCAGTAAGAACAGCAGGCTCATGTTCCTATCCACCCAGTAAGAACAGCAGGCTCATGTTCCTATCCACCCAGTAAGACCAGCATGCTAATGTTCCTATCCACTCAGTAAGACCAGTAGGCTAATGTTCCTATCCACCCAGTAAGGCCAGCAGGCTAATGTTCCTATCCACTCAGTAAGACCAGCAGGCTAATGTTCCTATCCACTCAGTAAGACCAGCATGCTAATGTTCCTATCCACTCAGTAAGACCAGCATGCTAATGTTCCTATCCACTCAGTAAGGCCAGCATGCTAATGTTCCTATCCACTCAGTAAGGCCAGTATGCTAATGTTCCTATCCACTCAGTAAGGCCAGCAGGCTAATGTTCCTATCCACCCAGTAAGACCAGTAGGCTAATGTTCCTATCCAACCAGTAAGACCAGCAGGCTAGTGTTCCTACCGTCCCAGTAAGACCAGCAGGCTAATGTTCCTATCCACCCAGTAAGACCAGTAGGCTAATGTACCTATCCAACCAGTAAGACCAGTAGGCTAATGTTCCTACCGTCCCAGTAAGACCAGCAGGCTAATGTTCCTATCCAACCAGTAAGACCAGCAGGCTAATGTTTCTATCCACCCAGTAAGACCAGCAGGCTAATGTTCCTACCGTCCCAGTAAGACCAGCAGGCTAATGTTCCTATCCACCCAGTAAGACCAGTAGGCTAATGTTTCTATCCACCCAGTAAGACCAGCAGGCTAATGTTCCTACCGTCCCAGTAAGACCAGCAGGCTAATGTTCCTATCCACCCAGTAAGACCAGCAGGCTAATGTTCCTATCCAACCAGTAAGACCAGCAGGCTAATGTTCCTACCGTCCCAGTAAGACCAGCAGGCTAATGTTCCTACCGTCCCAGTAAGACCAGCAGGCTAATGTTCCTACCGTCCCAGTAAGACCAGCAGGCTAATGTTCCTACCGTCCCAGTAAGACCAGCAGGCTAATATTCTATCCACCCAGTAAGACCAGTAGGCTAATGTTCCTACCGTCCCAGTAAGACCAGTAGGCTAATGTTCCTACCGTCCCAGTAAGACCAGCAGGCTAATGTTCCTACCGTCCCAGTTAGACCAGTAGGCTAATGTTCCTACCGTCCCAGTAAGACCAGCAGGCTAATGTTCCTACCGTCCCAGTAAGACCAGCAGGCTAATGTTCCTACCGTCCCAGTAAGACCAGCAGGCTAATGTTCCTAACGTTCCAGTAAGACCAGCAGGCTAATGTTCCTATCCCAGTAAGACCAGCAGGCTAATGTTCCTACCACCCAGTAAGACCAGCAGGCTCATGTTCTTATCCATCCAGTAAGAACAGCAGGCTCATGTTCCTATCCACCCAGTTAGAACAGCAGGCTCATGTTCCTATCCACCCAGTAAGAACAGCAGGCTCATGTTCCTATCCACCCAGTAAGAACAGCAGGCTCATGTTCCTATCCACCCAGTAAGAACAGCAGGCTCATGTTCCTATCCACCCAGTTAGAACAGCAGGCTCATGTTCCCATCCACCCAGTAAGAACAGCAGGCTCATGTTCCTATCCACCCAGTAAGAACAGCAGGCTCATGTTCCTATCCACCCAGTAAGAACAGCAGGCTCATGTTCCTATCCACTCAGTAAGACCAGCATGCTAATGTTCCTATCCACTCAGTAAGACCAGCATGCTAATGTTCCTATCCACTCAGTAAGGCCAGCATGCTAATGTTCCTATCCACTCAGTAAGGCCAGCATGCTAATGTTCCTATCCACTCAGTAAGGCCAGCAGGCTAATGTTCCTATCCACTCAGTAAGACCAGCAGGCTCATGTTCCTATCCACCCAGTAAGGCCAGCAGGCTCATGTTCCTATAGACTCAGTAAGACCAGCAGGCTAATGTTCCTATCCACCCAGTAAGACCAGCAGGCTCATGTTCCTATCCACCCAGTAAGGCCAGCAGGCTCATGTTCCTATAGACTCAGTAAGACCAGCAGGCTAATGTTCCTATCCACCCAGTAAGACTAGCAGGCTAATGTTCCTATCCACCCAGTAAGACCAGCAGGCTCATGTTCCTACTGTCCCAGCAAGACCAGCAGGCTAATGTTCCTATCCACCCAGTAAGATCAGCAGGCTAATGTTCCTATAGACTCAGTAAGGCCAGCAGGCTAATGTTCCTATATACTCAGTAAGACCAGCAGGCTAATGTTCCTACCGTCCCAGTAAGACCAGCAGGCTAATGTTCCTACCGTCCCAGTAAGACCAGCAGGCTAATGTTCCTACCGTCCCAGTAAGACAAGCAGGCTAATGTTCCTACCGTCCCAGTAAGACCAGCAGGCTAATGTTCCTATCCACCCAGTAAGACCAGCATGCTAAAGTTCCTATAGACTCAGTAAGACCAGCAGGCTAATGTTCCTATCCACCCAGTAAGACCAGCAGGCTAATGTTCCTATCCACCCAGTAAGACCAGCAGGCTAATGTTCCTACCGTCCCAGTAAGACCAGCAGGCTAATGTTCCTATCCAACCAGTAAGACCAGTAGGCTAATGTTTCTATCCACCCAGTAAGACCAGCAGGCTAATGTTCCTACCGGCCCAGTAAGACCAGCAGGCTAATGTTCCTATCCACCCAGTAAGACCAGCAGGCTAATGTTCCTACCGTCCCAGTAAGACCAGCAGGCTAATGTTCCTATCCACCCAGTAAGACCAGTAGGCTAATGTTCCTATCCAACCAGTAAGACCAGCAGGCTAGTGTTCCTACCGTCCCAGTAAGACCAGCAGGCTAATGTTCCTATCCACCCAGTAAGACCAGCAGGCTAATGTTCCTATCCAACCAGTAAGACCAGCAGGCTAATGTTCCTATCCAACCAGTAAGACCAGCAGGCTAATGTTTCTATCCACCCAGTAAGACCAGCAGGCTAATGTTCCTACCGTCCCAGTAAGACCAGCAGGCTAATGTTCCTACCGTCCCAGTAAGACCAGCAGGCTAATGTTCCTACCGTCCCAGTAAGACCAGCAGGCTAATGTTCTATCCACCCAGTAAGACCAGTAGGCTAATGTTCCTACTGTCCCAGTAAGACCAGCAGGCTAATGTTCCTACCGTCCCAGTAAGACCAGCAGGCTAATGTTCCTACCGTCCCAGTAAGACCAGCAGGCTAATGTTCCTACCGTCCCAGTAAGACCAGCAGGCTAATGTTCCTACCGTCCCAGTAAGACCAGCAGGCTAATGTTCCTACCGTCCCAGTAAGACCAGCAGGCTAATGTTCCTATCCAACCAGTAAGACCAGCAGGCTATTGTTCCTATCCAACCAGTAAGACCAGTAGGCTAATGTTCCTATCCACCCAGTAAGACCAGCAGGCTCATGTTCCTACTGTCCCAGTAAGACCAGCAGGCTAATGTTCCTATCCAACCAGTAAGACCAGCAGGCTAATGTTCCTATCCAACCAGTAAGACCAGCAGGCTAATGTTTCTATCCACCCAGTAAGACCAGCAGGCTAATGTTCCTACCGTCCCAGTAAGACCAGTAGGCTAATGTTCCTATCCACCCAGTAAGACCAGCAGGCTAATGTTCCTATCCACTCAGTAAGACCAGCAGGCTAATGTTCCTACCGTCCCAGTAAGACCAGTAGGCTAATGTTCCTATCCACCCAGTAAGACCAGCAGGCTAATGTTCCTATCCACTCAGTAAGACCAGCAGGCTCATGTTCCTATAGACTCAGTAAGACCAGCAGGCTAATGTTCCTATCCACTCAGTAAGACCAGCAGGCTAATGTTCCTATCCACCCAGTAAGACCAGCAGGCTAATGTTCCTATCCACTCAGTAAGACCAGCAAGCTCATGTTCCTATAGACTCAGTAAGACCAGCAGGCTAATGTTCCTATCCACTCAGTAAGACCAGCAGGCTAATGTTCCTATCCACTCAGTAAGACCAGCAGGCTAATGTTCCTATCCACTCAGTAAGACCAGCAGGCTAATGTTCCTATCCACTCAGTAAGACCAGCAGGCTAATGTTCCTATCCAACCAGTAAGACCAGGACTCCTCTCTTTTTATTGGTATGTAACAGTTATGAAAGTTGTATTGTCAACTTGTTTGGTTATTTAAAAACGTGTACATGACACCAACAAACTGTCCCCATGGGGACAATAAAGTCAGTACAGTAAAGACAGCAGGAGAGTGGGAAAACAAGAGAGCTGAAGCATGAGAGAGGGAGAGCAAGAGAAGGAGAGAATGAACGTGAAAGAGTAGAGGAGAGAAAGAGCGTGGGAGGATGATTCACCACTTAGAAGCAGAATATCTAAATTAACCTCGGGTTGGAACCAACATTATTTCCCATTAGCTTTGTTCTGAACAGAACCATTTCAAAAATTAAGAAGTGTAGTGTAGGGTACGATATTTGACTGAAACTTTGCAGGTGAGGAGAACTCTGGGTAATAAGGCGCTGGGCATCTTGTACCTACGGCGGAGTAGCTTCTATAGAGGATCTTTGAATGCCTTTCAACTTCAGAGAGTTGGCTTAACTAATGTCGGACCAGAACTAGCCCTTGACCATGACTCAGTCCCATTGCATTACACATGATGTCGCCTAGAGTTTGAGAGAGCTAGACCTGGGCTAGCTAACGGGGGCTAGCTAACGGGGGCTAGCTAACGGGGGGCTAGCTAACGGGCTAGCTAACTAAAAAGAAAGCTTGTGTGTGCGCAGAGTGGCACCAGAAACAAAGTTAACAATAAAAAATGTGAAACGTGATAACTGTAGTCCTTTAACTAGCATTGAAAAAGTTCAGAACTGTTCTCTAATTAAACCACTCCCTCATTTCTGAATCAGTCCTGTAAAGGTAGTAGCTACAGTAGACTAGGCACGCCCCGGGGGGGGGGCTACAGGGGGGGTGCTACAGTAGACCGCACGCCCGGGGGGAGGGGCTACAGTAGACCGCACGCCCGGGGGGAGGGGCTACAGTAGACCGCACGCCCGGGGGAGGGGCTATAGTAGACCGCACGCCCGGGGGAGGGGGCTACAGTAGACCGCACGCCCGGGGGGCTACAGTAGACCGCACGCCCGGGGGGCTACAGTAGACCGCACGCCCGGGGGGGCTACAGTGGACCGCACGCCCGGGGGGGTGGGGGTGGCTACAGTAGACCGCACGCCCGGGGGGGGGCTGCAGGGGCTACAGTAGACTAGGCACGCCTGGGGGGAGGGGGCTACAGTAGACTAGTCACGCCTGGGGGAGGGGCTACAGTAGACTAGTCACGCCGGGGGGAGGGGCTACAGTAGACTAGTCACGCCTGGGGGGGGGGGCTACAGTAGACTAGTCACGCCTGGGGGAGGGGCTACAGTAGACTAGTCACGCCTGGGGGAGGGGCTACAGTAGACTAGTCACGCCTGGGGGTGAGGGGCTACAGTAGACTAGTCACACCTGGGGGTGAGGGGCTACAGTAGACTAGGCACGGCTGGGGGTGAGGGGCTACAGTAGACTAGGCACGCCTAGGGGGAAGGGGCAGGTAGACTACACAAACAAAGATTTTCAGCTGGCAGGCAAAGACTGGAATAAGTTTGAGTGACAGTGAGGGCAGTGAGTGACAGTGAGTGACAGTGAGGGCAGTCAGGGCTATGGCACTTTGTTGCATTTCTCTTTAGTGGGACTGAGAAAAAAAATGCCCAGAATGTAAAAAATACGTTATCAACCGGTTCAAAAGCTTTTAAAATAACAGTTACGTTCCAATGTTGATCTTTGTGACAGAGGACCAACAGGCAGCTCACGATGACGATTTTACAATAGCATCGTCTGATGACAATGATTGACAGGATCTGACAATTAAATCTTGATGATTGTACAGTCGTCCCCAATAAAACTGTGAAGGACCTCGACGTTACCCTGGACCCTGATCTCTTTTCACAAACACATCAAGAATATTTCAAAGGACAGCTTTCCCCCCTCCCCCCATCTTCGTAACATCGCAAATTTCTGAAACGTTGTCCAGAAATTATGCAGAAAATAATCTATGCTTTTGTCACTTCTAGATTAGACTACTGCAATGCTCAACTCTCTGGCTTGATCTCTGGCTTCCTCAAGTCATTTGTGTGTCTTAATTATTTGATCAAAACAGTGTGCTTAAAAGAATCAGACAAACTCAGTACATATAGTTGTTTTTATTAAAACAGATGGGGTGTGCCTATACATAGAAAAAAAATGTTTTAAAATATAGGCTACATTACCACCCCCCCCTAATCTGATAGTGGTTGTGGGGTGGTAGATGACTAGTCTCCCGTATGGATCTAATCTGATAGTGGTAGTAGATGTCCAGTCTCCCTTATGGCTCTAATCTGATAGTGGTAGTGGGGTGGTAGATGTCCAGTCTCCGTATGGATCTAATCTGATCGTGGTAGATGTCCAGTCTCCTTATGGCTCTAATCTGATAGTGGTGGTGGTGTAGTAGATGCCAAGTCTCCCGTATGGATCTAATCTGATAGTGGTAGTAGGGTGGTAGATGCCAAGTCTCCCACCATGGATCTAATCTGATAGTGGTAGTAGGGTGGTAGATGCCAAGTCTCCCGTATGGATCTAATCTGATAGTGGTAGTGGGGTGGTAGATGTCTAGCCTCCCTTATGGCTCTAATCTGATAGTGGGGTGGTAGATGCCAAGTCTCCCTTATGGCTCAGTACAGGTGCCTTAATAGTACATACACTATAGTAGGACTGACCCCATTTCGTCGATTGCTTGATGGACTGTTGATCGACCCCAATTTTTTTTGTTTTAATTGAGTAGTCTAAAATATACACCTATTTTTGTTGGCACATGAGACACTGGTCTGATTCACAGCTGTCTCAATGGACTAAACCATTGTGGAGGATGCAGGGATGGCAAACCGATAATTTTGATTAACCACATGATACAGTGGCTAGCGAAAGTATTCATCCCCTTTGGCATTTCTCCTATTTTGCTGCCTTTCAACCTGGAATTAAAATCGGATTTGAGGGGTTTGTAATCATTTGATTTACACAACATGCCTACCACTTTGAAAAATAGTTGTTTATTTATATTGTGGAACAAACAGGAAATAAAGACAAAAACAGAAAACTTGAATGTGCATAACTATCCCCCCCCCAAAAGTCAATAATTACTAGAGCCACCTTTTGCAGCAATTACAGCTGCAAGTATCTTGGGGTGTTTCTATAAACTTGGCACATCTAGCAACTGGGATTTTTGCCCATTCTTCAAGGCAAAACTGCTCCAGCTCCTTCAAGTTGGATGGGTTCCGCTGGTGTACAGCAATCTTCAAGTCAACCACATATTCTCAATTGGACTGAGGTCTGGCCATTCAAAATGTTTACCCTTAAACCACTCAAGTGTTGCTTTAGCAGTATGCTTAGGGCCACTGTCCTGCTGGAAGGTGAACCGCTGTCCCAGTCTCAAATCTCTGGAAGACCGAAACAGGTTTCACTCATGAATTTCCCTGTATTTAGTGCCATCCATCATTCCTTAAATTCTGAACAGTTTCCCAGTCTCTGCCGATGAAAAACATCCCCACAGCATGATGCTGCCACCACGCTTCACTGTGGGGATGATGAACTCGGGGTGATGAGAGGTGTTGGGTTTGAATTTTTCTTGAAAGCCAAAAAGCTCAATTGTCTCCTCATCTGACCAGAGTACCTTCTTCCATATGTTTGGGGAGTCTCCCACATACCTTTAGGTGAACACCAAACATGTTTGCTTACTTTTTTCTTTAAGCAATGGCTCTTTTCTGGCCACTCTTCCGTAAAGTCCAGCTCTGTGGAGAGTACAGCTTAAAGTGATCCTATGGACAGATACTCCAATCTCCCATGTTATCTTTGGTCTCTTTGTTGCCACTCTGATTAATGCCCTCCTTGCCTGGTCTGTGAGTTTTGGTGGGCGGCCCTTTCTTGGCAGGTTTGTTATGGTGCCATATTCTTTCCATTTTTTAATAATGGATTTAATGGTGCTCCGTGGGATTTTCAAAGTTTCAGATATTTTTTATAACCTAACCCTGATCTGTACTTCTCCACAACTTTGTCCCTGACCTGTTTGGAGAGCTCCTTGGCCTTCATGGTGCCGCTTGCTTGGTGGTGCCCCTTGCTTAATGGTGTTGCAGACTGAGGCCTTTCAGAACAGGTGTATATATACTGAGATCATGTGACACTTAATTGCCATAACAAATTCTGTGACTTCCGAAGGTAATTGGTTGCACCAGATCTTATTTGGGAGCTTCATAGTAGAGGGGTGAAAACATAAACACACCACTTTTCCATTTACATTTTTTTACATTTATTTTTGAAATACGTTTTTATTTTTTATTTCACTTCACCACTTTGGACTATTTGTGTCCATTAGATGAAATCCAAATAGAAATCCATCTAAGTTACAGGTTGTAATGCAACAAAATAGGAAAAACTCCAAGGAGGTGGAATACTTTTGCAAGGCACTGTAATGATTTCGATACAAAGACATTATTATAAATTAAACAAAATGTGCAAATAAAAGCATAACTAGCACGCAGATCGGTAGAAATAGTGAAATAAATTGGCACTCTAAATGGAGAAGTTGGTGTGGTGTATTTGGTGAGTAACAGTAGGATGTGAAGACCAGCAGCAGCGGGAGGAGGATCTCTTTCATGTGTGTCTTCATTTTTTTTATTTCACCTTTATTTAACCAGTCTCTGCTAGGTAAAGCCCCACCTTATCTCAACATAGCACGCGCTCCAGCAGGTATATCTCACTGGTAACCCCCAAAGCCAATTCCTACTTTAGCCACCTTTCCTTCTAGTTCTCTGCTGCCAATGACTGGAACGAACTGCAAAAAAAAAAATCACTGAAGCTGAAGACTCACATGTCCTTCACTAGCTTTAAGCACCAGCTCACAGATCACTGCACCTGTACATAGCCCATCTGTAAACAGCCCATCCAACCACCTCATCCCCATACTGTATTTATTTATCTTGCTCCTTTGCACCCCAGTATCTCTACTTGCACATTCATCTTCTGCACATCAATCACTCCAGTGTTTAATTGGTATATTGCATTTACTTCTTACCTCATTTGCACAAACGGTATATAGACTTCTACTGTATCATTGACTATGTTTATTTATTCCATGTGTAACTCTGTGTTGTTGTTTGTGTCGAAGTGCTTTGCTTCATCTTGGCCAGGTCGCAGTTGTAAATAAGAACTTGTTCTCAACTGGCCTACCTGGTTAAATAAAAGGTAAAATAAATATTAATAATCATTATTGGAATTGAAAATTCTAGCCCCGATGATCACACCACGCTTAAAGTTCCTTAGGTCACTCGTTCTGCCCATTCTAACGTTCAATCAAACAGTAACTGAATGCCTCGATGCCTGTCTGCCTGCGGCAGGGCAGCCTAGTGGTTAGAGCGTTGGACTAGTAACCGGAAGGTTGCAAGTTCAAACCCCCGAGCTGACAAGGTACAAATCTGTCGTTCTGCCCCTGAACAGGCAGTTAACCCACTGTTCCCAGGCCGTCATTGAAAATAAGAATATGTTCTTAACTGACTTGCCTGGTTAAATAAATTTTTAAAAAAAGATTTCACCTCTATTTAACCAGGGAGGCCAGTTAAGAACAAGTTCTCATTTACAACTGCAACCCGGCCAAGAAAGCAAAGCGTCAAAAAACAAACTCATGGAATAAACAAACGTACAGTCAATAACACAATAGAAAAATCTATATACAGCGTGTGCAAATGAAGTAAGGACATACAGCCACGTGACTCACTGTGTATATGAATGGTGTGTGTAGACAGTATATGAAGAGAAAAGGTGTGTGTACACACATTAGGTAGTCATTATAGGATGAGCCATGACTAGATTACAGGATGGTTTTCCTGACTGAACCAAATGGTTATCGCCTCAGGCACTCACCAGCAATACTTTTTCCACTCGTCATCCACTGGTCAACACTTCATATTACAGAAAGGAAATTAGCGATAGCACGGCATATCACGATAGGACGTTTGACCCCGCCCCAAACCTAGACGACAGCAACGTGTGCAACGCGTGTCGTCATTCCCAACATTCCGAGGCAACAACCTTTCCACAGGCCGTGTGATTTATCACAGCATGTTCAGCTGCATATCAATCCCTTTCATGGATGTCAGTGCACATTACATCAGGCAGCTCTGTCTGTCCTTTAGGCACATAAACAAGGTCACAACGCTACCGAGATGGAAAATACAGATTTCAGACAACCTGGAATCAGAACATGGAATAGCATGTAACATAGAATAACGTTAACCCTCCGCATCCACATTTTAAAAACAGGATTTCTTCTCTAACTTTATCATGTCAAAAGAAAAGACAGACCACAAAGCAAAAGTATTAGTAGGACACAAGGCATCTCTTACGTAACTTCTGAAATGGTCAGTCAAAGAGCTAACAGCAGACAGACTCAAACAACAAAAACAGAGCTGGTAAATCCTCCCTGCCCCACCCAGTCCTGCCTCCCCCCCAAAAAAACTTCCCTGGAACATCCTGTGACCGTTTCCTTCCAAGAGCCAGCCTGAGATGGGGCCCAGCCTGGTCCCGAAGTTCCAATGACATCATCTGTCGCTGGGTGGGTCCCTTCAAAGGAGCTCTGACTGAACCCAACACACACACACACACACACACACACACACACACACACACACACACACACACACACACACACACACACACACACACACACACACACACACACACACACACACACACACACACACACACACACACACACACACACACACACACACACACACACACACACACACACACACACACACACACACACAGCAGCGTAGCCTAGTGGTTAGAGCGTTGGACTAGTAACCGGAAGGTTGCGAGTTCAAACCCCCGAGCTGACAAGGTACAAATCTGTCGTTCTGCCCCTGAACAGGCAGTTAACCCACTGTTCCCAGGCCGTCATTGAAATTAAGAATGTGTTCTTAACTGACTTGCCTGGTTAAATAAAGGTACATTTAATTAATTAAAAGCTGTTAAAATGTCAGTTTGTGTCTCTGCTAAGTAGAGGAAGAGAACAGCTTGAGAAAGAGAGAGAAGAAGAAGCAGTATCCTCCTGCTTCCTGTCCAGCTCTGTTCCCAGGCCCAGACTGACTGAAAATGTAGTGGTGGTACCACTCACCTCAGAATGAGATCGGCAGGATAACAAACCTTAGCCTAGCACCCCGTATTAAAATCGGCATATTCACCAGCTGTTATAAAAATATATATATATTACCTTCAACAGGTGTTATCTTGTGATCAAGCCGTCAATGGATTTGTGATTATTGGCGTCATAAAAATGTTAGCAATTAGCATGTTTGACATTTCAGTGGAAATACTACCATCAGCTTTTTGATAAGCGGTTTACCCAAAAACAACAAAAAGTCACGTATTAATCAACATACAGTTATTGGCCATCTTACTATTTTGATCAATTACAAGATATATTTGTTTAAATACAGCCTTATATCCGAAGTGTTTACTAGATCGTTGGCTAGCCTTCGAGTTTTAAAAAACGAATTACTTGCCTGAAATCCGTTATCTATATTTCAGAGGAAGAAAAGTTGTATATTAAATGACGTGTGGTCTAATTTTACAATATACAGAGTGAGTTTCTCACAAAATGTGTATATATATATATATAAATAAATAAACTTTCAAAACATAACTTACATAAATAGCCATGTAAATCGGTGGTCAGCTAGCTGGAAGGGTGTCTTTAGTCGCAAAACATACCAATATTTTCCAGTCCATTTAAAATGTTGAGCACGAGGTGATTTATTCCACTAACAGCTAGAGTGTCCGAAGATGGGGGGGTATCCGATGTTGGGGAAAAATTTGCGAGTACACTGTCCAAGAAAAGTTTAAATTCCCTCTACTGCTCTCCTAAAACCTATTAGGCTACAGTTCAGAGGCATTTGAGATGCTCCGAACTACTGTGAAAAGGGCCCATATTTATTTGCCTAAGACACACATAGAAATCCAAAAGGCTGTACCTACCTACCTGGCACTACGCTTCCATACCCTTCTACAACACACAAACACGGAAGCAGCGAGCCGTAAAACGTTCTGTTTGCAGTGACCTTTGAGCCAGCACCGTGTCGCGTGAGGCCCTCGTGTGTAGAGGGCAGGGTTGGGGTCAATTCGAGTCCAAGTCAGCTAAACTTTTCACATAGCTTCTCCTTTTCTCCTTTTCAGTTCATTGAGAAGTCATTGAAAATCAATGCAATGTTTTAAATTATTAAATTTGATTTTAAGTTTACTTCCTGAATTGACCGCCTTCAATTTGAATTGACCCCAAACGTGGTAGAGGGCCCCTGGCCCCACCCCTCCCCGTTTCTAATGGGCTGTACATGGTGCAGTGAGTCAGTGGTGAGGTGAGCAGCCTCCGACCCTAATAACCTCCATCCTAACACAGAACAGCAGCACGGGCCTTCGGCTCAGACAGAGGGAGAGTAAAGAAGGACATTCCTTTCAGCAGGCGAGAGAACATTTGCACATCTTGGCCATGTTCTGTTATAATCTCCACCCGGCACAGCCAGAAGAGGACTGGCCACCCCTCAGCCTGGTTCCTCTCTAGGTTTCTTCCTAGGTTCTGGCCTTTTTAGGGAGTTGTTCCTAGCCACTGTGCTTCTACACCTGCATTGCTTGCTGTTTGGAGTTTTAGGCTGGGCTTCTCTACAGCACTTTGAGATATCAGCTGATGTACGAAGGGCTATATAAATACATTTGATTCAATAGGGATGGGCACAGTTCATTGAAAATCAGGATATCCGATCAGACGTCTGTATTTAAACAGAGTATCAGTGGTTACATTATATCCTTGTGTGTAACAAATTTTAGAATGAAATATTGATGAACGGCGCGTCGTTTGCAGTTGAGCAATGTAAAATGTAGCCTACGGATGAACAAAGTAATTGTTTGATTTTCAAGCTCATGAGCTTTGGGCTATGGGCTATTGGCTATGAGCTATGGGCTATGAGCTATGAGCTATTGGCTATTGGCTATGAGCTATGGGCTATGAGCTATGAGCTATGGGCTATGAGCTATGGGCTATGAGCTATGGGCTATGAGCTATGAGCTATGAGCTATGGGCTATGGGCTATGGGCTATAAGCTATGGGCTACATGAAAAGGCATTTTACTATTATAGCATGTAACATTCCGCCCTCCGGTCAGCCCTGACAATAATATGCTAGCAATAACCCTACAGGCTCACACCAACGGAGGAGGGTCCACAAGACACGGCACAGATCAACGGGCCTCCCGAGTAGCGCAGCAGTCTAAGGCACTGCCTCACTACAGAACCGGGTTTGATCCAAGGCCGTGTCGCAGCCTGACGCGACTGGGAGACCAATGAGGCGGCACACAATTGGCCCAGCGTCGTCTGGGTTAGGGGAGGGATTGGCCGGCCTGGAGGTTCTTGTCCCATCGAGCTCTATTAACTCCTTGTGGTGGGCCCAGGCACGCTGACTTCGGATGCATGGTGTTTCCTACGACACATTAGGTGCGGCTGGCTTCCGGGTTAGGCGAGCAGTGTGTCAAGAAGCAGCGCGGCTTAACAGGGTCAGGTTTCGGAGGATGCAACTCCGTAGTGGAGTAGCAGTGAAGGGACAAGAAATTTGAGAGAAAAGCAGTGAAGTACATTTTAATTTTAGTTTAAAAAATATATATTTCAATTAATAAAATGATTTTTTTTTTTTACTTTGACTATTTAGATATCAGGAAAGATAAAGATCTTGTTCTGTGACTAAGACAGGCCACATTTAACAGCAATTAACTTCTTCGGGCTAGGGGGCAGTAGTCGGGAGTTTGGATGAATGAGGTGCCCAAAGTAAACTGCCTGTAACTCAGGCCCAGAAGCTAGGATATGCATTTAAAAACGGGTAGTATTGGATAGAAAACACTCTAAAGTTTCCAAAACTGATAAAATAATGTCCGAGTATAACAGAACTGATATGGCAGGAAAAAACTCTAGGACAACCCATCCAGATGTTTATTTCCCCCAGCTCACTACTGATTACAATGGCTGGGAATGGGAATATAAAAAGGAAAACCAGTTCCTAGGGCTTCCACTAGATGTCAACAGTCTTTGGAAAGAGTTCCAGGCTTGTTTTTTTTTTTTAAATGAGCTACAACTTGTCGTTTTTCTAAGTGGCTCCCATTTTGGCTGTAGTGTTTGTGGCGCGTTCTGGTGAGGGCGAGCACATCGTTATTTATCTCTAGGAATGGTCTCCGGTATTCTCCGTCTAAAATTTGATTGTTTATTTACATATTAGGGTACCTGAGGATTGATTAGGAACGTTATTTGATACGTTTGGAAGAAGTTTATTGGTAATTTACGGGATTCATTTATATGCATTTTGAAAGAGGGAAACCGGTGGATTACAGAGTCAAGCGCGCCAATGAAACTGACTTTTTTGGGATATAAAGAAAAACTTATCGAATAAAAAGGACCATTTGTTATGTAGCTGGGACCCTTGTGATTGCAACCAGATGAAGATCTTCAAAGGTAAGTGATTTATTTTATCTCCATTTCTGACTTCCGTGACGCCTCTGCTTGGTTGGAAATGCATGTCATGCTTGTGTGTGTGGTGGCGCTGTCCTCAGATAATCACTGTCCTCAGATAATCACATACTGTGCTTTCGCTGTAAAGCCTTTTTGAAATCGGACAAAGAAACAAGAAGTTAAGCTTTTAACAGATGTGGAACACTTGTATTTTCATGAATGTTTAATATCACGATTTTTGTCATTTGAATTTCGCGCTCTGCAATTTCACCGAATGTGGGCCAGGTGGGACGGTAAGCGTCCGAATGATCAGCAAAAAGTTAAAAAGAGACTGAAAGTGAACATATTAGTGATGGGCTACCACCGGCAGCATGATCTGCTCCACCGTAATCAGTCTACATTCTTTACCATCTACCATCATTCGTCACAGAAGCAGTGTCTTGAACGTTTTGAGGAAATACCGTTCAAGACAACTCAATCACGTCAACGCACTGCTATACTTGGCTCAAGACGAGAACAGAGGCTGCTGGGACATAAAGTAAGTTTTGTACCACCTCAGAGAGTCACTACGATTTATTGCGGTTTCGTTTGCTTACATCACGTGTACAGAGACAGAGACAGAGACAGAGAGACAGAGAGACAGAGAGACAGAGAGAGAGAGAGAGAGAGAGACAGAGAGACAGAGAGACAGAGAGACAGAGACAGAGACAGAGACAGAGACAGAGACAGAGACAGAGACAGAGACAGAGACAGAGACAGAGACAGAGACAGAGACAGAGACAGAGACAGAGACAGACACAGACACAGACACAGACACAGACACAGACACAGACACAGACACAGACACAGACACAGACACAGACACAGACACAGACAGAGAGAGAGAGAGAGAGAGAGAGAGAGAGAGAGAGAGAGAGAGAGAGAGAGAGAGAGAGAGAGAGAGAGAGAGAGAGAGAGAGAGAGAGAGAGAGAGAGAGAGAGAGAGAGAGAGAGAGAGAGAGAGAGAGAGAGAGAGAGAGATAGAGAGAGAGAGAGAGAGAGAGAGAGAGAGGTCCTGTAAAAAAAAAAAAACATCTTACCTGAACACTTGCTCAGCGTCTGTCTGGTCTAAACCTCCATGTTGGCTCTGGTCCTCAGAGGGAAGAGGGACTTCTGGCTCATGGCCCAAGCTGGCTGCTCCAGTCCAACACCAGCTTCTAAGGGAAGTCACCAGCCAGCAGCAATCAGCTTAGCCTTCCTTAGCCCCAACTGCTACCCCGGGACTGAATATTGAAACACAGAGAGACAGACGGAGAGACAGAGTTTGGTTATAGGCGGTGGTAAACCATTGTATTATACTAAACTACAGGTCTAGTCTGGTGAAGACAGACAGACAGTAGTGACAGTGAAGGTGTACTGTTACAGCACTGTCTCCTAATGCTGGGCTACGACAGGCAGTGTTCGGTTTCATCCCACTGGCGCGCCGTCCTCCGGGAGCCCCAGCCATTACTCACCAGTCTAAACAACCACTATAGGCCCCGGTTGAAGTAGACCGAGAGGAATGTAAATGCAAGACAAGAGGTCAGAGTTTAACGACTGTAGGCTGAAGTAGAACAGAATCAAATCAAATGTATTTATATAGGCCTTCGTACATCAGCTGATGTCTCAAAGTGCTATACAGAAACCCAGCCTAAAACCCCAAAACAGCAAGCAATGCAGGTGTAGAAGCACAGTGACTAGGAAAAACTCCCTAGAAAGGCCAAAACCTAGGAAGAAACCTAGAGAGGAACCAGGCTATGAGGGGTGGCCAGTCCTCTACTGGCTGTGCTGGGTGGAGATTATAACAGAACATGGACAAGATGTTCAAAATGTTCATAAATGACCAGCAGGGTCAAATAATAGTAATCACACTAGGTGTCGAGGGTGAAACAGGTCACCACCTCAGGAGTAAATGTCAGTTGGCTTTTCATAGCCGATCATTAAGAGTATCTTTACCACTCCTGCTGTCTCTAGAGAGTTGAAAACAGCAGGTCTGGGACAAGGTAGCACGTCCGGTGAACAGGTCAGGATTCCATAGCCGCAGGCAGAACAGTTGAAACTGGAGCAGCAGCACAGCCAGGTGGACTGGGGACAGCAAGGAGTCACTGGAATCCTCCTCGTGTTCTGTTTTGTTAACGGTTGTTTATGGAGCGCAGGAGAAACCGCTAAAACCACAGCTCAGGTCAAGTCAGAGACAACGTGAGAGTGCTTCTTCAGGATGGCAGAGGGTACTGTATCATCTCTCATCAACAACACGGGGACATAAGAACAAGTGAGGCAGTGCACAAATGTCCCAGTGTTGTCCGGGTTAGGGGAAGGGTTTTGGGCGGCCGGCATTTGTCCCATTGAGATCTAGCAACTCCTTGTGGCGGGCTGGGCGCAATGCGCGATGACTTCAGCTGCCAGCTGTATGGCGTTTCCAACAAGACATTGGTGCGGCTGGCTTCCCGGGTTCAACGAGCAGTGTGTTAAGAAGCAGTGTGGCTTGGAAGCGTCATGTTTCGGAGTACGCATGACTCTCGAACTTCGCCTCTCCCGAGTCCGTACGGGAGCTGCAGTGATGGGACAAGACTAACTACCAATTGGATATCATGAAATTGGAGAGAAAAAGGGGGTGAAAAGTACCATAAATAAAACAGGGAATGTAAAAGAGGATAACAAGTAGGGATGTTAATAGTTAACCGCTAATTAACATAGTTAACCTTTGGCGGCAGGTAGCTTAGTGGTTAGAGTGTAGAGGCGGCAGGTAGCCTAGTGGTTAGAGTGTAGAGGTGGCAGGTAGCCTAGTGGTTAGAGTGTAGAGGCGGCAGGTAGCCTAGTGGTTAGAACATTGGACTCGTCACCAAAAAGTTGCAAGATCAAATCCCCGAGCTGACAAGGTCAAAATCTGTCCTTCTGCCCTTCAACAAGTCAGTTAACCCACAGTTCCCCCATAGGCAGTCATTGAAAATAAGAATGTGTTCTTAACAGACCTGTCTAGTTAAATAAAGGGGAGAAAGAAAAAAAAAGGAAAAAATTGCTAAACAGGTGAAAAAAAAATTGCCCAGTCATGCTTATTGGTCTATATGTTAATATGCATAGTGTAATTAAATTTGGTATTTGTTTGTCGTCATGTATCTAACTTATCACACGCCACAGAGCCTAGTTAGAGGAATATCACCTGTCAGGCAGCATTGCGCAATCTGAGCTCGAGGTAGCATAATTGTTTGAAACCAGAACGTTTTACTTTACTTAAAATAACGAGGCATGTTTTACCTTGCTTCAAAGTAGCCGTGCAAAAAAAAAAAAAATCCATCCATAAACTTACGAGGTCTTCCTCATTAAGGTTAAGAAGTTTTCCTCATTCCATTAACCAGAATTTCTCTCCTGTTCTATTGGTTTTCATATCAACTTTCTTTCGTTGTCCAGAAGCCGAAGGCACAATATTAGTCATATAAGTCAGGGAGAGTAGAAGGGGGTCCTCAAGAATGAAGGAAATGAAGGCCAGTCCGAACTCAAACTTTAACAAAAACCTCAACGAACGGCTAACAATCTACAGTTGTTGAATCCAGGCGCATTTCACTCACGTTTCCTCTGTTTTCTTGCCTGTTGTACAACATCATAGAATCAACTCATAGCCAGAGCTCCCACAAAGCACCTTATAGCCATACAGGCCTATCCCATGGCAGAACTTGTGTTGGCGGTTTATAAGCTGAACAGCAGCTAAGGCTCAATATTTCTGACAAAACAAAGAAGTCAGCATTTCAATCCCTGAGCTAATGTGGGGAAAGAAAATAAGCTTGGAGGTGTGCCACGGCAGAACTACGTATCCGGTTAATGTACAAAAACGGTGGGGATTTTATTTCCAAGTCACATTCTTCAGGTGCTATAAAAGTTGAGATCAAAGTCCACCTGCTCATATTCTAACACTGGGAGATTAAGGCACGTACACAATAAGACGTAGAAAGGAAAGACAAAAGGTCAGTTATGAGGTGAACAGAACTAAAAAATGTGTGTAGTCCTGTCCTTGAGCTGTTCATGTCTATTAATGTTCTGTATTGGGTTTCATGTTGTGTGTGGAACCCCAGGAAGAGTAGCTGCTGCTTTTGTAACAACTAATGGGAATCCATAATAAAATGCCAAAATAAACTTAACCAAACCTTGAAACCGTTCTGTCGACACGGACAGTCAGAGCAAAAATGAGACATGTTAGCCTGCCTCAGCACAGTGAGAGGCCTTTATGGGATCTCTAGTTATGTTGGGTTCTACTGTTGCTCTTTATGGGATCTCTAGTTATGTTGGGTTCTACTGTTGCTCTTTATGGGATCTCTAGTTATGTTGGGTTCTACTGTTGCTCTTTATGGGATCTCTAGTTATGTTGGGTTCTACTGTTGCTCTTTATGGGATCTCTAGTTATGTTGGGTTCTACTGTTGCTCTTTATGGGATCTCTAGTTATGTTGGGTTCTACTGTTGCTCTTTATGGGATCTCTAGTTATGTTGGGTTCTACTGTTGCTCTTTATGGGATCTCTAGTTATGTTGGGTTCTACTGTTGCTCTTTATGGGATCTCTAGTTATGTTGGGTTCTACTGTTGCTCTTTATGGGATCTCTAGTTATGTTGGGTTCTACTGTTGCTCTTTATGGGATCTCTAGTTATGTTGGGTTCTACTGTTGCTCTTTATGGGATCTCTAGTTATGTTGGGTTCTACTGTTGCTCTTTATGGGATCTCTAGTTATGTTGGGTTCTACTGTTGCTCTTTATGGGATCTCTAGTTATGTTGGGTTCTACTGTTGCTCTTTATGGGATCTCTAGTTATGTTGGGTTCTACTGTTGCTCTTTATGGGATCTCTAGTTATGTTGGGTTCTACTGTTGCTCTTTATGGGATCTCTAGTTATGTTGGGTTCTACTGTTGCTCTTTATGGGATCTATAGTTATGTTGGGTTCTACTGTTGCTCTTTATGGGATCTCTAGTTATGTTGGGTTCTACTGTTGCTCTTTATGGGATCTCCAAGAGTGTCTATATTTCTGTAGAGAGAGAGAGAGAATGAGGTGTGTGTATGAAAGGAAGAGATGAGAAACTGGGTGAATAGGCTAGATATGATTCTGCTGAGACCCAGCAGGGCTGAGGCAGAGAGGCAGAGTCAGTTCCCAGAGAGGGAGTCTATATATGATGTTATCAGACCTCCCACACACAGACACACACATCCTAAAGACTCAGTGAAAGCCATGTAAACACTCACAAATGGGCAGAGATAAAATATAAGGGTAGGGAAGAGATTCTCAAGAGAGGCCAACTGACCAGTCATGTTTGTTGAACTCTTGTGCCTGCATCTGAAATGGCACCCTATCCCCTGTATAGCGCACTACTTTTGACAGTCAAAAGTAGTGCGCTACATAACTTAGGTAATAGGGTGCTCTCTCTCTCTCTCTCTGGCCACAGGAAGATGCGTCTCCTGTGATAAATGATTGAGTGGCAAGTCAGCCCCTAAGTTGCTCCTAAGCCTGTCGTGTCAAGTCCATCTCAACAAAGAACCTCTTGACCTGGACAGTTCAGCCATGTCTCAAATGTTCTCAACTTAAAAATGTGCTGAAGAATTATAAATCATTCGCAGAACAATTTCAGGGTCTGTGCCAGTGTTGAAGTAGACCGAGAAGAATGTAAATGCAAGCTGTAACACTCTGAAAACAATGAAGGTTAACTAGAAAGACTAGTAGATCATACACTCAAAAAAAGGTGAAGATCGTGTCTCAACAAGTTTTGAGAAACACTAGCTACAACATCCTCAGCAAACCTTGACATGATGCAGGTCAATTATTAATAATAAAAAAAAGATTAGACATTTGATAGATATGAGCTTAGAATACAATGTTTTAGAAAATATTTATCCCAATCCTAAAATAACCAGCAACAAGCTAGCTAACTAGCAATTGATTGGCTAAGCTCAATAGCCAGTTAGCTTCGTTTATTAGCATTGCTGACGTTAGCAATTACAATCACTGGGAAATGGTGCTAACAACACATTTCAAAAACCCCAAAGTGAATATAAAGTAACCTTAAGGGAATATTTGAGGAAGTAGTGTGCCTGCCTGCTGCTCGTTGGCATAATATCTCTCTGTCACGGACTGTATTCACAGTGCTGATGTTTGATGCAATGTTTAGCTAATAAAAACTGTCTATCTAACTAGCTCATATAAACGTTATGTCTCCTTCTTCGGCGATGATAAAACGTTAGCAACAAACAGAAACCCGATGTGTTCACACTTAACTAGCTAAACGTGGTTAAATAACGTCAGCAAGCAAAATGACAAAAGTCATATTAAACCAGCAAAATACTCACCGTTTTGGGTTTGCATTATTTAACAACAAAACCGCTAAACTGCTGCGGAGGAGCAGTGATTTCCACAGGATAACTTCGCTAGCTAGCTAGCTAACAGAAAAGCTAATTTAACAGTTTTTACTATCCAGGATATTCCACTGTCAGTCGACCAGTGTACAGTAAAATAATAATTACACAACACTGTGAAAACGTAATTTTAGCTACTCACCGACGCAAAAGAAGATCGCCGTTGAATTGTATACATTTTTTTGTCGCATAGGTTTATTCCTTCAGACAACAACAAACCATTTTCATGATTTCACAATCTCTTCTCTCTCTCTCTCTCTCTCTCTCTCTCTCTCTCTCTCTCTCTCTCTCTCTCTCTCTCTCTCTCTCTCTCTCTCTCTCTCTCTCTCTCTCTCTCTCTCTCTCTCTCTCTCTCTCTCTCTCTCTCTCTCTCTCTCTCTCTCTCTCTCTGTCTCTCTCTCTCTCTGTCTCTCTCTCTCTCTCTCTCTCTCTCTCTCACGCACACGCACGCAAGGGACGCGATGACGTGGTGTGATAGAAAGCGCGTCTCCGTGTCCTCTTCCACCTGTGTGATGCTAGACACAATAAGGAATTAGTTAGCCGCAAATGTGGCATTTGTGCTTTGCCTTCAAAAAAGAAAAGTTCACATCTGAAAGTGATTAAACAGATAGAAATAATGGAATCATGCCATATTTGGACTAGATAATGCGAAACAAAGTCTGAATGTTGTTAAACAAATTTATAACAAAATATGATAATTCGTTAAATTGAAAGTAAAAATCTGCTGGAATTGCACCGTGGCTGTAACAGACTTTAGAATTGCATTGGGGCCATACTTATACAATTTACAGCCTAACCTATTATGCAACCATTAAATAGGGTATCAACCTACTCAGAGACATTCACTTTAGCTCTCATTGCAGGACGTTGACTGTGGGAATTAACCTTTCCAGTCAGTCTATTGTGTGTATCGAACATTCATACTGCACTGTGCACACTGGCAAGTCGGGTGCGGGTGGGAGGGGGGGGGGGGGATGCAACATTCTCTGGGGTCCCCCACAATCCCCCATATAGCATATGAACACGACAATAGCCATGATTGTTTAGATGTATATATATATAATTACACAAAATTAGCTTTAAAACAAAACGTTTTCTTTCAGCCTCATGGCTAAATGATGTCATTTCAATAATGGATATTAACTGATGTCATCTCAATAATGGATATTAACTGATGTCATTTCAATAATGGATATTAACTGATGTCATCTCAATAATGGATATTAACTGATGTCATCTCAATAATGGATATTAACTGATGTCATCTCAATAATGGATATTAACTGATGTCATCTCAATAATGGATATTAACTGATGTCATCTCAATAATGTATATTAACTGATGTCATCTCAATAATGGATATTAACTGATGTCATCTCAATAATGGATATTAACTGATGTCATCTCAATAATGTATATTAACTGATGTCATCTCAATAATGGATATTAACTGATGTCATTTCAATAATGGATATTAACTGATGTCATCTCAATAATGGATATTAACTGATGTCATTTCAATAATGGATATTAACTGATGTCATTTCAATAATGGATATTAACTGACAACATTAACTTGAGAACATCAACTCCGTCCGATTTTTTGTCTAAAGTCAAGCGTCAGATTTTTGTCTATAGTCAACTCCTTGTCTAAAGTCAAGCGTCAGATTTTTGTCTATAGTCAACGCCTTGTCTAAAGTCACCTCCATCAGATTGTGCATACCATCCCCCGAAATGTAGAGTCTGTATGTTTGAAGAGGTAAAATTTTTTTTACCAGGCTACATTTGTTGTGGTAGCATATAGTACAACAAAAAGCTTAAAGATACTGAATTTCCACGTGAGACCTCTCATATCTGCACTGACAGAGTCCACCTTGTAGAGTCCCTGCTTCAAGATGGTTTTGATCACACAGACTGGGACATGTTCCCGGAAAGCCTCAGAGGATAATATAGATTTATATGCTGATTCGGTGAGTGAGTTTATACGGAAGTGCATAGGAGATGTTGTACTCACTGTGACTATTAAAACCTACCCTAACCAGCAACCATAGATAGATAGATGGCGGCATTCGCAGAAAACTGAAAGTACAAACCACCGCATTTAACCATGGAAAGATGACAGGAAATATTGTTAAATACAAACAGTGGAGATATTCCCTCCTCAATTTAATTTTAATTTTACCTTTATTTAACCAGGCAAGTCAGTTAAGAACACATTCTTATATTCTTATATTCTTATTCTTATATTCTCATTATTATATTCAATGAACAGTGTGTTAACTGCCTGTTCAGGGGCAGAATGACAGATTTGTACCTTGTCAGCTCGGGGGTTTGAACTTGCAACCTTCCAGTTACTAGTCCAACGCTCTAACCACTAGGCTACCCTGCCGATTTCTTAAGCCTGTTATGAAATCATTATTTTTGAATGAATCATTTCATGAATTAAGTAAACTAATGAAATTAAGATGGTGCTGGGATCTCAGAGGTTTAATTTTGCCTTTCAGGAACTTAAAGTCTGGGACCTTTCTGTCAGGTATCAAGGTAAGACCCAGATGCAGACCATGTTGAAGTAACAATGTTTTTTACAGCAACAGGGGCAAAGGTACAGGATGGCGGGCAGACTCAGGGGCAGGCAGAGGGGTCATGCGGGTGGACACAGGGTCAGGACAGGCAAGGTCAGGGTCAAGCAGAGTGGTCAGATGGGTAGACACAGGGTCAGGCAGAGGGGTCAGGCAGGTGGACACAGGGTCAGGACAGGCAAGGTCAGGGTCAGGCAGAGGGGTCAGGCAGGTGGACACAGGGTCAGGACAGGCAGGCTCAGGTGCAGGCAGAGGGGTCAGGCGGGTGGACACAGGGTCAGGACAGGCAAGGTCAGGGTCAGGCAGAAGGGTCAGGACAGGCAAGGGTCAAAAACCAGGAGGGCAAGAAAAGAGAAACTGGGGAAACGCAGGTGCTGAGACAAAAAAATGCTGGTTGTCATGACAAACAAGATGAACTGGCAACAGACAAACAGAGAACACAGGTATAAATACACAGGGGATAATGGGGAAGATGGGTGGAGGGGGGCTGGAGACAATCACAAAGACAGGTGAAACAGATCAAATCAAATCAAATGTTATTTGTCACATACACATGGTTAGCAGATGTTAATGCGAGTGTAGTGAAATGCTTGTGCTTCTAGTTCCGACCGTGCAGTAATATCCAACGAGTAATATAACCTAACAATTTCACAACAACTACCTAATACACACAAGTGTAAAGCAATGAATACGAATACGTACATACAAATATATGAATGAGTGATGCCTGAAAGGCAAGATGCAGTAGATGGTATAGAGTACAGTATATACATATGAGATGAGTAATGTAGGGTATTTAAACATTATATAAAGTGTCATTATTTAAAGTGACTTGTGACACATTTCAGGGTGTGACACTTTTTACCTTTATTTAACTAGGTAAGTCAGTTAAGAACAAATTCTTATTTTCAATGACAGCCTGGGAACAGTGGGTTAACTGTCTTGTTCAGGGGCAGAACAACAGATTTGTACCTTGTCAGCTCAGGGGTTTGAACTTGCAACCAAGTCCAACGCTCTAACCACTAGGCTACCCTGCCACCCCACTTTGAAATGTGATGTTACTCACCATGTGAATTCGCTTGAAACGACAAATAGATAACCAATATTGAAGCTGTGTTGATCTCCAAAAGCACATCTTAGGGCATTTGTATCAGCGTAGGACTAATTCTATATTTTGTAACACTTGTATAACGACGATTATTTCCTAACAGTATGTCATTCATTACAGTATTTGTCAAGGAGTGCCTAACCCTTCTCTCAACCACAGGACACCGCAGGCTTTTGTTCAATCATCATTCTACCACACCTATGTTTACTAATCAACCGCTCAACGTGACCAAGAGAGGTAGAATCAGGTGTAGTAGGATTGGTTTGGAACAAAAGCCTGAACAGCCTGCCGGATGGTAAAGAACAGTCCTGATAGGTAGAGAACAGTCCTGATAGGTAGAGAACAGTCCTGATAGATAAAGAACAGTCCTGATAGGTAGAGAACAGTCCTGATAGGTAAAGAACAGCCCTGATAGGTAAAGAACAGCCCTGATAGGTAAAGAACAGTCCTGATAGATAAAGAACAGTCCTGATAGGTAAAGAACAGTCCTGATAGGTAGAGAACAGTCCTGATAGATAAAGAACAGCCCCAATAGATAAAGAACAGTCCTGATAGGTAAAGAACAGTCCTGATAGGTAGAGAACAGTCCTGATAGGTAAAGAACAGTCCTGATAGATAAAGAACAGTCCTGATAGGTAAAGAACAGTCCTGATAGGTAAAGAACAGTCCTGATAGGTAAAGAACAGTCCTGATAGATAAAGAACAGTCCTGATAGGTAAAGAACAGTCCTGATAGGTAGAGAACAGTCCTGATAGGTAGAGAACAGTCCTGATAGATAAAGAACAGTCCTGATAGGTAGAGAACAGTCCTGATAGGTAAAGAACAGCCCTGATAGGTAAAGAACAGCCCTGATAGGTAAAGAACAGTCCTGATAGATAAAGAACAGTCCTGATAGGTAAAGAACAGTCCTTATAGGTAAAGAACAGTCCTGATAGGTAAAGAACAGTCCTGATAGATAAAGAACAGTCCTTATAGGTAAAGAACAGCCCTGATAGATAAAGAACAGTCCTTATAGGTAAAGAACAGTCCTGATAGGTAGAGAACAGTCCTGATAGATAAATAACAGTCCTGATAGGTAAAGAACAGTCCTGATAGGTAAAGAACAGTCCTGATAAGTAAAGAACAGTCCTGATAGGTAGAGAACAGTCCTGATAGATAAAGAACAGTCCTGATAGGTAGAGAACAGTCCTGATAGATAGAGAACAGTCCTGATAGATAAAGAACAACCCTGATAGGTAGAGAACAGTCCTGATAGGTAAAGAACAGTCCTGATAGGTAGAGAACAGTCCTGATAGATAAAGAACAGCCCTGATAGGTAAAGAACAGCCCTGATAGGTAAAGAACAGCTCTGATAGGTAAAGAACAGCTCTGATAGGTAAAGAACAGCCCCAATAGATAAAGAACAGCCCTAATAGATAAAGAACAGCCCTGATAGATAAAGAACAGCCCTGATAGGTAAAGAACAGCCCCAATAGATAAAGAACAGCCCTAATAGATAAAGAACAGCCCTGATAGGTAGAGAACAGTCCTGATAGATAAAGAACAGCCCTGATAGGTAAAGAACAGTCCTGATAGTTAAAGAACAGCCCTGATAGGTAAAGAACATCCCTGATAGGTAAAGAACAGCCCTAATAGATAAAGCACAGCCCTAATAGATAAAGAACAGCCCTGATAGGTAGAGAACAGTCCTGATAGGTAAAGAACAGCCCTGATAGGTAAAGAACAGCCCTGATAGGTAGAGAACAGTCCTGATAGGTAAAGAACAGCCCTGATAGGTAGAGAACAGTCCTGATAGGTAGAGAACAGCCCTGATAGGTAAAGAACAGTCCTGATAGGTAAAGAACAGTCCTGATAGGTAAAGAACAGCCCTGATAGGTAGAGAACAGCCCTGATAGGTAAAGAACAGTCCTGATAGGTAAAGAACAGCCCTGATAGGTAGAGAACAGCCCTGATAGGTAGAGAACAGCCCTGATAGGTAAAGAACAGCCCTGATAGGTAGAGAACAGCCCTGATAGGTAAAGAACAGCCCTGATAGGTAGAGAACAGCCCTGATAGGTAAAGAACAGTCCTGATAGGTAGAGAACAGCCCTGATAGGTAAAGAACAGCCCTGATAGGTAAAGAACAGTCCTGATAGGTAAAGAACAGTCCTGATAGGTAAAGAACATCCCTGATAGGTAAAGAACAGCCCTGATAGGTAAAGAACAGCCCTGATAGGTAAAGAACAGTCCTGATAGGTAAAGAACAGCCCTGATAGGTAAAGAACAGTCCTGATAGGTAAAGAACAGTCCTGATAGGTAAAGAACATCCCTGATAGGTAAAGAACAGCCCTGATAGGTAAAGAACAGCCCTGATAGGTAAAGAACAGTCCTGATAGATAAAGAACAGCCCTGATAGGTAAAGAACAGCCCTGATAGGTAAAGAACAGCCATGATAGGTAAAAAACAGTCCTGATAGGTAAAGAACAGTCCTGATAGGTAAAGAACATCCCTGATAGGTAAAGAACAGCCCTGATAGGTAAAGAACAGCCCTGATAGGTAAAGAACAGTCCTGATAGGTAAAGAACAGCCCTGATAGGTAAAGAACAGTCCTGATAGGTAAAGAACAGTCCTGATAGGTAGAGAACAGTCCTGATAGTTAAAGAACAGTCCTGATAGGTAAAGAACAGTCCTGATAGGTAAAGAACAGCCCTGATAGGTAAAGAACAGCCCTGATAGGTAAAGAACAGCCCTGATAGGTAAAGAAGTGCTTTTCTTCAGTCTACTTTATTCTACATTATCTTGTAAATAGTTGATGGGTGTATGTTGATGCTTTGTGTAGTTTCCAGGAGCTCGCTTATCTTGTTAAAAAGAGACCCGGGATCATTTTCAGTTTCTCACATATTGGCTCAAATGGGTTACTATTTTTTGATTCCCTCTGAAAAATAATTTATTTAAATAAACACGGATTAAAAACATTTATATTTGCAATTTGTTATCGTTGGGTATCTTCAATAATGTCACATGTATGATTTCACACAGTTAAAGTTCACAAATATTGGGTAAACTCTTCAGAATTGTAATCTGTGGATGTCACTGAGTAGGCTGATATGCCATTTCATGGACCCAAAGATCCACAGGTAAGGCTGTACAGTGTACATAGCAATATGAATGTTGCTCATTTCACACTGTTTTCAAAGTCCAGCAATAAGAGCTAAGACCATAATATATACATAGTTGTGTCCTGTAAATGTCACTGAGTAGGCTGATATCCCCATTTCATGGGTGCACAATCCATAGTTTAGGCCTATAAGTGCATATAAGTATGCCCCCAATTCAACTATGTAGTCTAATACATCCACAGTAGGATTTAAACATTTTTTTCCAGTTTATTACTAAAATAATTAATTACTGTATTTAACTGTAAATTATGTAACAACATTACAACCTTGTTTAGCATTATCTACCCCAAATATGTCTTGATTCCGTTTGCATCACTTTCAATTGGGGGACTTTTATTTTGAAGGCAGAACTCAAATTCCACTATTGTGGCTATTCCTTATTGTGGCTAGCTTCACACAGGTGCACAATCCCCCCACCACCCTTGAAGGCAGCCTCCTATCTGAAAGTCAGTACTACTGAGTATCCTTGGGATGTCCTTACCCTAAACCCGAACCTTAAACCCTACCTTAACCTTAATCAAAACCATAACCCTTACCTAACCTTGACCCTAACCTTTTTAAAAGTCAACTTAAATTGAGAAGGGACATTCACCCATGAGTTTAAAAACACATTTCCCATTTAAGCTAGTGGCCAATCTTCATAAAAGGGCCTCATATTCTTTTTAGACACCCCTACCTGAGGTAGAAGAAAACACAACCATCTCTTACATCTCACATTCATGAAATGGATGGTCGTGTAAACATATTTTACTGCTAAAGCGGTTAAATTGACAGAAATTGTCAAACAAGAGGCTCCTCAGGGTGGGTCCAACTTGCCCAGAATGACCAGTTAGCTGTTCAAGCTGGTCAGGTCCCAGAACTACAACCACTACTGGTTACCTTGTTTCCACACGCTATTAGAATCAACACACTTAAGTTTCAGTGTACATAGCAGCGCCTCTAGAAAGCTTTGACTTATTCCACATGTTGTCACAGCCTTAATTGCAAAATGGATTAAATAGATTGTTTTTTCTCTCTCTCTCTCTCTCTCTCTCTCTCTCTCTCTCTCTCTCTCTCTCTCTCTCTCTCTCTCTCTCTCTCTCTCTCTCTCTCTCTCTCTCTCTCACCCATCTATACACTATACATAATGACAAAGTGAAAATGTGTTTTTTTTAGAAATGTTAACACATTTATTGAAAAGGGAATACAGAAATATCTCATTTACATACTTTAAGTATTCACACCCTTACATTGTAGAAGTACCTTTGGCAGTGATTACAGCTGTGAGTCTTTCTGGGTAAGTCTCTATGAGCTTTCCACACCTGGATTGAGCAACATTTTAATTCTTCAAGCTCTGTCAAATTGGTTGTTGATCATTGTTAGACAACTCAGAAGCATTCACTGTCTTCTTGGTAAACAACTCCAGTGTATATTTGGGCTTGTGTTTTAAGGTTATTGTCCTGCTGAAAGGTGAGTTTGTCTCCCAGTGTCTGGTGGAAAGCAGACTGAACCAGGTGTTCCTCTTGGACTTTGCCTGTGCTTATAGCTCTATTCCATTGAGTTTTTATCATTTTTTTTTTTTACGATTACAGAGCATACCCATAACATGATGCAGCCACCACTATGCTTGAAAATATGGAGAGTGGTACTCAGTAATGTGTTGTATTGGATTTACCCCAAACAACACTTTGTATTCAGGACTGAAACGTAATTTCTTTGCCACATTTTTTTGTTGCAGTTTTACTTTTAGTGCCTTGTTGGAAACGGGATGAATGTTTTAAAATGTATTTTTTATTCTGTACAGGCTTCCCTCTTTTCACTCTGTCAATTTGTTTAGTAACTACAATGTTGTTGATCCGTCCTCAGATTTTTCACAGCCATTCAACTCTGTAAGTTACAGATACTTGTGTGTGTGGTACAGAGATGATGTAGTCATGAAATCATGTTGAGTACATGCAATTTATGTGACTTCTTAAGTACATTTTTACTCCTGAACTTATTTAGGCTTGTCATAATTTAGGGGCGGGCCAATAACCAGAAAGGTTGCTAGATGAAGTCCCTGAGCTGAGGTACAATTCTTTTTTTTCTTCTTTTTTACCTTTATTTAACTAGGCAAGTCAGTTAAGAACAAATTATTATTTTCAATGACGGCCTAGGAACAGTGGGTTAACTGCCTGTTCAGGGGGAGAACGACAGATTTTGTACCTTATCAGCTCAGGGATCTGAACTTGCAACCTTTCGGTTCCTAGTCCAATGCTCTAACCACTAGGCTACCCTGCCGCCCTGTTCTGGCCCTGAACAAGGCAGTTTTAATGGCCTACTGTTCCCCAGTAGGCCATCATTGTCAATAAGAATTTGTTCTTATTAGCTGACTTGCCTAGTTTTAAAAAAACAAAGGGATTGAATAATTATTGACTCAAGCCTTTTCATTTTTAATGAATTTGTATTTTTTTTCTTTTTGAAAAACATGATTCCATTTTCACATTATGGGGTAGTATGAAGGCCAGTAAATTCAGGCTGTAACACAACACAATGTGGAAAAGGGCAAGGGGTGTGAATACTTTCCGAAGGCACTGTGTTTGCAAACGCTACTAGAGAGGCTGATTGTCGTATCACAGGTCGCTTTCCTGTAACTTGGATACGTAACTGTGTGCCTGTGTCGTAAAAAGCCTTGTTACATTTCACAGAATGGCCCATTGTTGATATGCTGTGAAAGTGTAAATCTATTTGGCTTCAGGTATTCAAACACAACAGAGGCATGGCAGTGCCACTTCATGCAAAATGTATATTTACATGTCATCAAATGGTATTTTGGAAGCCATATTGGATTTCGGAAGCCATATTGGATTTCGGAAGCCATATTGGATATCGGAAGCCATATTGGATTTCGGACACCATATTGGATATCGGAAGCCATATTGGATATCGGAAGTCATATTGGATTTCGGACACCATATTGGATTTCGGACACCATATTGGATATCGGAAGCCATATTGGATATCGGAAGCCATATTGGATATCGGACACCATATTGGATTTCGGACACCATATTGGATATCGGACACCATATTGGATATCGGACACCATATTGGATTTCGGACACCATATTTGATTTCGGACACCATATTGGATATCGGACACCATATTGGATTTGGGACACCATATTGGATTTCGGACACCATATTGGATTTCGGACACCATATTGGATTTCGGACACCATATTGGATTTCAGGCAAAATCCATGGTAGCCTGAAAGATAATCTGTGGTGGTCCTCTGATTTAATTACAAGAGTAGGTGCTAAGATGTACATCCTCCAAGGAATCTTGGACTCCCACAAAATACACCAAATGTGAGGCTTAAACCAGAGGAGGACTGTAGAACATGTTTCAGCTCAATTTAATAAAACCATAGGCTAAGAGTACATCACTGTTTGTTTTATAGCCTATCCTTATCAAATGAACTGAGAAGTCGACACCATCTAAACCCTTTGGGATTTGTTGCTGCAGGACTAGTTGGTTCATGAACAAATGAGGTCCCTGAAGGGATGTATGTACCTGCCGCCTGGATAGAGAGTCACCTGCTCCCCTCCCGCGGAGACAGTTCAGCGTGATCAACAGGTGTGCCGCTGCTCAGGTAGGCTTGGCTTGTTGTTATGTTAACACCACAATGCCGCTATAACACCAGACAACAGAGTTGTGCGGGCAGCTTACACTTCTACTACCCTTATTACTACCAGGTACCTCTGCTGGAGCATCAGGGCGAAGGCGCAGGGAGGGCCTATGACTGAGGCAAAAACCTTTTGACAGATTAGATAAGGGCAGAATGAACCGATGGGCGAGGGTGTTCAGGTGGCATCGGATGCAGAAAGAGGACGATGAAGAGGAGAAGAAAGAGGAGGGGAAAGATGAGAAGAAGCTTCCGGCAAAGCCCAAAGTGAAGTAAGAGATTTGGGCAAAACATGATGGATACATGATAGCATAGATACAATTGATAATTTAAAATAAGTTATAACAGTATAGATGCTTTTCCCAGCTCTAGATTGATGTTGGTGAATGTTACTCCTTTAATCTAAATCACCTTTACTATTTTATTTTTTATTTTTTAACCTTTATGGTTATTGTTGCTGTCATTATCTCACTTCGCTTTAGAAACAGTGGCTTTGTGCCATTCATGCTAATAAAGTTGATCTGAATGTGATGTTTCTCTCTCCTGATCAGCTGGACGGAGTGGGTGGTCGACCCATCAGAGGAGTTTTATTATGGATGGCTCCAGGTCATGATCATCCCCATCTTCTACAACTGGATCATCATCATCTGTAGGTGAGTGTGTCTCAAAGGTTTGGCCGGTAGGGATATCCTTGTCTCATCGCACACCAGCGGCTCCTGTGGCGGGCAGGGAGCAGTGCACGGGATGTTTCCTCTGACACATTGGTGTGGCTGGCTTCCGGGTTGGATGCGTGCTGTCTTAAAGAAGCAGTGCGGCTGTGTCTCAAATGTACAATAATAATAATAATCATATTTCATTTCCCTGAAACATGTAAACGGATTGAATTGTCATTTTGTAGCCTCCCGGGTTGCGCAGTGGTCTAGGGCACTGCATTGCTAGCTGTGTCACCAGAGACTCTGGGTTTGCACCAGGCTCTGTTTGCGCCAGGCTCTGTCGCAGCTGGCTGCGACCCGGGAGGTCTGCGGCTGGCTTCCGGGTTGGATGCGTGCTGTCTTAAAGAAGCAGTGTGGCTTGGTTGGGTTGTGGTTCGGAGGATGCATGACTTTCGACCTTCGTCTTTCCCGAGCCCGTACGGGAGTTGTAGAGATTAGACAAGATAGTAACTACTAACAATTGGATACCATGAATTTGGGTAAAATTTGTAAAAAATAAATATTTTTAAAAATGTAATTTTGTAGATATTTGAACATGGAATTTGACCTAATTTTCTAGGACATGCTTTAAGGAAATAGAGGATGAATTCCTGACACTGTGGCTCACGCTGGACTACTGCTCCGATCTCCTGTACGTGGCTGATACCATCATCAAATTTCGCACGGGTAAAGATAAAACATTTTTTTATTTACATATAGGAACTGTGTGCGGTCTGCCAGTGGTGGGTTAGAGAACATCTTTTTTAAAGAGTTGTAATACTTATTTTAAAGAGTTACTAGATCACGATCCACAGTGGTATTTTAAAGAGTTACTGAACAACACAATCCACAGTGGTATTTTAAAGAGTTACTGAACAACACAATACACAGTGGTATTTTAAAGAGTTACTGAACAACACAATACACAGTGGTATTTTAAAGAGTCACTGAACAACACAATACACAGTGGTATTTTAAAGAGTCACTGAACAACACAATACACAGTGGTATTTTAAAGAGTCACTGAACAACACAATCCACAGTGGTATTTTAAAGAGTTACTGAACAACACGATCCACAGTGGCTCTGCTGGACAGGTCTGTTTCACTGTCTAATGCTATTGGATAAGGAGCCATCACCGCAGCTGTTCACACCATGGTAGTGGGCAAATGAACATCGTCAAATCAAAACCCATCCTTCATTTACCTGTTGTGACACACGGATCTTCCACACTCTGTTTTAGACCAGACTTTATGACCAAAGTTATCCTATTTACACCGGCTGGTTTTGATTTCTTCTCGGTTTTGGTTGAAAGACCACGTTTTGTTTATTCATTGTGTCAAAGTAGAATCCGAAAAGGTATTGGTGGGTCACAGCACAGAATTGTATTTAATTAACTGGACGAATCAGTTAAGAACAATTTCTTGTTTACAATGACGGCCTACCCTGGGCCAATTCTGCCCTATGGAACTCCCAATCACGGCTGGATGCAGCTTGGATTCCAACCAGGGTCTGTCGTGACGCCTCTTGCACTGAGATGCAGCTCCTTAGACCGCTGTGATACAGCCTGGAATCAAACCAGGGTCTGTAGTGACGCCTCTTGCACTGAGATGCAGCTCCTTAGACCGCTGTGATACAGCCTGGATTCCAACCAGGGTCTGTAGTGACGCCTCTAGCACTGAGATGCAGCTCCTTAGACCGCTGTGATACAGCCTGGAATCAAACCAGGGTCTGTAGTGACGCCTCTTGCACTGAGATGCAGTTCCTTAGACCGCTGCGCCACTCGGGAGACCCATTTTTTTTCTGGGGAACAGACAGACATTTGCTCGTTGGTTCATCTTTTAATGTGACTTTGCACTGTCACAGATTTGTGTTGAGATCCTGTGTGACTTGTCTTACGATTGTATAACATTTCCTATTCAGATATTTCCATTGCTGTGATAATATGACTACGCTTTCATACATCGAGAATAATAGTTTCTGATTCATATCGATGCCACTTAGGCCGTTTTCAAAGGATTTATTTTTTATTTTTTAAAGACAGTTGCTCTTTAATGCTCTTAAAAGCATGTGAAAAGCCCATGTGGAGAGCCCATGCCTGAATTCTGTAAGAGGATGGAGAGAGAGTTAATAATGACTTCCTTTTCTTTCGTGATGACTCAGAGGCGTAGTTAAGTTATGAAATACATATTTTTCTATATCTCTGGTGATATGAACTTAACTCTGACCCAGACCGTATCTGTGCTGTGTTGCCACCTGCAGGTTTCCTAGAACAGGGTATCCTGGTGCAGGACAGGGACCGTCTGAAGAAGCGTTACCTCTTCTCCTCACATTTCCTGTTGGACCTGGCCTCCCTACTGCCCACTGACCTCCTCTATCTGTACTTCGGCATCAACCAGCCGCTGGTGAGGGTCAACCGTTTCCTCCGTATCTCCCGGGTTAACGAAGCCATGGACCGCATGGAGACACGTACCTCTTACCCCAACACCTTCCGCATCTCCAAGCTTATGCTCTACATCTTCGTGCTCATCCACTGGAACGCCTGCATCTACTTCGCCCTGTCCAGTTACATCGGCTTCGGGGTGGACCGCTGGGTTTACCCAAACATCACCGACCCTATGTTCTCCCCAGCGAGGCACCAGTACATCTACTGCTTCTGGTTCTCTGCGCAGATCTTCACCACGGTGGGCGACACGCCGCTGCCCGACCGCGAGGAGGAGTACCTGTTTATGATCGCTGATCTGCTGATCGCCGTGCTGGTGTTTGCCTCCATCGTGGGGAACGTGGGGAACGTCATCACCAACCTCAGGGACCGAGACAACGTCTTCTTCCCCAACCACGAGCTGGTGAGGGGCCAGGGCCAGAATATTGTTTTCTCCTCTATTTTATAGTCAGGGGGGGGGGGTGGTGGGTCGGGGTCAGGGTCGGGGGCGTAGGGGTTGGGGTCAAGGTCGAGGAGGGTTGGGTTCAGGCAGCATTAGTTTTTCCTATCCCCTGTGCTTCTGCCTCTATATTGCTTGCTATTTGGGGTTTTGGCTGGATATCTGTACAGCACTTTGCAACAACTACTGATGTAAAAAAAAGGGATTTATCAAATAAATTTGATTGATAGCTCTGTTACCCTTTCACCTAAAAGAGTTTGCCTTGCATTCTCAACCCGTGGCAATATACTTTCTGAAGGATCCCAGGATTTGTGACAGGCCTGGCTAATTCTACTTTATTTCATTCCAGGTCAAAGGTTACCTGCGCAACAGGTACATCAGCAAGGAGTTGCGTAACCGTGTCAACGACTGGTACCAGCACCTGTACATCAACCGTAAGATCACGAGGGAGAACGAGATCCTGCAGCAGCTTCCCGTCCAGCTGCAGACGGAGATCGCTGTGAGCGTACATCTGCCAACGCTCTCCAAGGTCACCATCTTCCAGAACTGTGAGACCAGTCTGCTGGAGGAGCTGGTGCTCAAACTCATCCCGCAGGTCAGAGGTCAAGGGTGAAATGGACAATCTGCAGTTGCTACATCCATTTTTGGACTTATAAATTAAAAATCTATACAACCATTGATTCTAGAAGGATATAACTCCGTCAGAACCCAAAATGTTTGTAAACAAAGTATATAAAAACAAACACATTTAGCTGATGATTCTTATCCAGAGTGATTAGGGTTAAGTGCCTTGCTCACGGGCACGTCTACAGATTTCACCTTGTCAGCTCGGAGACTCGAACCAGCTGCTTTTCAGTTACTGGCCTGACACTCTTATTAACCGCTAGCCTACCCACTGTTAATCATGGTTGAAAGTATCACTTTGATATCATGGCTGTCATTTCTCCAGCCCCGTCCGTTAGCTGTTCACAAACTTAGCGGTGGGGTATCAGCTTTGTTCTTTTCTAACTGCAGATTGTCCCTTTAGGGTGTAATTCTTGTTATGTCTGCGTAGTCAATGGCGGTTGACATGTATATGACTGCTAACTTGACTCGTTGCTAGAGAACAATATTTCAGTTAAACATTACTTTGTTGTTTTTTTTGCGACTGTAGCCATGACTTCCCAGACATGTCCTCTTGCCTGTAGGTGTATAGTCCCGGGGAGTACGTGTGCAGAAAGGGGGACGTGGGACATGAGATGTACATCATTAAGGATGGGAAACTGGCTGTGGTGGCAGACGATGGCATCACACAGTTCGCTGTGTTGAGTGACGGCAATTTCTTCGGGGAAATTAGCATCCTGAACATCAAAGGTGAGGAGTAAATTCAGCACATTTATAGCATGTCCCTAACATTCCAACATTCCAACAATCCAACATTCCAACAATCCAGTATTCCAACATTCCAACATTCCAACATTCCAACAATCCAACATTCCAACATTCCAACAATCCAACAATCCAACATTCCAGCATTCCAACAATCCAACATTCCAACAATCCAGTATTTCAACAATCCAGCATTCCAACAATCCAGCATTCCAATATTCCAACAATCCAACATTCCAGCATTCCAACAGTCCAACATTCCAACAGTCCAACAATCCAACATAATGTTTCAGTGGACAATCATGTCCCTAACATTCCAACAATCCAACATTCCAACAATCCAACATTCCAGCATTCCAACAATCCAACATTCCAACAATCCAGTATTCCAACATTCCAACAATCCATCATTCCAACAATCCAGCATTCCAATATTCCAACAGTCCAACATTCCAACAATCCAACATTCCAACATTCCAGCATTCCAACATTCCAACATTCCAACATAATGTTTCAGTGGACAATCATGTCCCTAACATTCCAACATTCTAGTATTCTAACATTCCAACACAATGTCTCAATGGACAATCATGTCCCTAATAACCCAACACAATGTCTTAATGTACAGTCATGTCCCTAACATTCCAACACAATGTCTCAATGGACCCACAGTACAGACTTTAGAGTAGAAGTCAAGCAAATGAAATGTCAAAATGCCTCACACAAATACAACATTCCTCATCCTCTGGCAGGAAACAAATCAGGCAACCGTCGGACGGCCAACATCCGCAGCATCGGCCACTCAGACCTGTTCAGCCTTTCCAAGGAGGACCTGACAGACGTGCTGTCTGAGTTCCCAGCTGCCAAGCGACACCTGGAGGAGAAGGGTCGTCAGATCCTCACTAAGATGGGCATGTTGGTGGAGGCCGCGGAAGGCGAGGAGGAGCAGGACGAGGAGAAGGTGGAGGTCAAGGTGGAGAGACTGGAGGGTAACCTGAACACCCTGCAGACCAAGCTGGCCCGTTTAATGGCAGAGCTGGAGTCCAGCAACCGCAAGATCCTGGCCAGGGTGGAGCAATTGGAGCTAGAGACAGAGGGCTGGGTGGACAACTCTGCTGAGGAGGGAGAGGGAGGGGAGGTGGAGAGAAGGGATGGGGTGGGGATGGAAGTTGAGGGGGAGCGAGGAGAGGCGGAGGGAGAGGACCAGGCAAAGGGGACTAAAAGAGAGAATGAGGGAGAGAAGCACGCGAAAGAGACTAAAAGAGAGGATGAGGGCGAGGGAAAGGATGAAGGATATGGAGAGGAAAAAGGAGGAGAGGAAGGAGAAACAAAAGAGACTGAGAGAAGAGGACAGGAAGACATGTAGAGGACAATAAGAGAGAGGACAGGAAGACTTGTAGAGGACAATAAGAGAGAGGACAGGAAGATATGTAGAGGACAATAAGGGAGATGAGGACAGGAAGACATGTAGAGGACAATAAGGTAGATGAGGACAGGAAGACATGTAGAGGACAATAAGAGAGATGAGGACAGGAAGACATGTAGAGGACAATAAGGTAGATGAGGACAGGAAGACATGTAAAGTACAATAAGGGAGATGAGGACAGGAAGAAATGTAGAGGACAATAAGAGAGATGAGGACAGGAAGACATGTAGAGGACAATAAGGTGGATGAGGACAGGAAGACATGTAGAGGACAATAAGGTGGATGAGGACAGGAAGACATGTAGAGGACAATAAGGTAGATGAGGACAGGAAGACATGTAGAGGACAATAAGAGAGATGAGGACAGGAAGACATGTAGAGGACAATAAGAGAGATGAGGACAGGAAGACATGTAGAGGACAATAAGGTAGATGAGGACAGGAAGACATGTAGAGGACAATAAGAGAGATGAGGACAGGAAGACATGTAGAGGACAATAAGAGAGATGAGGACAGGAAGACATGCAGAGGACAATAAGAGAGATGAGGACAGGAAGACATGTAGAGGACAATAAGAGAGATGAGGACAGGAAGACATGTAGAGGACAATAAGGTAGATGAGGACAGGAAGACATGTAGAGGACAATAAGGTAGATGAGGACAGGAAGACATGTAGAGGACAATAAGAGAGATGAGGACAGGAAGACATGTAGAGGACAATAAGAGAGATGAGGACAGGAAGACATGTAGAGGACAATAAGAGAGATGAGGACAGGAAGACATGTAGAGGACAATAAGAGAGATGAGGACAGGAAGACATGTAGAGGACAATAAGGTAGATGAGGACAGGAAGACATGTAGAGGACAATAAGGTAGATGAGGACAGGAAGACATGTAGAGGACAATAAGAGAGAGGACAGGAAGACATGTAGAGGACAATAAGGTAGATGAGGACAGGAAGACATGTAGAGGACTAAAGACCAGGAGGGGAAGCAGGACTAAAGACCAGGAGGGGTAGAGGAACAAAAGGAAAAATAAGATGTGGAGCAGTAGGGAGGATGACAGACAGGGATCAAGGGAAGGAGAGAATGGGATTTGTGTGGAGAGGACTGCAAAAAAGAATACAACTATACCTCAATCTTGACAGGACTGCAAAGTGCTGACCAATGTACCACGATGACAACAAGTTCCCGAACCCTGATTGGTTTGAATGGTGTCAGCAATTTTTACATTGTGTTCTTTTGAACTTAACCTCATGAATTGGGGGTGTTTGGAGTACTATATAGATAGAGAACATTGAACACAACAAGTCAATAACTAGATGCTGACAAGAAATCTGATAGTTTACAGACAGATTATTTCACTTATAATTCACTGTATCACAATCCCAATGGGTCAGAAGTTTACATACACTAAGTTGACAGTGCCTTTAAACAGCTTGGAAAACTCATGTCATGGCTTTAGAAGCTTATGATAGGCTAATTGACATACTTTGAGTCAATGGGAGGTGTACCTGTGGATAAATTTCAAGGCCTACCTTCAACCTACCTTCAAATTCAGTGCCTCTTTGCTTGACATCATGGGAAAATCCAAAGAAATCAGCCAAGACCTCAAAAAAAACTGTGGACCTCCACAAGTCTGGTTCATCCTTGGGAGCAATTTCCAAATGCCTGAAGGTACCACGTTCATCTGTACAAACAATAGTACGCAAGTTTAAACAACATTGGACTACGCAGCCGTCATACCGCTCAGGAAGGAGACGCGTTCTGTCTCCTAGAGATGGACGTACTTTGGTGCGAAAAGTGCAAATGAATCCCAGAACAACAGCAAAGGACCTTGTGAAGATGCTGGAGGAACCAGGTACAAAAGTATTTACAGTGCCTTGCGAAAGTATTCGGCCCCCTTGAACTTTGCGACCTTTTGCCACATTTCAGGCTTCAAACATAAAGATATAAAACTGACAACAAGTGGGACACAATCATGAAGTGGAATGACATTTATTGGATATGTCAAACTTTTTTTAACAAATCAAAAACTGAAAAATTGGGCGTGCAAAATTATTCAGCCCCCCTTAAGTTAATACTTTGTAGCGCCACCTTTTGCTGCGATTACATCTGTAAGTCGCTTGGGGTATGTCTCTAACAGTTTTGCACATCGAGAGACTGAATTTTTTTCCCATTCCTCCTTGCAAAACAGCTCGAGCTCAGTGAGGTTGGATGGAGAGCATTTGTGAACAGCAGTTTTCAGTTCTTTCCACAGATTCTCGATTGGATTCAGGTCTGGACTTTGACTTGGCCATTCGAACACCGGGATATGTTTATTTTTGAACCATTCCATTGTAGATTTTGCTTTATGTTTTGGATCATTGTCTTGTTGGAAGACAAATCTCCGTCCCAGTCTCAGGTCTTTTGCAGACTCCACCAGGTTTTCTTCCAGAATGGTCCTGTATTTGGCTCCATCCATCTTCCCATCAATTTTAACCATCTTCCCTGTCCCTGCTGAAGAAAAGCAGGCCCAAACCATGATGCTGCCACCACCATGTTTGACAGTGGGGATGGTGTGTTCAGGGTGATGAGCTGTGTTGCTTTTACGCCAAACATAACGTTTTGCATTGTTGCCAAAAAGTTCAATTTTGGTTTCATCTGACCAGAGCACCTTCTTCCACATGTTTGGTGTGTCTCCCAGGTGGCTTGTGGCAAACTTTAAACGACACTTTTTATGGATATCTTTAAGAAATTGCTTTCTTCTTGCCACTCTTCCATCAAGGCCAGATTTGTGCAATATACGACTGATTGTTGTCCTTTGGACAGAGTCTCCCACCTCAGCTGTAGATCTCTGCAGTTCATCCAGAGTGATCATGGGCCTCTTGGCTGCATCTCTGATCAGTCTTCTCCTTGTATGAGCTGAAAGTTTAGAGGGACGGCCAGGTCTTGGTAGATTTGCAGTGGTCTGATACTCCTTCCATTTCAATATTATGGCTTGCACAGTGCTCCTTGGGATGTTTAAAGCTTGGGAAATCTTTTTGTATCCAAATCCGGCTTTAAACTTCTTCACAACAGTATCTCGGACCTGTCTGGTGTGTTCCTTGTTCTTCATGATGCTCTCTGCGCTTTTAACGAACCTCTGAGACTATCACAGTGCAGGTGCATTTATACGGAGACTTGATTACACACAGGTGGATTGTATTTATCATCATTAGTCATTTAGGTCAACATTGGATCATTCAGAGATCCTCACTGAACTTTTGGAGAGAGTTTCCTGCACTGAAGGTAAAGGGGCTGATTAATTTTGCACGCCCAATTTTTCAGTTTTTGATTTGTTAAAAAAAGTTTTAAATATCCAAATAAATATCCAAATAAATATTCCACTTCATGATTGTGTCCCACATGTTGTTGATTCTTCACAAAAAAATACAGTTTTATATCTTTATGTTTGAAGCCTGAAATGTGGCAAAAGGTCGCAAAGTTCAACGGGGCCGAATATTTTCGCAAGGCACTGTATATCCACAGTAAAACGAGTCCTATATCGACATAACCTGAAAGGCCGCTCAGCAAGGAAGAAGCCACTGCTCCAATACCGACAGACCACGGTTTGCAACTGCACATGGGGACAAAGATCGTACTTTTTGGAAAATGTCCTCTGGTCTGATGAAACAAAATTAGAACTGTTTGGTCATAATGACCATTGTTATGTTTGGAAGAAAAAGGGGGTGGCTTACAAGCCGAAGAACACCATCCCAACCGTGAAGCACGGGGGTGGCAGCATCATGTTGTGGGGGTGCTTTGCTGTAGGAGGGACTGGTGCAATTCACAAAATAGATGACATCCATGAAGCAGGAAGATTATGTGGATATATTAAAGCAACATCTCAAGATATCAGTTAAAAGTTTGGTCACAAATGGATCTTCCTCCTCAAATGGACAATGACCCCAAGCATACTTCCAAAGTTGTGGCAAAATGGCCTAAGGACAACAAGGTCAAGGTATTGGAGTGGTCATCACAAAGCCCTGACCTCAATCTTATAGAAAATTTGTGGGCAGAACTGAAAAAGTGTGTCTGAGCAAGGAGGCCTACAAACCTGATTTAGTTACACCAGCTCTGTCATGAGGAATGGGCCAAAATTCACCAAACTTATTGTGGGCAGCTTGTGGAAGGCTACCCGAAACGTTTGACCCAAGTTAAACAATTTAAAGGCAATGCTCCCAAATACCAATTGAGTGTATGTTAACTTCTGACCCACTGGAAATGTGATGAAAGAAATCAAAGCTGAAATAAATGATTCTCTACTATTATTATTATTATTATTATTATTATTATTATTATTATTATTATTATTTCACATTCTTAAAATAAAGCTGTGATCCTAACTGACCTAAGACAGGGAATTTTTTACTAGGATTAAATGTCAGGAATTGTGACATTCTGAGTTGAAATGTATTTGGCTAAGGTGTATGTAAACTTCCGACTTCAACTGTATATAATAGTCATTCAGAATAGTCATTGCAATCAAACATTCATCACAGGAGGTTGGTGGCATCTTAATTGGAGCTCGTGGTAATGGCTGGAGTGGAATAGATGTGGAATCATAAAACACATGGTTTCTATGATGCCAGTCCATTTGCTCCGTTCCAGACATTATTATGAGCCGTCCTCTCCTCAGCAGCCTCCACTGAGATTTATATATTTAAACTAACCTATTTGAAAGGCACATATTTCTTGAATGTATTGATTGATTGGTTGCAGTTAGGAACTTCACCTGGTGTTGAATTTCTGTCAGGCAGGCATATCATGTATGACTTTTTTATTATCCAGGGAAGCAACATCATGTGGCTGCGTTCTCTTTAAGCTTAGTAGAATAAAGGCGTATTCCAGGAAGCGTAAAGGGACACGTCACAGCGTTTGGATTTGCTCACCTCCTCATCTCTTCTTCTTCTTATTGGTGTCCTTCAGTAGTGGTTTCTTTGCAGCAATTCGACCACGAAGGCCTGATTCACGCAGTCTCCTCTGAACAGTTGATGTTTCAGATGTGTCTGTTTGTTGAACTCTGTGAAGCATTTGTTTGGCCTGCAATCTGAGAGACAGTTAACTCTAATGAACTTATCCTCTGCAGTAGAGGTAACTCTGGGTCTTCCTTTCCTGTGGCGGTCCTCATGAGAGACAGTTAACTCTAATGAACTTATCCTCTGCAGCAGAGGTAACTCTGGGTCTTCCTTTCCTGTGGCGGTCCTCATGAGAGACAGTTAACTCTAATGAACTTATCCTCTGCAGCAGAGGTAACTCTGGGTCTTCCTTTCCTGTGGCGGTCCTCATGAGAGACAGTTAACTCTAATGAACTTATCCTCTGCAGCAGAGGTAACTCTGGGTCTTCCTTTCCTGTGGCGGTCCTCATGAGAGACAGTTAACTCTAATGAACTTATCCTCTGCAGCAGAGGTAACTCTGGGTCTTCCTTTCCTGTGGCGGTCCTCATGAGAGACAGTTAACTCCAATGAACTTATCCTCTGCAGCAGAGGTAACTCTGGGTCTTCCTTTCCTGTGGCGGTCCTCATGAGAGACAGTTAACTCTAATGAACTTATCCTCTGCAGCAGAGGTAACTCTGGGTCTTCCTTTCCTGTGGCGGTCCTCATGAGAGACAGTTAACTCCAATGAACTTATCCTCTGCAGCAGAGGTAACTCTGGGTCTTCCTGTCCTGTGGAGGTCCTCATGAGAGACAGTTAACTCCAATGAACTTATCCTCTGCAGCAGAGGTAACTCTGGGTCTTCCTGTCCTGTGGCGGTCCTCATGAGAGCCAGTTTCATCATAGCGCTTGATGGTTTTTATAACTGCACTTGAAGAAACTGTCAAAGTTCTTGAAATGTTCCATAATATGGACTTGGTCTTTTACCAAATAGGGCTATCTTCTGTATACCACCACTAGCTTGTTCACAAAACAACTGATTGGCTCAAATGCATTAAGAAGAAAATATATTAGCTTTTAACAAGGCACACCTGTTAATTGAAATGCATTCCAGGTGACTACCTCATGAAGCTGATTCAGAACACGGGAAGAGTGTGCAAAGCTGTCATCAAGACAAAGGGTGGCTACTTTGAAGAATCTCAAATATAAAATATATTTAGATTATTTTTAACACTTTTTTGGTTACTACATGATTCCATATGTGTTAATTCATAGTTTTGATGTCTTCACTATTAGTCTCCAAACTTTTGACTGGTATGTATCTACAGTATACTCCACCTCTTTCCATAGAGTGGTCATATTATTTAGTATGCTGGCTATACCGTTCGGATGCTATTGACATTTTCGTGAGAAGACTGATTTTTGGGATGTATCCTGGTCTGACAAATGGCCCTGTAAATTGAGACACAGGCCATAAAGAAAAAAATATATCTCTATTTAAAAAAATACACCACATCACTAGAGCCCCGATGAACTACATTAACCACATCACTAGAGCCCTGATGAACTACATTAACCACATCACTAGAGCCCTGATGAACTACATTAACCACATCACTAGAGCCCTGATGAACTACATTAACCACATCACTAGAGCCCTGATGAACTACATTAACCACATCACTAGAGCCCCGATGAACTACATTAACCACATCACTAGAGCCCTGATGAACTACATTAACCACATCACTAGAGCCCTGATGAACTACATTAACCACATCACTAGAGCCCTGATGAACTACATTAACCACATCACTAGAGCCCTGATGAACTACATTAACCACATCACTAGAGCCCTGATGAACTACATTAACCACATCACTAGAGCCCTGATGAACTACATTAACCACATCACTAGAGCCCTGATGAACTACATTAACCACATCACTAGAGCCCTGATGAACTACATTAACCACATCACTAGAGTCCTGATTAACTACATTAACCACAATCATCTGTTTTCTCTTTCTTCTTCTTCATCCTCCTGTTCAGACTGAGATCTATCCGACTACCGTGTCTCTCCTCTTCAATCTGAGATCAGACTACTGTGTCTCTCCTCTTCATTCTGAGATATATCAGACTACTGTCTCTCCTCTTCAATCTGAGATATATCAGACTACTGTCTCTCCTCTTCAATCTGAGATATATCAGACTACTGTCTCTCCTCTTCAATCTGAGATATATCAGACTACTGTCTCTCCTCTTCAATCTGAGATATATCAGACTACTGTCTCTCCTCTTCAATCTGAGATATATCAGACTACTGTCTCTCCTCTTCAATCTGAGATATATCAGACTACTGTCTCTCCTCTTCAATCTGAGATATATCAGACTACCGTGTCTCTCCTCTTCATTCTGAGATATATCAGACTACCGTGTCTCTCCTCTTCATTGAGATCTGTCTCTCCTCTTCAATCTGAGATATATCAGACTACCGTGTCTCTCCTCTTCATTCTGAGATATATCAGACTACCGTATCTCTCCTCTTCAATCTGAGATCTATCAAACTACCGTGTCTCTCCTCTCCAGACAGATCAGACTACCGTGTCCCGGAGATGGGAGAAGGCGCACATTGCCAAACCCTGCTGAGATACTGAGGCCTTTAGCCAAGGCAATCTCACCCCCCCCCCTCTCAAACTTCTGAATGAAACTCAAACTCACCAAAGCCCTGAGTAGCCAGTATGACTGTGTGTATGCTTGTTCAAGTAGAACGATGGAAATCCCTGTCTCCTTCTCACCTTTCACCATTCTCACACCTAATCCCAGTCCAGTTCCCACATTGTTATACTTGTAGTTATACTGCCCTCATCTGGCCACCATACATACTGTTATGGAAATAAATGTGATATGCAAATATAGCCTCCCTGTCTTTTCTCTGCAGGGTTCTACAACATTAAAACAATACAAGTAGGAAAATATAATTTTATTACAACTTAATGGAAAATGAGATGTTCAAAACAAAAATGATTTGACTTTATTTCATAAAATTGACTTTTTTGAGTTGAGTACTGTGTGGTGAGATGTATAAACTGCTGTAGGGTGTTAGGTATGTGGGTAAGGGTGGTAGGTATGTGGGTAAGGGTGTTAGGTATGTGGGTAAGGGTGGTGGGTACGTGGGTAAGGGTGGTGGGTACGTGGGTAAGGGTGGTAGGTATGTGGGTAAGGGTGGTAGGTATGTGGGTAAGGGTGGTAGGTATGTGGGTAAGGGTGGTAGGTATGTGGGTAAGGGTGGTAGGTACGTGGGTAAGGGTGTTAGGTATGTGGGTAAGGGTGGTAGGTACGTGGGTAAGGGTGGTAGGTATGTGGGTAAGGGTGGTAGGTATGTGGGTTAGGGTGGTAGGTATGTGGGTAAGGGTGGTAGGTACGTGGGTAAGGGTGGTAGGTATGTGGATAAGGGTGGTAGGTACGTGGGTAATGGGTGGTAGGTATGTGGGTAAGGTTGGTAGGTACGTGGGTAAGTGTGTTAGGTATGTGGGTAAGGTTGGTAGGTATGTGGGTAAGGGTGGTAGGTACGTGGGTAAGGGTGGTAGGTATGTGGGTAAGGGTGGTAGGTATGTGGGTAAGGGTGGTAGGTATGTGGGTAAGGGTGGTAGGTACGTGGGTAAGGGTGGTAGGTACGTGGGTAAGAGTGGTAGGTACGTGGGTAAGGGTGGTAGGTATGTGGGTAAGTGTGGTAGGTATGTGGGTAAGGTTGGTAGGTATGTGGGTAAGGGTGGTAGGTATGTGGGTAAGGTTGGTAGGTACGTGGGTAAGGGTGGTAGGTATGTGGGTAAGGGTGGTAGGTATGTGGGTAAGGTTGGTAGGTACGTGGGTAAGGGTGTTAGGTATGTGGGTAAGGTTGGTAGGTATGTGGGTAAGGGTGGTAGGTACGTGGGTAAGGGTGGTAGGTATGTGGGTAAGGGTGGTAGGTATGTGGGTAAGGGTGGTGGGTACGTGGGTAAGAGTGGTAGGTATGTGGGTAAGGGTGGTAGGTATGTGGGTAAGGGTGGTAGGTATGTGGGTAAGGGTGGTAGGTACGTGGGTAAGGGTGGTAGGTACGTGGGTAAGGGTGGTAGGTACATGGGTAAGCGTGGTAGGTACGTGGGTAAGGGTGGTAGGTATGTGGGTAAGTGTGGTAGGTATGTGGGTAAGTGTGATAGGTACGTGGGTAAGGGTGGTAGGTATGTATGTGGGTAAGGGTGGTAGGTACGTGGGTAAGTGTGGTAGGTGTGTGGGTAAGGGTGGTAGGTATGTATGTGGGTAAGGGTGGTAGGTACGTGGGTAAGTGTGGTAGGTGTGTGGGTAAGTGTGGTAGGTATGTGGGTAAGGGTGGTAGGTACGTGGGTAAGGGTGGTAGGTACGTGGGTAAGGGTGGTAGGTACGTGGGTAAGGGTGGTAGGTACGTGGGTAAGGGTGGTAGGTATGTGGGTAAGGGTGGTAGGTACGTGGGTAAGGGTGGTAGGTATGTGGATAAGGGTGGTAGGTACGTGGGTAAGGGTGGTAGGTATGTGGGTAAGTGTGGTAGGTATGTGGGTAAGTGTGATAGGTACGTGGGTAAGGGTGGTAGGTATGTATGTGGGTAAGGGTGGTAGGTACGTGGGTAAGTGTGGTAGGTGTGTGGGTAAGGGTGGTAGGTATGTATGTGGGTAAGGGTGGTAGGTACGTGGGTAAGTGTGGTAGGTGTGTGGGTAAGTGTGGTAGGTATGTGGGTAAGGGTGGTAGGTACGTGGGTAAAGGTGGTAGGTACGTGGGTAAGGGTGGTAGGTACGTGGGTAAGGGTGGTAGGTACGTGGGTAAGGGTGGTAGGTACGTGGGTAAGGGTGGTAGGTACGTGGGTAAGGGTGGTAGGTACGTGGGTAAGGGTGGTAGGTACGTGGGTAAGGGTGGTAGGTACGTGGGTAAGGGTGGTAGGTACGTGGGTAAGGGTGGTAGGTATGTGGGTAAGGGTGGTAGGTACGTGGGTAAGGGTGGTAGGTATGGTTACAGGTGTCATTATTCATTGCGTACGTTAGTGGATAACTTCAGCTGGTCTGTCTGCGTGTATCGTGCAGAGGGAGGCACAGAGTGTTCGTCTGTGTGTGTGTAGGCCGGGTTAGTGATTGAAACCAGGCTGGTGAGACGTGGGCTGTAGAGTGTGTGTGCCCGCGGCTCAATCAGAGAGTGTGTGTTTTGCATCTTCCAGATCCTGTGAAGAAACACACTCATCACAACAACCGTCATCCCCAGGGCTACACACAGTCCCGTCAGCGCGTACAACACAACCGTCTCTACACCTACTGGGGTGGACACAGGCACACAGCGGGTGTGTGACGCTCCAGCTCCATTCAGTGCGCTTACACACACTCCATATCTCCGTCCCGCTTTTAGCCCGAACACACTGGCCTGGCGTGACCAGGCGCTCACGCTGCCGTTACTGAACACACTGCCGTTCTCTCTCAGCGCCCACACACCAAACTTACTCACAGCCGAGTAGGGGGCGCACCAACGCACCCTCACAGCCTCAGGCCATACCCCCCACACCTCCAGGGCCACCACAGGGTCAGGGGTCACAGAGGTTGGAGTCAGGCCCGGACAGCGGCAGCTCTGACCCTTGGCCTCCCTGACCTCTGGACAGGGTCTCTGCAGGTGCAAGCAGGGGTTAAAGTCACACAGATTCTCCTTCATGAATTTGCCTCCTTCCTCCTCCTCCGTTACTTCCTCCTCTTCTTCAGACTCATCGTCATAGTCGCCCTCGTCACCTATGAACTGATGAGGGGGAAGGGTGGGCATGCGAGTGGGGTGAGGACAGCAGGGTGGCTTTTTGGGGGCGCGAGATGCTGCTGGAGTTGTTGCCATGGGGTTTGTCGCCACCGGTGATATGACTGTGTGAGGGATGTGCGGCTGGGTGCTTGAGCCTTTAGGGGGGACTGATGCACTGGTTACTACTGTTGTCATGGCAGCACTGGTCTTGATGGTCGTCACGTTCACTGTTTCTAGAACTCTCTGTGTGGAGCTCCCCAACCTCTCATATCTGTAAGCACAGTAAACATAATATATATTAACTCTGTATTGAAGATAATGATAAGAAAAATGCACAAGCTCTCTGGGCTATCACTCCAGTTCTAAACTAGATTCAGCCTGAACTCCATTCATATCCGTCAGACCTATGACTACAGCTCTCTGGGCTATCAAACGTAGACCTCCCGAGTGGCACAGCGGTCTAAAAAAGCACTGCATCGTAGTGCTAGAGGCGCCACTACAGACCCTGGTTTGATCCCCAGGCTGTATCACAAACCGGCCGTGATCGGGAGTCCCATGGGGCGGCGCACAATTGAACCAGCATCGGCCGGGTTTGGCCCGGGTGGTAGGCCCGTAATTGTAAGTAAGAATTTGTTCTCAAATGACTTGCCGAGTTAAATAAAGGGTCAATATTTGTATTTTTTTTTAAACATCACTCCAGTTCTAAACTGGATTCAACCATTCATATCTATCAGACCTAGACTAAAGCAGTGGATGTTAGAGCTACTCACCTGTCTGTTGGAATGCTGTTGGAGATACGTCTGTCTGGACTGCTAATGTCTGTTGGACGGCCGTCTGTGCTAGGTTGGATGGTTGTGGGTGTGTTCGTCTCACTGGCTGTCAGTGTGTTTGGAGTGACGAAGACTGGAGTCTGGTCACCTATAGCTGTTGTCCAAATGACACACACAGTGAAGGCCCAGGTGGATATCAGGTGAAGAGGTGACATCTCACTGAGAACAACAACAACAACAACACACAGTGAAGGCCCAGGTGGATATCAGGTGAAGAGGTGACATCTCACTGAGAACAACAACAACACACACAGTCCCAACCCAGCCATCAGCTCTTCAACGGAAAGTTAGAAGCAGCACTAAGAGGTTTAACAGCAGAGCTATGGCAGTAAAGATATACATGGCAGTAAAGATATACATGGCAGTAAAGATATACATGGCAGTAAAGATATACATGGCAGTATATTGGCAGTAAAGATATACATGGCAGTATATTGGCAGTAAAGATATACATGGCAGTATATTGGCAGTAAAGATATACATGGCAGTATATTGGCAGTAAAGATATACATGGCAGTATATTGGCAGTAAAGATATACATGGCAGTATAGATATACATGGCAGTAAAGTTATACATGGCAGTATATTGGCAGTAAAGATATACATGGCAGTATATTGACAGTGAAGATATACATGGCAGTATATTGACAGTGAAGATATACATTGCAGTATATTGACAGTAAAGATATACATGGCAGTATAGATATGCATGGCAGTAAAGATATACATGGCAGTATATTGGCAGTAAAGATATACATGGCAGTATATTGGCAGTATAGATATACATGGCAGTATATTGGCAGTAAAGATATACATGGCAGTAAAGATATACATGGCAGTAAAGATATACATGGCAGTATAGATATACATGGCAGTATATTGGCAGTATAGATATACATGGCAGTATATTGGCAGTAAAGATATACATGGCAGTAAAGATATACATGGCAGTATATTGGCAGTATAGATATACATGGCAGTATATTGGCAGTAAAGATATACATGGCAGTAAAGATATACATGGCAGTAAAGATATACATGGCAGTAAAGATATACATGGCAGTAAAGATATACATGGCAGTATATTGGCAGTAAAGATATACATGGCAGTATATTGACAGTGAAGATATACATGGCAGTATATTGGCAGTAAAGATATACATGGCAGTATATTGGCAGTAAAGATATACATGGCAGTATATTGGCAGTAAAGATATACATGGCAGTAAAGATATACATTGCAGTAAAGATATACATGGCAGTAAAGATATACATGGCAGTATATTGACAGTATAGATATACATGGCAGTATATTGGCAGTAAAGATATACATGGCAGTATAGATATACATGGCAGTATATTGGCAGTAAAGATATACATGGCAGTATAGATATACATGGCAGTATATTGACAGTAAAGATATACATGGCAGTATGGATATATATTGCAGTATATTGACAGTAAATATATACATGGCAGTATAGATATACATGGCAGTATAGATATACATGGCAGTATAGATATACATGGCAGTATAGATATACATGGCAGTATATTGACAGTATAGATATACATGGCAGTAAATATATACATGGCAGTAAAGATATACATGGCAGTATAGATATACATGGCAGTATAGATATACATGGCAGTATAGATATACATGGCAGTATAGATATACATGGCAGTATAGATATACATGGCAGTATAGATATACATGGCAGTATAGATATACATGGCAGTATAGATATACATGGCAGTATATTGACAGTAAAGACATACATGACAGTAACACACACACGCACGAGCACACGCACGTGCACACACGCACACACACACACACACACACTTACCAACACATCCTCATTGTCCTGCTACCATACACTCGTTCCAGAATGTTCCCTAATGAAAGATGAAGGTAACGAGTATTGTGGCCCGTGGGAGGAGTTGTAGGTCTCCAGTGAAGCTGTATAGAGCCTTGTTAAAGCCGTGTTCTGTCTGGTCCTCTTGTGTCTTATATCCTTCAGCGAGATAGAGGACTGAGGGGGCTGCTGCCAACCAGGGTGAAAATTGGGAGTGTTACTTGATTACACACACATTTTTCACAAAGATTGTGTGTGTGTGAGTGTGTGTAAGTGCAGAGAGAGAGAGAGAGAGAGAGAGAGAGAGAGAGAGAGAGAGAGAGAGAGAGAGAGAGAGAGAGAGAGAGAGAGAGAGAGAGAGAGAGAGAGAGAGAGGATATATGGGCACACCGGTTTACAGTTGTTGCTTAGCGATGTGAGGTCACATTCCAGGCTCCCATCGCCACGGACACACAGGCCTAAGAACATCCTAGAATACTCCCTCCTGCATAACTAAGACACAGCTCATACTGATTACAGATGCACACGCACACACACACACACACACACACACACACACACACACACACACACACACACACACACACACACACACACACACACACACACACACACACACACACACACACACACACACACACACACACACACACACACACACACACACACACACACACACGGGTCTTATCTGGTCTCGGGGCGTCAGTGGCTCAGTCATCAGACCCCCAGCAACAGAGAGCAGAGGTATGCTCCTAGACTTCCTGACGGGCAGCCCCCCAGGTGGTGAGGTTAAGCAACATCACTTCTGCTACACTGACCCTCAACAAGGGGGCAACTAAATGCTCAGTCCCCTCCTGTACTCCCTGTTCACCCAAGACTGCGTGACCGCGCATGACTACAACACCATCATTAAGTTTGCAGACGACACGACGGTGGTAGGCCTGATCACAGACTACGACGAGACAGCCTGTAGGGAGGAGGTCAGAGACCTGGCAGTGTGGTGCCAGGACAACAACCTCTCCCTCAACGATGAGACAACCTATAGGGAGGAGGTCAGAGACCTGGCCGTGTGGTGCCAGAAAAACAACCTCTCCCTCAACGTCAGCAAGACAAAGAAGCTGATGGTGGGTGACAGGAAACTACAGGAGCACACGCCCAATCACATCGACGGGGCTGCAGTGGAGCGAATCGAGAGCTTCAAGATGGATCCACATCACTAATGATCTGTCATGGTCCACACACACCAACACAGTTGCGAAGAGGGTGGTGCGTATGGCCGAGCTGCCTGCCATCCAGGACCTCTATACCAGGCGGTGTCAGAGGAAAGGCCCGAAAAATTGTCAAAGACCCCAGTCACCCAAGTCATACACCGTTCTCTCTGCTGCCGCAAGGCAAGAGGTACCGGAGCACCAAGTCTGGGACCAAAAGGCTCCAGAACAGCTTCTAGCCACACACTGACAGGACTCTACCCACACACTGACTGGACTCTACCCACACTGACTGGACTCTACCCACACACTGACTGGACTCTACCCACACTGACTGGACTCTACCCACACTGACTGGACTCTACCCACACACTGACTGGACTCTACCCACACTGACTGGACTCTACCCACACACTGACTGGACTCTACCCACACACTGACTGGACTCTACCCACACACTGACTCTACCAACACTGACTGGACTCTTCCCACACACTGACTGGACTCTACCCACACTGACTGGACTCTACCCAAACACTGACTGGACTCTACCCACACTGACTGACTGGACTCTACCCACACACTGACTGGACTCTACCCACACTGACTGGACTCTACCCACACTGACTGGACTCTACCCACACACTGACTGGACTCTACCCACACTGACTGGACTCTACCCACACTGACTGGACTCTACCCACACACTGACTGGACTCTACCCACACTGACTGGGCTCTACCCACACACTGACTGGACTCTACCCGCACACTGACTGACTGGACTCTACCCACACTGACTGGACTCTACCCACACACTGACTGGACTCTACCCACACACTGACTGGACTCTACCCACACTGACAGGACTCTACCCGCACACTGACTGGACTCTACCCACACTGACTGACTGGACTCTACCCACACTGACTGGACTCTACCCACACACTGACTGGATTCTACCCACACACTGACTGGACTCTACCCACACACTGACTGGACTCTACCCACACACTGACTGGACTCTACCCACACTGACTGGACTCTACCCACACTGACTGGACTCTACCCACACACTGACTGGACTCTACCCACACACCGACTGGACTCTACCCACACTGACTGGACTCTACCCACACACTGACTGGACTCTACCCACACACTGACTGGACTCTACCCACACTGACTGGACTCTACCCACACTGACTGGACTCTACCCACACTGACTGGACTCTACCCACACACTGACTGGACTCTACCCACACTGACTGGACTCTACCCACACACTGACTGGACTCTACCCACACTGACTGGACTCTACCCACACACTGACCGGACTCTACCCACACACTGACCGGACTCTACCCACACTGACTGGACTCTACCCACACTGACTGGACTCTACCCACACACTGACTGGACTCTACCCACACACTGACTGGACTCTACCCACACTGACTGGACTCTACCCACACTGACTGGACTCTACCCACACTGACTGGACTCTACCCACACTGACTGGTCTCTACCCACACTGACTGGACTCTACCCACACTGACTGGACTCTACCCACACTGACTGGACTCTACCCACACTGACTGGACTCTACCCACACACTCACTGGACTCTACCCACACACTGACTGGACTCTACCCACACTGACTGGACTCTACCCACACACTGACTGGACTCTACCCACACTGACTGGACTCTACCCACACACTGACCGGACTCTACCCACACACTGACTCTACCCACACTGGACTCTACCCACACTGACTGGACTGACTGGACTCTACCCACACTGACTGACTGACTGGACTCTACCCACACACTGACTGGACTCTACCCACACTGACTGGACTCTACCCACACTGACTGGACTCTACCCACACACTGACTGGACTCTACCCACACACTGACTGGACTCTACCCACACTGACTGGACTCTACCCACACACTGACTGGACTCTACCCACACACTGACTGGACTCTACCCACACACTGACTGGACTCTACCCACACACTGACTGACTGGACTCTACCCACACTGACTGGACTCTACCCACACTGACTGGACTCTACCCCCACACTGACTGGACTCTACCCACACACTGACTGGACTCTACCCACACACTGACTGGACTCTACCCACACACTGACTGGCCTCTACCCACACTGACAGAGGTTGAATGGGTAAGAGGAACTATTGAAGTGCCTTTGAATGGGGTATGGTAGTAGGTGCCAGGCGCACCAGTTTTTGTCATGAACTGCTACGCTGCTGGGTTTATCTTTTTCCCATATGAAGAATGGTCCACCACCCAAAGAACATCCAGCCAACTTGACACAACTGTGGGAAGCATTGGCGTTAAGGTGGGCCAGCATTCCTGTGGAACGCTTTCAACACCATGTAGAGTCCGACTCAATATTAGGAAAGTGTTTTTATTTTTTGTACACTTGTATATGTATTTATTTTTTAAATGTGTCTCTTCACTCCAGCATTTTGGAATTTAAATCAAATGTTTCACATAATCTGACAGTATAGAATATTACATTTTATTTGAGGGTATTTTTATACCTGATTTCACTGAATAAACCTTATGTAGACAGTCCCCCCATTTGAAGATATCATAAGCATGTGGCCAATGTTCAGACAGTAAACGTTACTTCATTCAACACACTACTACAACAGCGTGACTATTTTGGAATGAAATGTTCAACATATTCCCTTTAACATCCTGTGTTGTGTGTTTATTCTTTAACAATTCATATGATCGAGACTATTTTGAGACATTGAGGAGCATCAGGTGATATGTCTGCCAATGGCACTTCCATCTTTATATGACATATTACACTGGTCAGTCATTCAAAACATCACGTATTTAGACAGTATGAATAGTCCTCACTTTAGAATAGGGACTGCAAAACGACTTTACTAAACTAATGATTAGTTAAGGGTTTATAAGTACCTTTATTTTTATTTATTTATTTTTTAAATATATATATTTTTTATGTTTTACCCCATTTTCTCCCCAATTTCGTGGTGTCCAATTGTTTAGTAGCTACTATCTTGTCTCATCACTACAACTCCCGTACGGGCTCGGGAGAGATAAGGACCTTTATTAAACATCTTATGAATTAACTTGTGAATAATGAATACGTAAATTATTTATAAATGTGAGATTACCTAACTTAATAACTTTTTTTACAAATGTAGGATTAATCCTAAATAAATGGTGAGTAAACTGTAAATTCATTACATACATTTAAACTTTACTACACTTGATAAAGGTGTCATGTCCCAATTGCGAAGCCCTCCTGTTCTCCACTCATTACCTGTATTAACTGCACCTGTTTGAACTCGCTACCTGGTTAAATAAAGGTTAAATAAAAAATACATTTTAAAAAATGTGAGCGGCCATTGCTGCAATGGTAACTGATGAGGTGGAAACCACCTTTGTACAATAATTTTCTGAGCAGCTGTGGTTCCTGCCAACCACACTCTCTGTTGGCGTTCTGACAAGTGCAAATCAGTCATCACAAAGCACACCATCACTACTGGATCTGACAGCACTATTTTATCTGTAAGTACACAGATGACATCATTGACTTTTCTCCAGAATTCAACCCCCCCCCGCCCTCCCAGGGGGACATTTCCACAGCACAGGCTGAAAAGTACCGAAGTCCCCCCCTTTTTAGGTTTAAGATAGGTTCAAGATGTTTTAATTCATTTGTTTGTGATTGGGGTTTACAGATGATCCTAATATATTTTCTTCATACCGTCTCCCAATTTATTTGTCTGTCAGCAAGTGTAAAATCCTTTTCCCCTTTTTACAGTGGATAGAGTTCATGATTCTTTTGTTTTGCTGCTATAGTTCATTCACTATAGATATCAGAAACAACTCCTTTTGAGGGGCGTCTGTCCGTTAGAAGTTTGACCAAAGGGTGTACTGCTAGTTCCGTTCCCCAGAGGACTCCATAGGCTGCATGGATAGACTAGTTCTGTTCCCCAGAGGACCCCATAGGCTGGCATGGATAGACTAGTTCTGTTCCCCAGAGGACTCCATAGGCTGCATGGATAGACTAGTTCTGTTCCCCAGAGGACTCCATAGGCAGACTTGAAAGTAAAGAGAAAATGATGAACCTGAGACATTAAAACACTGTCGGATTTATTGGAAACTGAGGAGTCCATTCAAATTGAATAAGTATAAATACCCTTCTCAGACCCAGAATGTGATATAAGTTCTTTCTTTACACTATAAGAATTCTTTATTAAGTGGAGAGTATGAATGACATTTTAAGATTAGATTTCATCTGCTTCTCTGTAGCTTTCCACACATTTATTGAGTTTATTTAATTTATTTTATTTCACCTTTATTTAACCAGGTTTGAACATCTTGGTCATTTTCTGTTATAATCTCTACCCGTTGAGAACACCTTTTTATTTAACCAGATATCAGTAGGCTAGATTGAGAACACCTTTATTTAACCAGGTAGGCTAGTTGAGAACACCTTTATTTAACCAGGTAGGCTAGTTGAGAACAGGTTCTCATTTGCAACTGTGACCTGGCCAAGATAAAGCATAGCAGTGTGAACAGACAACACAGAGTTGCACATGGAGTAAACAATTAACAAGTCAATAACACAGAGAAAAAAGGGGAGTCTATATACAATGTGTGCAAAAGGCATGAGGAGGTAGGCGAATAATTACAATATCGCAGATTAACAATGGAGTGATAAATGATCAGATGGTCATGTACAGGTAGAGATATTGGTGTGCAAAAGAGCAGAAAAGTAAATAAATAAAAACTGTGGGGATGAGGTAGGTGAAAATGGGTGTGCTATTTACCAATAGATTATGTACAGCTGCAGCGATCGGTTAGCTGCTCAGCTAGCTGATGTTTGAAGTTGGTGAGGGAGATAAAAGTCTCCAACTTCAGCGATTTTTGCAATTCGTTCCAGTCACAGGCAGCAGAGTACTGGAACGAAAGGCGGCCGAATGAGGTGTTGGCTTTAGGGATGATCAATGAGATATACCTGCTGGAGCGCGTGCTACGGATGGGTGTTGCCATCGTGACCAGTGAGCTGAGATAAGGCGGACCTTTGCCTAGCATGGCCTTGTAGATGGCCTGAAGCCAGTGAGTCTGGCGACGAATATGTAGCGAGGGCCAGCCGACTAGAGCATACAAGTCGCAGTGGTGGGTAGTATAAGGTGCTTTAGTGACAAAACGGATGGCACTGTGATAAACTGCATCCAGTTTGCTGAGTAGAGTGTTGGAAGCAATTTTGTAGATGACGTCGCCAAAGTCGAGGATCGGTAGGATAGTCAGTTTTACTAGGGTAAGCTTGGCAGCGTGAGTGAAGTAGGCTTTGTTGCAGAATAGAAAGCCGATTCTTGATTTGATTTTCGTTTGGAGATGTTTGATATGGGTCTGGAAGGAGAGTTTGCAGTCTAGCCAGACACCTAGGTACTTATAGGTGTCCACATATTCAAGGTCGGAACCATCCAGTGTGGTGATGCTAGTCGGGCATGCGGGTGCAGGCAGCGATCGGTTGAAAAGCATGCATTTGGTTTTACTAGTGTTTAAGAGCAGTTGGAGGCCACGGAAGGAGTGTTGTATGGCATTGAAGCTCGATTGGAGGTTAGATAGCACAGTGTCCAATGACGGGCCGAAAGTGTATACAACGGTGTCGTCTGCGTAGAGGTGGATCAGGGAATCGCCCGCAGCAAGAGCAACATCATTGATATACACAGAGAAAAGAGTCGGCCCGAGAATTGAACCCTGTGGCACCCCCATAGAGACTGCCAGAGGACCGGACAACATGCCCTCCGATTTGACACACTGAACTCTGTCTGCAAAGTAATTGGTGAACCAGGTAAGGCAGTCATCCGAAAAACCGAGGCTACTGAGTCTGCCGATAAGAATATGATGATTGACAGAGTCGAAAGCCTTGGCAAGGTCGATGAAGACGGCTGCACAGTACTGTCTTTTATCGATGGCGGTTATGATGTCGTTTAGTACCTTGAGTGTGGCTGAGGTGCACCCGTGACCGGCTCGGAAACCAGATTGGGGCGGCAGGGTAGCCTAGTGGTTAGAGCGATGGACTAGTAACCGGAAGGCTGCAAGTTCAAAACCCCTGAGCTGACAAGATACAAATCTGTTGTTCTGCCCCTGAACAGGCAGTTAACCCACTGTTCCTAGGCCGTCATTGAAAATAAGAATTTGTTCTTAACTGACTTGCCTAGTTAAATAAAGGTTAAATAAATTGCATAGCAGAGAAGGTATGGTGGGATTCGAGATGGTCAGTGACCTGTTTGTTGACTTGGCTTTCGAAGACCTTAGATAGGCAGGGCAGGATGGATATAGGTTTGGGTCCAGGGTGTCACCCCCTTTGAAGAGGGGGATGACTGCGGCAGCTTTCCAGTCCTTGGGGATCTCAGACGATATGAAAGAGAGGTTAAACAGGCTGGTAATGGGGGTTGCGACAATGGCAGCGGATAGTTTCAGAAATAGAGGGTCCAGATTGTCAAGCCCAGCTGATTTATACGGGTCCAGGTTTTGCAGCTCTTTCAGAACATCTGCTATCTGGATTTGGGTAAAGGAGAACCTGGAGAGGCTTGGGCGAGGAGCTGCGGGGGGGCCGGAGCTGTTGGCCGAGGTAGGAGTAGCTAGGCGGAAGGCATGGCCAGCTGTTGAGAAATGCTTGTTGAAGTTTTCGATAATCATGGATTTGTTGGTGGTGACCGTGTTCCCTAGCCTCAGTGCAGTGGGAAGCTGTGAGGAGGTGCTCTTGTTCTCCATGGACTTCACAGTGTCCCAGAACTTTTTGGAGTTGGAGCTACAGGATGCAAACTTCTGCCTGAAGAAGCTGGCCTTAGCTTTCCTGACTGACTGCGTGTATTGGTTCCTGACTTCCCTGAACAGTTGCATATCGCCGGGACTGTTCGATGCTATTGCAGTCCGCCACAGGATGTTTTTGTGCTGGTCGAGGGCAGTCAGGTCTGGAGTGAACCAAGGGCTGTATCTGTTCTTAGTTCTGCATTTTTTGAACGGAGCATGCTTATCTAAAATGGTGAGGAAGTTACTCTTAAAGAATGACCAGGCATCCTCAACTGACGGGATGAGGTCAATGTCCTTCCAGGATACCCGGGCCAGGTCGATTAGAAAGGCCTGCTCACAGAAGTGTTTTAGGGAGCGTTTGACAGTGATGAGGAATGGTCCTTTGACTGCGGCATCGTAGCGGATACAGGCAATGAGGCAGTGGTCGCTGAGATCCTGGTTGAAGACAGCGGAGGTGTATTTGGAGGGCCAGTTGGTCAGGATGACGTCTATGAGGGTGCCCTTGCTTACAGAGTTAGGGTTGTACCTGGTGGGTTCTTTGATGATTTGTGTGAGATTGAGGGCATCTAGCTTAGATTGTAGGACTGCCGGGGTGTTAAGCATATCCCAGTTTAGGTCACCTAGCAGAACAAACTCTGAAGCTAGATGGGGGGCAATCAATTCACAAATGGTGTCCAGGGCACAACTGGGAGCTGAGGGGGGTCGGTAGCAGGCGGCAACAGTGAGAGACTTATTTCTGGAGAGAGTAATTTTCAGAATTAGTAGTTGGAACTGTTTGGGTATGGACCTGGAAAGTATGACATTACTTTGCAGGCTATCTCTGCAGTAGACTGCAACTCCTCCCCCTTTAGCAGTTCTATCTTGACGGAAGATGTTATAGTTGGGTATGGAAATCTCTGAATTTTTGGTGGCCTTCCTGAGCCAGGATTCAGACACGGCAAGGACATCAGGGTTAGCAGAGTGTGCTAAAGCAGTGAGTAAAACAAACTTAGGGAGGAGGCTTCTGATGTTGACATGCATGAAACCAAGGCTTTTTCGATCACAGAAGTCAACAAATGAGGGTACCTGGAGACATGCAGGGCCCGGGTTTACCTCCACATCACCCGCGGAACAGAGAAGGAGTAGTATGAGGGTGCGGCTAAAGGCTATCAAAACTGGTCGCCTAGAGCGTTGGGGACAGAGAATTAGAGGAGCAGGTTTCTGGGCATGGTAGAATATATTCAGGGCATAATGCGCAGACAGGGGTATGGTGGGGTGCGGGTATGGCGGAGGTAAGCCCAGGCACTGGGTGATGATGAGAGAGGTTTTATCTCTGGACATGCTGGTTGTAATGGGTGAGGTCACCGCATGTGTGGGAGGTGGGACAAAGGAGGTAACAGGGGTATGCAGAGTGGATCTAGGGGCTCCATAGTGAACTAAAACAATGATAACTAACCTGAACAACAGTATACAAGGCATATTGACATTTGAGAAAGACATACAGCGAGGCATACAGTATCACAGTAATCACAGGTGTTGAATTGGGAAAGCTAGCTAAAAACAGTAGGCGAGGCTAATCAGCTAGCACAACAAACAGCAGGTAAAATGGCGTTGACTAGGCAACTGGGCCGACAGATAAAACAAACAAGCAGAATGGAGTACCGTGATTAATGGACAGTCCAGTGTGCGTCAGCTATGTAGCCAAGAGATCAATGTCCAGGGGGCAGCGGTGGATGGGGCAGGGAAGCTGGACTGGCGAGTGTTATCCAGGTTTAAAAAGAAACTAACAATGACTAGATAGCTTGTAGCTAGTTAGCTGGTTAGCGTCTGGAGGTTCTTGAGTGTGATCTAAGAATAAAATTAAAATTAAAAGTAATAGCGATTCCATATCACAGTGGGTGAGGCAGGTTTCCGGAAGGTATAAACAAAATAAAAATCAAAAAGAGATAGAAAGTAAATGGGTTCAGAGAGTGTTTGGGACGCAGTGATTCAGACGGTACGCAATAATAGGTCATGACAATAATACACATTTACTGAGTACGCAATAATAGATCATAACAATAATGTGCATGTTTGTAGTAGTCCATACAAAAAATAATAAATCTTGTCATCTAATAGGTGAAACTATTGACTCTTCTGTAGCATGTCAAGGAACAGAAGCCTCTGGGTTTGAACCAGATCTTCAGGAAATCATTTGGATATATACAGTATATATATATTTTTTAATTTAACATTATTTACAATGACAACCTACAGGGGAACAGTGGGTTAACTGCCTTGTTCAGGGATATAGAATAACAGATTTTTATCTTGTCAGCTCAGGGGATTCGATCTAGCAACCTTTCGGTTACGAGCCCAACGCTCTAACCACTAGGGTACCTGCTGTCCCAAAATGATAAAATTTTAGATTTGAAGCCCAGACGTAAGAGAGAGAACAAAGGCTAAACCTGGTCTTAACTTCCAATGCTCCATCCCCCTGCCCAACCCCCCTCCACGCCACTCCACCAACCTCCAGGATGCCCGGCATCAGAACATTCCAGGCATTCCCGTGATTGACAGATAGCAGGTTGTTCGGCATGTCGGACCCCGCGAACACTGGGTACTGGTAAGTACAACGCAACCACCTACTAGCCTAACACATAACACACAGCTGTCTGTGCGGGTCGCTACAATACGATGGAGGACATTCATTTTAATAATTGAGATTCTAGCATGAAAAGAAGTGGCCATAGCAGACCATCTTTTAATGTCTTTTTGGATCTCAAATACCCTTGAATGTCTCACTGCATTTACTAAATATCTTGCATTAACTGACACAATGGAGATATGAGAATGGCAAGAAATGCTCGATCGACTGAATGACTAAGCCTTAACGTAGCTCAAACAAGGAGAACTAACTTGCTAAATAATTCAGTGGTGATAGTTGACTTCTCTAGATACACAGTTGTTGTCAGAGCAACATGAGACAAGTTAACTAGCCAGCTACCACCAGACAAAGTTATCACACAAACGTTGTGAACGTAACTTAGTTGTCAAATACAATTTTAGTTTATAGAAGCTAGACAAGCAGTGCAGCCCAGCCCTTCGTTCCAGTGGCGCCCTTCGTTCAAGTGGCGCCCTCCGTTCCAGTGGCGCCTTTCGTTCCAGTGGCGCCCTTCTTCGTGGCGCCCTTCGTTCCAGTGGCGCCCTTCGTTCCAGTGGCGCCCTTCGTTCCAGTGGCGCCCTTCGTTCAAAGGGCGCCCTATGTTCTGGTGGCGCCCTCCATTCCAGTGGCGCCCTTCGTTCCAGTGGCGCCCTTCGTTCAAAGGGCGCCCTATGTTCTAGTGGCGCCCTCCGTTCAAGTGGCGCCCTCCGTTAAAGTGGCGCCCTCCGTTCCAGTGGCGCCCTTCGTTCCAGTGGCACCCTCCATTCAATTGGTGCCCTCCATTCAAGTATATACACAAAATAGTCCAAATTGGTGAAGTGAAATTAAAAAAAATTGCTTGTTTAATTTATATAAAAAAAATAATAATAATAATGGAAGAAGTGGTACATGCATACATATTCAACCCCTTTGCTATGAAGCCCCTCTCCTTTGCTATGAAGCCCCTCCCCTTTGCTATGAAGCCCCTCCCCTTTGCTATGAAGCCCCTCCCCTTTGCTATGAAGCCCCTAAATAAGATCTGGAGCAACAAATTACCTTCTTAAGTCACAATTAGTTAAATTGCACACAGGTAGACTTTATATAAGTGTCACATGATCTCAGTATATATACACCTGTTCTGAAATGCCCCAGATTCTGCAACACCACTAAAGCAAGGGGCACCACCAAGCAAGCGGCACCATGAAGACCAAGGAGCTCTCCAAACAGGCCAGGGACAAATTGTAGAGAAGTACAGATCAGGGTCGGGTTATAAAAAAATATCAGAAACTTTAAACATCCCACAGAGCACCATTAATTCCATTATATAAAACAAATTGAAAGAATATGGCACCACAACAAACCTGCCAAGAGAGGGCCGCCCACCAAAACTCACAGACCAGGCAAGGAGGGCATTAATCAGAGGGGCAACAACGAGACCAAAGATAAACTTGAAGGAGCTGCAAAGCTCCACAGCAGAGATTGGAGTATCTGTCCATAGGACCACTTTAAGCCATACACTCCACAGAGCTGGGCTTTACAGAAGAGTGGCCAGAAGAAAGCCATTGCTTAAAGAGAAAAATAAGAAAACCCATTTTGTTTTCGCCAAAAGGTATGTGGGATACTCCCCAAACATATGGAAGAAGGTACTCTGGTCAGATGAGAATAAAGTTGAGCTTTTTGGCAATCAACGAAAACTCCATGTCTGGCTCAAACCCAACACCTCTCACAACCCTGAGAGCATCATGCTGTGGGGTAGTTTTTCATCGGCAGGGACTGGGAAACTGGTCAGAATTGAAGGGATGATGGATGGGGCTAAGTACAGGGAAATTCTTGAGGGAAACCTGTTTCAGTCTTCCAGAGATTTGAGACCTCCACCCTACCTGACACCCTAGACCCACTCCAATTTACTTACCGCCCAAATAGGTCCACAGACGATGCAATCTCAACCACACTGCACACTGCCCTAACCCATCTGGACAAGAGGAATACCTATGTGAGAATGCTGTTCATCGACTACAGCTCGGCATTCAACACCATAGTACCCTCCAAGCTCGTCATCAAGTTCGAGACCCTGGGTCTCGACCCCGCCCTGTGCAACTGGGTACTGGACTTGCTGACCGGCCGCCCCCAGGTGGTGAGGGTAGGCAACAACATCTCCTCCCCGCTGATCCTCAACACGGGGGCCCCACAAGGGTGCGTTCTGAGCCCTCTCCTGTACTCCCTGTTCACCCACGACTGCGTGGCCACGCACGCCTCCAACTCAATCATCAAGTTTGCGGACGACACAACAGTGCTAGGCTTGATTACCAACAACGACGAGACGGCCTACAGGGAGGAGGTGAGGGCCCTCGGAGTGTGGTGTCAGGAAAATAACCTCACACTCAACGTCAACAAAACTAAGGAGATGATTGTGGACTTCAGGAAACAGCAGAGGGAACACCCCCCTATCCACATCGATGGAACAGTAGTGGAGAGGGTAGCAAGTTTTAAGTTCCTCGGCATACACATCACAGACAAACTGAATTGGTCCACTCACACAGACAGCATTGTGAAGAAGGCGCAGCAGCGCCTCTTCAACCTCAGGAGGCTGAAGAAATTTGGCTTGTCACCAAAAGCACTCACAAACTTCTACAGATGCACAATCGAGAGCATCCTGGCGGGCTGTATCACAGCCTGGTATGGCTACTGCTCCGCCCTCAACCGTAAGGCTCTCCAGAGGGTAGTGAGGTCTGCACAACGCATCACCGGGGGCAAACTACCTGCCCTCCAAGACACCTACACCATCCGATGTCACAGGAAGGCCAAAAATATCATCAAGGACAAAAAACCACCCGAGCCACTGCCTGTTCACCCTGCTATCATCCAGAAGGCGAGGTCAGTACAGGTGCATCAAAGCAGGGACCGAGAGACTGAAAAACAGCTTCTATCTCAAGGCCATCAGACTGTTAAACAACCATCACTAACATTGAGTGGCCGCTGCCAACACTGACACTGACTCAACTCCAGCCACTTTAATAATGGGAATTGATGGGAATGATGTAAATATATCACTAGCCACTTTAAACAATGCTACCTTATATAATGTTACTTACCCTACATTATTCATCTCATATGCATACGTATATACTGTACTCTATATCATCGACTGCATGCTTATGTAATACATGTACCACTAGCCACTTTAACTATGCCACTTTGTTTACATACTCATCTTATATGTATATACTGTACTCGATACCATCTGCTGTATCTTGCCTATGCTGCTCTGTACCATCACTCATTCATATATCTTTATGTAATAATAATAGTACATATTCTTTATCCCCTTACACTGTGTATAAGACAGTAGTTTAGGAATTGTTAGTTAGATTACTTGTTGGTTAATACTGCATTGTCGGAACTAGAAGCACAAGCAATTCGCTACACTCGCATTAACATCTGCTAACCATGTGTATGTGACAAATAAAATTTGATTTGATTTGATTTGACTGGGACGGAGGTTCACCTTCCAGCAGAACAATAACCCTAAGCATATTGCTAAAGCATCACTCAAGTGATTTAAGTGGAAACATTTAAATGTCTTGGAATAGCCTAGTCAAAGCCCAGACTTCATTCCAATTGAGAATCTGTGTTATGACTTCAAGATTGCTGTATACCCGCGGAACCCATCCAACTTGAAGGAGCTGGATCAGTTTTGCCTTGAAGAATGGGCAAAAATCCCAGTGGCTCGATGTGTCAAGCTTACAGAGAGATATGCTGCTGTAATTGCTGCAAAAGGGGGCTCTACAAAGTATTGACTTTTGGGGAGGGTGAATAGTTATGCACGCTCAAGTTTTCATTTTCTTTGTGTTATTTCGTGTTTGTTTCACAATAAAACATCTTTTGCATCTACGGATGTTGTGGGCATGTTGCGTAAATCAAATGACACAAATCCCCCAAAATCTATTTTATTTCCGGGTTGTTAAAGCAACAAAATAGGAAAAATGCCAAGGGGGTGAAAACTGTCACAAGCCACAGTATGTTAGGCAGTAGATGGATCTGTAAACACCATTAGGCCAGGTATGTTAGTAGATGGATCTGTAAACACCATTAGACCAGGTATGTTAGGCAGTAGATGGATCTGTAAACACCATTAGACCAGGTATGTTAGGCAGTAGATGGATCTGTAAACACCATTAGACCAGGTATGTTAGGCTGTAGTATGATGGGATCTGTAAACACCATTAGACCAGGTATGTTAGGCAGTAGATGGATCTGTAAACACCATTAGACCAGGTAT